>NC_137020.1:12542370-12787370 GCF_032717465.1 Coenobita brevimanus | reverse complement strand
ATTAATGTCTATCCTGCATCATTTATTCATTTCCTACGCCCACAGCCACACCCACGCCCACACCAGCAGACTGTTATTAATGTCTATCCTGCATCATTTATTCATTTCCTACGCCCACAGCCACACCCACGCCCACACCAGCAGACTGTTATCAGTGTCTATCCTGCATCATTTATTCATTTCCTACGCCCACTGCCACACCCACACCCACACCAGCAGACTGTTATTAATGTCTATCCTGCATCATTTATTCATTTCCCACACTCACTGCCACACCCACGCCCACACCAGGAGACTAAACCACACACACCACAGAAAAGTGAGTCTCTACTGAAACGTAATTTTCGGAAACCCAAATATATATATATATATATATATATATATATATATATATATATATATATATATATATATATATATATATATATATAATTTGGTTTTACGCCAGGTATCCCCGAAGGGCTGAGGCGTTGTCCCTGGGTAGAGGACTTTTGGACTGGAGCGTGTAGCATTTTATGACCGGATGCCCTTCCTGATGTCTACCAATGACCCTTGAGTGGATTCGATCCTCCGATCCTTTGGCCAGAGCGGAGTGCTGAAACGCACGGAGCCACGGCTGCTCTCTTTCTCTCTCTATACATATATATATATATATATATATATATATATATATATATATATATATATATATATATATATATATATATATATATATATATATATATATATATATATATATATATATATATATTGCTAGGGATAGAAAACACATATGCACTCCACCCGTTGAAAGAGAGAGAGAGAGAGAGTAATGTGTGTGTGTGTGTGTGTGTGTGTGTGTGTGTGTGTGTGTGTGTTAGGGTCTAGTGGCACAGATGTAGGTGGATGAAGCCAGGGATTGTGATGAGTCTAACTGTGGTGCTGAAATATAATAGTGTGGTAGGGATTGTGGTTCTGGTCACTAAATTTTTAACGTTACAGAATTAATAATATGCATTCTCTCTCTCTCTCTCTCTCTCTCTCTCTCTCTCTCTCTCTCTCTCTCTCTCTCTAGTACAGTACTACTACTACTATTACTACTATTATTGCTACTACTACTACCATTCATAGTTCCCTTATATTTTAACTAAAAGTTTAACATTACAGTAATTATAATACACGTCTCTGTCTGTCTGTCTCTCTCTCTCTCTCTCTCTCTCTCTCTCTCTCTCTCTCCATGTCAATAGCCATTTCAAGTTTGTGATTTCTATAGAAGATGTGGAGCGATATATATATATATATATATATATATATATATATATATATATATATATATATATATATATATATATAGAGAGAGAGAGAGAGAGAGAGAGAGAGAGAGAGAGGAGCTTAATTGTATATAAATCTTGGAAATAATGATAATTATAATAATACTAGAAATAATAATAGTAATTTTATTATTATTATTATTATTAGAAGTAGTAGTAGTAGGAGGAGGAGTAGGAGTAGTAATAATTGTAGTTGTAAAAGTGGTGGTATAGTCTTTCTCAGGAAACATGAGGGAGAGAATTTTACAAAGACTTTGCCAAAACCGGAACACGAGTGACCGTGTGAAGGATTAAGAGGTCCTCGGGATTCTGGACCTTCCTCCTTCCATCTTCCGTTTTCTTTCCTCTACACACACACACACACACACACACACACACGACGCTTAAATAATAAATCAATGTGTAGCCTCTGTTTATCTATCAGTGCCCAGATATGGGTCCATATGAGGAGGGATGTAGGATGGGAGTGGCCCGGGTCGGAATGTGGGGAGGGTTTGGGTAAGGAAGCCAATGAAATAGCCATGAAAGATGAAGAAAAATTATTTTATTTTATTTTATTGTTTTATTACTATTCTTTATGAAAAACATAAACTGATTTACAATAGTTTTACTGATCGAAGGATCAACAGTAGCATTTCCTTTATAAATATTCATTATATTCTAAAATTTACATTGAAAATACAATCTCTCTCTCTCTCTCTCTCTCTCTCTCTCTCTCTCTCTCTCTCTCTCTCTCTCTCTCTCTCTCTATCTATCTACCTATCACTCGATATTCATGTCTCCCTCATCTAAACCTTCTTCTTCACTGGTGGAATCATTCGCCACGTTAATGACGAATTCTTCGACCATGTGATTGCGCACAATGTCATTTCTGATATATTCCTGTTCTAGCTTTCTCGTATGCTCCATACATTTTTGCCAGTTTTCTGGTGTCACTTTCCTCACCGCATTTCTTGTGATTTCCTCCACCACACGCATTGTCTGATTGTTTTTGGAATTCTTTTTTCTTACTTCATCTTTCACTTGAGCCCGTATAAATTCTATTGGATTTAATTCGCAGTGGTAGGGTGTAAGTCGTAAAACCTTACGTCCTTGGTCTTTTGCGATAGTGTCTATTTCATACTCTTGCCTGTCTTTGTTTCTTTCCACCAGATCTAGCAGCTCTAGCTTGGAGTGTTGTGGGTTGTGTTGAATGTTGTTCTCCCTCAGCAATATCACGTCGTTCCATCAGAATTGTTCGTCCTTTATCTGATTTCTTGAAAGTATATCCATTCTTTCTCAGGAGTCTGTGAAGGCTTGCTCTTGATCCCTTAAAATTAATCTCCTCCGTTACCTTCACTAAAATTTGATCCAAATTCGGAACTTCACCTCTCTCATAATATGATGCGACAATTCTGCGAAGACATGCAATATCAAACGCGTCCATGCTGTCCACCACTGGAGATATCCTGGGTCTCTTCAATGGGGGCGAGGAAACGCTGCCTTCTCTTGCTTCCTTTTTGAATCTTTGTATAGAGCTCACAGATATTCCTGTCACTTCCGATGTTTCTCAAGAGCAGTCTCATTTAATGAAGAGTGGATCCTCCGATGGTGCTCATGCACACGAAGCACCACAAGCTTTCCCCGCCTGTTGAGTGGCTGCCGACAATCCTCACGCTCCAGGTTTTCGGTCATTATTGAGTCTTGCAACATAAAAGAAAAAATTGTAAATGATAAAGAAAACACATCTCCACATCACAACACAACACAACGTGCGACACCACAACACAACACAACGTGCGACACCACAACAAAACACAACACAATGTGCGACACAGCAACACAACACAACGCAACGTGCGACACCACAACACAATGTGCGACACCACAACTGAACACAACACAACGTGCGACACCACGACACAACACAACTCAACACAACACAACACAATGTGCGACATCACAATACAACACAACACAACGTGCGACACCACACCACAACATAACACAACACAACATAACACAACACAACACAATACAACACCACGTGCGACACAACAACACAACACAACACAACGTGCGACACCACAGCACAACACAACACAACGTGCGACACCACAACACAACACAACACAATGTGCGACATCACATCACAACACAACACAACGTGCGACACCACAACACAACACAAGAACATAAGAAGAGAGGATAACTGCAGTAGGCCGGTTGGCCCATGCTAGGCAGCTCCTAGAAGAGTAACTAAACTACTAGAATGAGATAAGGACAGCAAAGAAGAAGGCTCTCCCCCGCCCTCCAAACCCTCCAGCTGAAGCCGGCAGGAAAAAGTCAGAAAGAACACCACGCCGTATAGAAAAACTGGCGTGGACATTTTACAGGAAAGTGTGAAAGGAGAATAGAGACTATCATAGTGTAACCTGAAAAGAAATTTTTTTTGAATTAGTATTGGTTATAAGATTTTCTTTATTCTATATCCACCCCTTATTTGTCATATGCTTATCTAGCCTATGCTTGAAACTCTCAATGGAAGAGGCAGCAACTACTTTACTAGGTAGCTTATTCCATTCGTCTACTACTCTATTACCAAACCAATTTCTACCGATTTCCTTACTGAAACGGAATTTTTCTAGTTTGAAACCATTATTTCTAGTTCTATCCTGTATGCTCACTTTAAGTACCTTGCTAATATCTCCCTTATTTATACCATTCATCCACTTAAACACCTCAATTAAGTCTCCCCTTACTCTACGCCTCTCTAGCGAATGCAGACTTAGTCTTTTCAGTCTGTCTTCATATGACAGGTTCCGGACGTCATGTATCATTTTAGTCATTCTTCTCTGTACATTTTCTAACGAATTAATATCCATTCTATAGTAAGGACACCAGAATTGTACTGCGTAGTCTAAATGTGGCCTTACTAATGATAGATAAAGTTTTAGTATTACTTTAGATGATCTATTGCTCACGCTTCTCGAAATAAATCCTAGGACCCTATTTGCTTTATTTCTCGTATTAATACACTGTTGCCTAGGTTTAAGGTCGTTACTAATCATAACTCCTAGATCTCTCTCGCATTCCGATTTGCTAATTTCTTTGTTATCTAAGCTGTATTTAGTATCTCCAATGGTCTTGCCTACGTTAAGTACTTTACATTTTTCAACGTTAAATTCCATTTGCCAAGTTTTAGACCATTTGGACAATGTATCGAGGTCTTTCTGTAAGTTATGGCAATCGTCAGTCGAGTTAATGATACGCCCTATTTTTGTATCGTCGGCAAATTTGCTGATGCTGCTATTGACTCCTAAGTCTAGATCATTTATATATATGATAAATAATAAGGGACCGAGTACTGAACCCTGTGGTACACCGCTGGTTACTAATCCCCAGTCCGACTTAGTTCCATTTATTAATACTCTCTGCTTTCGTCCTTTCAGCCAGGATTCTATCCATTTTAAGATATCGCCGTCTATACCGTGTGCTCGAACCTTTCTAACTAACCTTTCGTGTGGGACCCTATCAAAAGCTTTACTAAAGTCCAGAAAAATAACATCGTAAGCTTTATCGCTATCTACTGCCTCATAGACCTCCGAGTAGAATGACAACAAATTTGTGAGGCAGGATCGTCCTTGCCTGAATCCGTGCTGACTTTCGTTTATAAGATTATATCTTTCTAAGTGTTCTCTAATCTTATTTGCCAAAATTGACTCTAACATTTTTCCTACTATTGACGTTAGACTTATCGGACGATAATTCGACGCAGCTGATTTATCACCCTTTTTAAAGATGGGCACTACGTTTGCGGTTTTCCACGCCTCTGGAACTTCTCCTGAACTTAAAGAGTCATTAAATAACGTTAAAAGTGGCTGACATAATTCTTCTTTGGTTTCTTTTATAATTTTTGCATATATATCGTCCGGACCTGGCGTGCGACATCACAACACAACACAACACCACACCACACCAACACATAACATGAATGCACCAAGCTCTATTACTTATAAAGGTATCTATATTTTGATGACATGTATAATAAGTACAGTCATGGACAGAGAAACCTGGACAGGTGAGTTGAGGCAAATGTCCTATTGTCTCTTTTCCCTCAGGTTGTCCGTCACTCTTCCTTCACGACTCCTTTCCCCCCTCCCCCTCCCCCCATCCCGTTAATCTCATCCCTCCTCTTCCCTAGGCTACTCAGCTATCACTATGAAAACACACACACACACACACACACACACACACACACACACACACACACACACACCTGAAAAGCTCATCTTCATTCTTCATAAACGCAGCTGCTCTCTCTCTCTCTCTCTCTCAAGGTTCTGTTGAAGTGAATCGTGTCAGTGCAAAAGTATGCGTTTACTGTGAAATAAGTATTATATAAAATAAAAAAAATAAAACACTGGAACATATTTAAAGAGAACACCTGCAGTAGGCCGGTTGGCCTATGCTGGGCAACTCTTCTTAAGTTTGGGTCTGCATGTTAGAGAGAGAGAGAGAGAGAGAGAGGTGAGGAGTGACCACTTGTCCCCTGAGAATGACCAGCCCTCCCCCTTCCCCCCCCTCTCTCTCTCTCTCTCTCTCTCTCTCTCTCTCTCTCTCTCTCAAGGTTCTGTAGTAGTGAATAATAATGTCAATGCAAAGTATAACTTAACTGTGATATAAGTATTATAAAATAAATAAAACATTGGAATATATTTATAGAGAACAACTACAAGAAGTCCCCTCGAGACGTCAGCATGTTGAACTGTCATTAATTCCCTGTGGGGCAATTAATGTTCACCTTCATACATGTCTACACCCTTCTGCCACAATTTTCGCCATAGATTCCACAATATTTCTCCTCATCTTTACTTTCCAATATAAAGCATACCATTAGTCATGATAATGACTGCACACACACACACACACACACACACACACACACACACACACACGAGAGAGAGAGAGAGAGAGAGAGAGAGAGAGAGAGAGAGAGAGGGTAGATGGGGGAGGGAGGAGGGAGACAAGAATGGACGGAAGCAGAGGTTTAGAGAGAGAGAGAGAGAGTAGATGGGGGAGGGAGGAGGGAGAGAAGAAAGGAGGGAAGCAGAGGTTTAGAGAGAGAGAGAGAGAGAGAGAGGGTAGAGGGTAAGTCCGTTGATGAAATGCGAATATGGATATCCAGCTCTGATTGAAGCAAGGGGAAAACTGCAGACAACTCTGTCTTGTCATCTCCCAGGAGCCAGTCAGGAGGTGCTGTGACCTGAGATGCCAACTTACAAATTCTTGATGACAGGCGAATCAAGCTCAAAAAAAAAAGTAAAATAAAAGGAATAATATGCTATTAAATCTAAATATACAACGAATAACTGGTCCAATATTTTTCGTTTATTTTTAGTGCTTTGTAACAAAAAAAAAAAAAAAAAAGTTGCATCCAAAAACAGGAACCACAGTTCATACTGACCCTGAGCATAGCAGGTCACTTATACCCATTCATTCATTGGCTGTGTGTGTGTGTGTGTGTGTGTGTGTGTGTGTGTGTGTGTGTGTGTGTGTGTGTGTGTGCCTCTTGCCCTCAGGCCTTGTCTATGGCCAGCCTGTATTCCCACAGGTCGTTAAGTCAGGTGCGTTCGGCCTTTGACAGTGACTTTGGAGTAAAATAGACGATATTCTACCCTCGTCTTTCCTGAGACAGACTATAGTAATAGTAGTTGCAGTAACAGCAATAATAATATAATAATGATAATATTGATAATAATAATACTTATAATAATAGTATTAACAATAATAATAGTAATAATAATAATCATCATTCATTCATTGCCAGACGCCATGTATCCCAGACGGGGTGGCCAATGGCTTAGAGTTAATTGTTTTACAGGGAGGGGCACTAATCCTCCACCAACCCCACTTGACACGTAATAATCATCATCATCATCATCACCATCATCATCATCATAATAATAATCATAATAATAATAAAAATAGGAAGTTGGAGGAGGAGGAGCAGAAAAATGAAGAGATGGGGAAAAAGGAGGAAGAATAGGAGAAGAAGACGAAGAAGAAAACATTAGGAGGAAGAAATTAATATCTGAGATATAAGAAATAATCCTTCAGAACTAGAAAAATTAATGAAAAAGTGAGAAAATGTGAAATAGGAACTGGATGGGAGCCACACACACACACACACACACACACACGAGAGTGTTACGGAAGAGTTCAAAAATGACACAGAGACAATTAGGCAAGTAAGCAGTCTTATAGACCAGAGCAGTGATATTGAGGAGAAGATAACACAGGTGAAGCTGTGCAAAGCTACAAAAATGATGTGGAAACCACGTATGCTGAAATGGTGAAAGTAAAGAAAGACTTAGAAACAAGGGTGGAGGAAAAAAGCATTAAAAAGGAAGTGAAAAGAATAATCCAAAACAATCCAAAGTTAATCAGAGATTCAGTAGATATAAACAAATCTAAAGAAATCACTGGTATAGAAGAGGAAGAAGTAAAAAACAAGATCACAAGAGACAAAAAGGAGATGGCAAATGTAATGAGCTTAATAAAAGAAGTATCAGAGGAAATCTGCAGTAAATTCATAGAGGAACACAAAAGGTTAGGGAAATACGAGAAAAGCAAGACAAGACCTTTAAAGGTGACTTTCCAGTGTGTAAACACTGTGGAAGAGATACTAAAAAATGCAAAGAATCTTATGGAAAAAGAGGAGTTCAAAAATGTATGGATAAAAAGATGCCTAACACAAGAGGAACTGGAATTACTGAAAGAGAAATGGGAGGAAGCAAAAACAAAAAATGAGGGAAGATCAGAAAAGGAGAAGAAGAAATTTTTTTACAAAGTAATAGGATTGCAGGTACAAAAGTGGTATACAAACAGGATGAAATAAAAAGGAGGAAGGTAGTAGAACCATGTCATGACAAGTATATAAACAAGATGATAAAGTTGATGTTCTCAAATGTGGATCGAATGGTATCTAAATTACTAGAGAT
The DNA here is from genome assembly GCF_032717465.1 of Coenobita brevimanus. Lineage (NCBI taxonomy): Eukaryota > Metazoa > Arthropoda > Malacostraca > Decapoda > Coenobitidae > Coenobita > Coenobita brevimanus. The sequence goes on along the minus strand of NC_137020.1, from coordinate 12,779,077 downwards.
GAATGATTATGTCAGAGAAAATGAACCACAAATAATATGCCTAACTGAAACAAAATTAACACCAAGGATATCCAATGACATACTAAACTTAGAGGAATACAATATATGGAGAAGAGACAGAAATTTAAAAAAAGGAGGAATTATAATATTAACTAAGAAAAATCTAAAAGTCAATGAAATAAAACTAGATATACCATCACAAGTAGAACTGATTGCAGTAGAGATCAACACATCTGAAGGTAAAGTAATTGTAGCCAATTTGTACATGCCACCCAGATCAAACACATGGGAAAGAGATGAATATGAGGACCTGGCAGAGAGTACAATTCAGAGTTTAAGATCATTACTACATAAAATGGAAGAGAAATCGGAAAGAATTATACTAACTGGGGATTTCAATACATATATAAATTGGAATACTCTAGATATAATTAGCCAAGAAAGCTTTTGGGACCAAAAGCTCCTGGATCTCGTACAAGAGTTTTTCCTAACGCAACATGTGAGGGAAACCACCAGAAAAAGAGGACTTGATGTACCTTCAGTGCTAGATCTAATATTTACTAGGCAAGAAAATGATATTGACAGTTTAATATATCACCCTCCACTCGGCAAAAGCGACCATGCAGTACTAAATTATAACTTCAGGATAGCATAAGATATGGTAAACAGCAATGACAGTTACAAAAAGAGCCTAAACTATAAAAAGGGAAATTATCAAGACCTAAAGAAGTATTTCTTAGAAGTTGATTGGGAAAATGAGCTTAGAGGAAAAGATTTAAATGCTGTATATAAAAAATTCTGTGAATTTTATGAAATAGGAGTCCAGAAGTACATCCCACAGCACAAAGAAGCAGATAAGAAAATACAGAAATGGTTCAATACAGAATGTAAAAAATCAAAAGAAAGAAGAGATTTGTTGTGGAATAGATACAGAAGACACAATAGTGAAAGAGTGTATAATAATTACAAACAGGCAAGAAACGAATATGCAAGAATAAAGAGGGAAGCCCAAATACAGTTTGAGGAGGATATAATAAATAAAAGTAGTGATCAACCAAAGCTGTTTTACAGCTATATCAGAAGCAAAACCAAAGTAAAAGATATAATACAATCCATCACGGACGAGGGAATCACTTATACACAAGAGAAAGATATTTGTGAAGCACTAAATAAGAATTTCCAATTAGTTTTCACAGAAGAAAAAAATTTTGAGAGGGAATATGTGGAACACGCATGTCCACACATACTACCAGATATACAAATAGCAGAAAAAGTAATACAGGAGGAGTTAAGTAGATTAGACAGAGGAAAAGCAAGTGGTCCTGATGAAATTTCATGTTGGGTGTTACGAGAATGTGCAAAGGAGTTAAGCAAACCATTATTTTTAATTTTCAAGAAATCCTTGAGTCAAGGGAAACTACCTGATATTTGGAAAAATGCAAATATAGTCCCCTTATTCAAGAAAGGAAATAGACAAAATCCTCTCAACTACCGACCAGTATCACTGACCAGTGTTGTAAGCAAGGTATTAGAAAAACTTATAAGAAAAGCTTGGGTAAATCATCTAGAAGAACACAGTATGATAACAGAAAGACAGTTTGGTTTCAGAAAAGGAAAATCATGTGTTACTAATCTGTTGAGCTACTATGACAGAGTAACAAACACAATACCGGAAAGGGAAGGATGGGTGGACAGTATCTATTTAGATTTCAAGAAAGCTTTTAACTCAGTACCACACCAAAGACTTTTATGGAAGCTGTACCATCAAGGAGGAATTCGAGGCAAACTGTTTTGTTGGATGCAAGACTTTCTCATAAAAAGAGAAATGAGGACAGTACTAAGAGGAAACTACTCATCATGGAAAGAAGTGACTAGTGGAGTACCACAGGGTTCGGTGCTGGCACCAATCATGTTTCTAGTGTACATAAATGATATAAACAGTAACACTGGAAATGAGAGCTATCTGAATATGTTTGCGGATGATGCAAAAATACAAAGGAGAATTACTAGCACAGACTCTTCTAGGGAGCTACAAGAAGAATTAAACAAACTTCATGAATGGAGTAGTACATGGCAAATGGAATTCAATGTGGACAAGTGTCATGTAATCAAGTTTGGTAAAAGTGGAAAAAGACCTGATTGGGATTATAAGTTAGGAAATAAAACCCTATACACATCAGAAAGAGAGAAAGACCTAGGTGTGATTATCATTAACAGACTATCTCCGGCTGACCACATCAGCGAGAAGGTACGGAACATGTATACACTGCTTGCAAATATGAGAATAGCATTCACATACATAAATGAAGACATGCTAAGAAGGATAATAACATCATTCATTAGACCAACCCTGGAATATGCATCAGTAGTCTGGAGTCCTCATCTCAAAAAGCATATAGACAAGATTGAAAAAGTTCAAAGGGCCGCTACAAGATGGATACCAAGCTTAAGGGACCTAAGCTACGAAGAAAGACTAAATAAACTGAATCTACCAACACTACAGGAGAGAAGGAAAAGAGGTGACATGATAATGCTATATAAGTGCATATCAGGAAAGGAGAAAATAGACATAAATGATTACTTAACATATGGAGAAGCATCAGCAAGAGGACACTGCAAAAAACTGCATAAGAAGAGAGGTGATAAAGACGTAAGGAAATTCAGTTTCCCAAACAGAGCAATTGATCAATGGAATGCACTACCGAATGAAATAGTGTGTGCCAAAACAATTCACAAATTTAAGGATATGTACGATAAATATGGTCTAAGACACGGGACAATACGAGCTTGACTCATTCCTGTAAAGATACAATTAGGTAAGAACAATTAGGTAAGAACACACACACACACACACACACACACACACACCTGAAAAGCTCATCTTCATTCTTCATAAACGCAGCTGCTCTCTCTCTCTCTCTCTCTCTCTCTCAAGGTTCTGTTGAAGTGAATCGTGTCAGTGCAAAGTATGCGTTTACTGTGAAATAAGTATTATATAAAAAAAAAATAATAAAACACTGGAACATATTTAAAGAGAACACCTGCAGTAGGCCGGTTGGCCTATGCTGGGCAACTCTTCTTAAGTTTGGGTCTGCATGTTAGAGAGAGAGAGAGAGAGGTGAGGAGTGACCACTTGTCCCCTGAGAATGACCAGCCCTCCCCCTTCCCACCCCCCCTCTCTCTCTCTCTCTCTCTCTCTCTCTCTCAAGGTTCTGTAGTAGTGAATAATAATGTCAATGCAAAGTATATCTTAACTGTGATATAAGTATTATAAAATAAATAAAACATTGGAATATATTTATAGAGAACAACTACAAGAAGTCCCCTCGAGACGTCAGCATGTTGAACTGTCATTAATTCCCTGTGGGGCAATTAATGTTCACCTTCATATATGTCTACACCCTTCTGCCACAATTTTCGTCATAGATTCCACAATATTTCTCCTCATCTTTACTTTCCAATACAAAGCATACCATTAGTCATGATAATGACTGCACACACACACACACGGCATCGTCGGAGGTGGACGTCTGTACCGGCGCTACATACCAGCTCAACACGGCCAGAGGCATTACCTAAATAAGTATCTTTGAATGAGTCAAGCTCTGTACCAGGTTAGACTAAATGATTTTTCATTATTAGAAAGAAAAGAAATAATAAGTTAAAATAAGACTTGTTCAAACAACAAAGAACCACGATGCGTTGAGTCAGCTGGGTTTGGTTATACTACAGCAAGACGGGGAATGCGTGCATACTTTGTAAATACACACTCTGTTCATTTAGTTTTACAAAATGGATACATACTTCAGTAAAACAAATTTGGAAAAGAAAAGGGATAAAAGTAAAAAGCAAAATGATGATTTCTACCAAGAACTGGTTGAAGTGGAGACTCACAACAGACTGGTTGAACGTGTACACAAACTAGAAATGGCTTTCAAAAATGAAATTGATGAAATAAAGAAGCAAATGCACTTGCAAAAGGAAGAGATAGAAAAACTGGGAAGGGAGGCCAATAAGAAAGACACAACCATCAGTGAACTAACAGTGGAATGGAATACCCTTAGGAAGAAAGTGAGTGAAATGGGAAGTACAGTAGTTAATCACGAGAGTGTTATGGAAGAGTTAAAAAATGACACAGAGACAATTAGACAAGCAAGCAGTCTTATGGACCAGAGCAGTAATATTGAGGAGAAGATAACACAGGTGAATGAAGCTGTGCAAAGCTACAAAAATGATGTAGAAATGACGTATGCTGAAATGGTGAAAGTAAAGAAAGACTTAGAAACAAGGGTGGAGGAAAAAAGCATTAAAAAGGAAGTGAAAAGAATAATCCAAAACAATCCAAAGTTAGTCAGAGATTCAGTAGAAATAAATAAATCAATAGTAATCACTGGTATAGAAGAGGAAGAAATTAAAAACAAAATCACTAGAGACAAAAAGGAGATGGCAAATGTAATGAGCTTACTGAAAGAAGTATCAGAGGAAATCTGTAGTAAAGACATAGAGGAACACAAAAGGTTAGGGAAATACGAGAAAAGCAAGACAAGACCTCTAAAGGTGACTTTCCAGAGTGTAAACACTGTGGAAGAGATACTAAAAAATGCAAAGAATCTTATGGAAAAAGAGGAGTTCAAAAATGTATGGATAAAAAGATGTCTAACACAAGAGGAACTGGAATTACTGAAAGAGAAAAGGGAGGAAGCAAAAACAAAAAATGAGGGAAGATCAGAAGAGGACAAGAAGAAATTTTTTTACAAAGTAATAGGATTGCAAGTACGAAAGTGGTATACAAACAGGATGCAATAAAAAGGAGGAAGTTAGTAGAACCATGTCATGACAAGTATATAAACAAGATGATAAAGTTGATGTACTCAAATGTGGATGGAATGGTATCTAAATTACTAGAGATGAATGATTATGTCAGAGAAAATGAACCACAAATAATATGCCTAACTGAGACAAAATTAACACCAAGGATATCCAATGACATACTAAACTTAGAGGAATACAATATATGGAGAAGAGACAGAAATTTAAAAAAAGGAGGAGGAATTATAATATTAACTAAGAAAAATCTAAAAGTCAAGGAAATAAACCTAGATATACCATCACAAGTAGAACTGATTGCAGTAGAGATCGACACATCTGAAGGTAAAGTAATTGTAGCCAATTTGTATATGCCACCCAGATCAAACCCATGGGAAAGAGACGAATATGAGGACCTGGCAGAGAGTACAATTCAGAGTATAAGATCCTTGCTACATAAAATGGAAGAGAAATCGGAAAGAATTATACTAACTGGGGATTTCAATACAAATATAAATTGGAATACTCTAGATATAAATAGCCAAGAAAGCTGTTGGGACCAAAAGCTCCTGGATCTCGTACAAGAGTTTTTCTTAACGGAACATGTGAGGGAAATCACTAGAAAAAGAGGACTTGATGTACCTTCAGTGCTAGATCTAATATTTACTAGGCAAGAAAATGACATTGACAGTTTAATATATCACCCTCCACTCGGCAAAAGCGATCATGCAGTACTAAATTATAACTTCAGGATAGCATATGACATAGTAAACAGCAATGACAGTTAAAAAAGAGCCTAAACTATAAAAAGGGAAATTATCAAGACCTAAAGAAGTATTTCTTAGAAGTTGATTGGGAAAATGAGCTTAGAGGACAAGATTTAAATGCTGTATATAAAAAATTTTGTGAATTTTATTAAATAGGAGTCCAGAAGTACATCCCACAGCACAAAGAAACAGATAAGAAAATACAGAAATGGTTCAATACAGAATGTAAAAAATCAAAAGAAAGAAGAGATTTGTTGTGGAATAGATACAGAAGACACAATAGTGAAAGGGCGTATAATAATTACAAACAGGCAAGAAATGACTATACAAGAATAAGGAGGGAAGCCCAAATACAGTTTGAGGAGGATATAATAAATAAAAGTAGTGATCAACCAAAGCTGTTTTACAGCTATATTAGAAGCAAAACCAAAGTAAAAGATATAATACAATCCATCACGGACGAGGGAATCACTTATACACAAGAGAAAGATATTTGTGAAGCACTAAATAAAAATTTCCAATTAGTTTTTACAGAAGAAAAAAATTTTGAGAGGGAATATGTGGAACAGGCATGTCCACACATACTACCAGACATACAAATAGCAGAAAAAGTAATACAAGAGGAGTTTAAGTAGATTAGACAGAAGAAAAGCAAGTGGTCCTGATGAAATTTCATGTTGGGTGTTACGAGAATGTGCAAAGGAGTTAAGTAAACCATTATTTTTAATTTTCAAGAAATCCTTGAGTCAAGGGAAACTACCTGATATTTGGAAAAAAGCAAATATAGTCCCCTTATTCAAGAAAGGAAATAGACAAAATCCTCTCAACTACCGACCAGTATCACTGACCAGTGTTGTAAGCAAGGTATTAGAAAAACTTATAAGAAAAGCTTGAGTAAATCATCTAGAAGAACACAGTATGATAACAGAAAGACAGTTTGGCTTCAGAAAAGGAAAATCATGTGTTACTAATCTGTTGAGCTACTATGACAGAGTAAGAAACACAATACAGGAAAGGGAAGGTTGGGTGGACAATATCTATTTAGATTTCAAGAAAGCTTTTGACACAGTACCACACCAAAGACTGTACCATCAAAGAGGAATTCGAGGCAAACTGTTTTGTTGGATACAAGACTTTCTCATAAAAAGAGAAATGAGGACAGTACTAAGTGGAAACTACTCATCATGGAAAGAAGTGACTAGTGGAGTACCACAGGGTTCGGTGCTGGCACCAATCATGTTTCTAGTGTACATAAATGATATAAACAGTAACACTGGAAATGAGAGCTATCTGAATATGTTTGCGGATGATGCAAAAATACAAAGGAGAATTACTAGCACAGACTCTTCTAGGGAGCTACAAGAAGAATTAAATAAACTTCATGAATGGAGTAGTACATGGCAAATGGAATTCAATGTGGACAAGTGTCATGTAATCAAGTTCGGTAAAAGTGGAAAAAGACCTGATTGGGATTATAAGTTAGGAAATAAAACCCTATACACATCAGAAAGAGAGAAAGACCTAGGTGTGATTATCAATAACAGACTATCTCCGGCTGATCACATCAGCGAGAAGGTACGGAACATGTATACACTGCTTGCAAATATGAGAATAGCATTCACATACATAAATGAAGACATGCTAAGAAGGATAATAACATCATTCATTAGACCAACCCTGGAATATGCATCAGTAGTTTGGAGTGGAGTGAAAGATAGGAATAATAGATTGTTGGTGGAGAAGAGAGAGAAATTGAGGAGATGGAAGGAGCACTTTGAGGATTTGTTGAATGTAGAGAGTGAGAGCAGTGTGAGTATAAGTGGTTGGGGAATGGCTGGGAGAAGAAAAGAGAGGAGGGAGGAAGAGATCAGTAGGTCGGAAGTAGTGGAAGCGATGAAGAAGATTAAGCTGGGAAAGGCCCCAGGAAATGATGGAGTGTGTGGTGAAATGCTTAGGTATGGGGGTGAGATTGTTGTGGAGTGGATATGGAAGTTGTGTAGATTGGCTTGGGAAGAGGGAAGGGTTCCAGAGGACTGGAAATCAGGTATAATTGTTCCTCTGTACAAAGGAAAAGGGGAGAGAGAAGTATGTGGTAACCATAGGGGTATTTGCCTTCTTAGTGTGACTGGTAAAATATATGGTAGAATACTCATTGATAGGGTTAGGCATATGACAGAGGAGCTGGTTGGAGAAGAACAAGGGGGATTTAGGAAGGGAAAAGGGTGTGTAGATCAGATATTTGTTCTAAGATGTTTAGTGGAGAAGTATCTAGAGAAGGGAAGGAAAGTGTATGCTGCCTTCATGGACTTGGAGAAAGCTTATGACAGAATAGATAGGCAAGGTATGTGGAAGGTATTGAGAATATATGGAGTGGAGGGGAAATTGTTGAGTGCTGTGAAGAGTATGTACGAGGGAGCTAGGGCTACGGTGCGAGTGGATGGTGAGCTGAGTGAGTTCTTTGATCTCAATGTGGGACTGAAACAGGGGTGTGTGATGTCTCCATGGCTGTTTAATATATATATGGATGGGGTTGTAAAGGAGGTGCAAGGTAGGGCAGTGGATGTGGGGGTGGCCCTAATGAATGAGGATGAGATTTGGAAGATTCCGGTGTTGCTGTTTGCTGATGATACAGTATTGTTGAGTGAAGATGAATGGGAGTTGCAAGGTTTGGTGAATGAATTTGGGACAGTGTGTAGGAGGAGGAAGCTGAAAGTTAATGTAAACAAAAGTAAAGTTATGGTGTTTGAGAGGAATGAAGTCACAGAGTGTGCAGTGAGTTTGGATGGTGAGGATATGGAGAATGTGAGTGCATTCAAGTACTTGGGTAGTGTGATGAGTAAGGATGGAACTTTGGGGGATGAAGTACGTGAAAGGGTACAGCAGGGAAGAAAGGTTGTTGGTACACTGAAAGCAGTGATGAGAAATGGGGAGGTGAGTATGGAAGTTAAGAAGTCACTGCATGATGGTATTGTGATCCCTACCCTGACATATGGAAGCGAGGCGTGGACCTTGCAAGAGGGGAACAAGTCAAGAGTGAGAGCAGTGGAAATGAGTTACTTGAGAGGAGCATGTGGAGTGACGTGGAGGGACAGGTTGACGAATGAAGAAGTGAAGGAACGTTGTGGGGTAGATGTGGATGTGGTTGAAAAGATTAGGAGAAATACACTGAGGTGGTTTGGACATGAGGAGAGAATGGAGAATGAAAGACTGACTAAGAGGGTGTATGTAGGTGAGGTGGAGGGAGGAAGAGGGAGGGGTAGACCGAGGATGAGGTGGAGGGATGGAGTTGAGACGTATATGAGGGAGGGGGGGGTGAGTTGGGGGGAGGGGAGTCAAATGGTGGGTGACAGAGTGACTTGGAGGCGTTTTGTCTGCGGCCACCCTTTGCGGGATTAGGGCGTCGGGCTATAGATAGAATAGATAGATAGATAGTTTGGAGTCCTCATCTCAAAAAGCATATAGACAAGACTGAAAAAGTTCAAAGGGCCGCTACAAGATGGATACCAAGCTTAAGGGACCTAAGCTACGAAGAAAGACTAAATAAACTGAATCTACCAACACTACAGGAGAGAAGGAAAAGAGGTGACATGATAATGCTATATAAGTGCATATCAGGAAAGGAGAAAATAGACATAAATGATTACTTAACATATGGAGAAGCATCAGCAAGAGGACACTGCAAAAAAACTGCATAAGAAGAGAGGTGATAAAGACGTAAGGAAATTCAGTTTCCCAAACAGAGCAATTGATCAATGGAATGCACTACCGAATGAAATAGTGTGTGCCAAAACAATTCACAAATTTAAGGATATGTACGATAAATATGGTCTAAGACACGGGACAATACGAGCTTGACTCATTCCTGTAAAAATACAATTAGGTAAGAACAATTAGGTAAGAACACACACACACACACACACACACACACACACACACACACACACGAGAGAGAGAGAGAGAGGGTAGATGGGGGAGGGAGGAGGGAGACAAGAATGGACGGAAGCAGAGGTTTAGAGAGAGAGAGAGAGAGAGTAGATGGGGGAGGGAGGAGGGAGACAAGAAAGGACGGAAGCAGAGGTTTAGAGAGAGAGAGAGAGAGAGAGAGAGAGAGAGAGAGAGAGAGAGAGAGAGATGCTAGATGGGGGAGGGAGGAGGGAGAGAAGAAAGGAGGGAAGCAGGGGTTTAGAGAGAGAGAGAGGGAGGGTAGAGGGTAAGTCCGTTGATGAAATGCGAATATGGATATCTAGCTCTGATTGAAGCAAGGGGAAAACTGCAGACAACTCTGTCTTGTCATCTCCCAGGAGCCAGTCAGGAGGTGCTGTGACCTGAGATTCCAACTTACAAATTCTTGATGACAGGCGAATCAAGCTAAAAAAAAAAAAGTAAAATAAAAGGAATAATATGCTATTAAATCTAAATATACAACGAATAACTGGTCCAATATTTTTCGTTTATTTTTAGTGCTTTGTAACAAAAAAAAAAAAAAAAGTTGCATCCAAAAACAGGAACCACAGTTCATACTGACCCTGAGCATAGCGGGTCACTTATACCCATTCATTCATTGGCTGTGTGTGTGTGTGTGTGTGTGTGTGTGTGTGTGTGTGTGCCTCTTGCCCTCAGGCCTTGTCTATGGCCAGCCTGTATTCCCACAGGTCGTTAAGTCAGGTGCGTTCGGCCTTTGACAGTGACTTTGGAGTAAAATAGACGATATTCTACCCTCGTCTTTCCTGAGACAGACTATAGTAATAGTAGTTGCAGTAACAGCAATAATAATATAATAATGATAATATTGATAATAATAATACTTATAATAATAGTATTAATAATAATAATAGTAATAATAATAATCATCATTCATTCATTGCCAGACGCCATGTATCCCAGACGGGGTGGCCAATGGCTTAGAGTTAATTGTTTTACAGGGAGGGGCACTAATCCTCCACCAACCCCACTTGACACGTAATAATAATAATAATAATAATAATCATCATCATCATCATCATCATCATAATAATCATAATAATAATAAAAATAGGAAGTTGGAGGAGGAGGAGCAGAAAAATGAAGAGATAGGGAAAAAGGGGGAAGAATAGGAGAAGAAGAAGAAGAAGAAAACATTAGGAGGAAGAAAATATCTGAGATATAAGAAATAATCATTCAGAACTAGAAAAATTAATGAAAAAGTGAGAAAATGTGAAATAGGAACTGGATGGGAGCCACACACCTCACACACACACACGAGAGTGTTACGGAAGAGTTCAAAAATGACACAGAGACAATTAGGCAAGTAAGCAGTCTTATAGACCAGAGCAGTGATATTGAGGAGAAGATAACACAGGTGAAGCTGTGCAAAGCTACAAAAATGATGTGGAAACCACGTATGCTGAAATGGTGAAAGTAAAGAAAGACTTAGAAACAAGGGTGGAGGAAAAAAGCATTAAAAAGGAAGTGAAAAGAATAATCCAAAACAATCCAAAGTTAATCAGAGATTCGGTAGATATAAACAAATCTATAGAAATCACTGGTATAGAAGAGGAAGAAGTAAAAAACAAGATCACAAGAGACAAAAAGGAGATGGCAAATGTAATGAGCTTACTGAAAGAAGTATCAGAGGAAATCTGCAGTAAATTCATAGAGGAACACAAAAGGTTAGGGAAATACGAGAAAAGCAAGACAAGACCTCTAAAGGTGACTTTCCAGAGTGTAAACACTGTGGAAGAGATACTAAAAAATGCAAAGAATCTTATGGAAAAAGAGGAGTTCAAAAATGTATGGATAAAAAGATGCCTAACACAAGAGGAACTGGAATTACTGAAAGAGAAATGGGAGGAAGCAAAAACAAAAAATGAGGGAAGATCAGAAAAGGAGAAGAAGAAATTTTTTTACAAAGTAATAGGATTGCAGGTACAAAAGTGGTATACAAACAGGATGGAATAAAAAGGAGGAAGGTAGTAGAACCATGTAATGACAAGTATATAAACAAGATGATAAAGTTGATGTTCTCAAATGTGGATCGAATGGTATCTAAATTACTAGAGATGAATGATTATGTCAGAGAAAATGAACCACAAATAATATGACTAACTGAAACAAAATTAACACCAAGGATATCCAATGACATACTAAACTTAGAGGAATACAATATATGGAGAAGAGACAGAAATTTAAAAAAAGGAGGAGGAATTATAATATTAACTAAAAAAAATCTAAAAGTCAATGAAATAAAACTAGATATACCATCACAAGTAGAACTGATTGCAGTAGAGATCAACACATCTGAAGGTAAAGTAACTGTAGCCAATTTGTACATGCCACCCAAATCAAACCCATGGGAAAGAGATGAATATGAGGACCTGGCAGAGAGTACAATTCAGAGTTTAAGATCATTACTACATAAAATGGAAGAGAAATCGGAAAGAATTATAATAACTGGGGATTTCATTACAAATATAAATTGGAATACTCTAGATATAATTAGCCAAGAAAGCTGTTGGGACCAAAAGCTCCTGGATCTCGTACAAGAGTTTTTCCTAACGCAACATGTGAGGGAAACCACCAGAAAAAGAGGACTTGATGTACCTTCAGTGCTAGATCTAATATTTACTAGGCAAGAAAATGATACTGACAATTTAATATATCACCCTCCACTCGGCAAAAGCGACCATGCAGTACTAAATTATAACTTCAGGATAGCATAAGATATGGTAAACAGCAATGACAGTTACAAAAAGAGCCTAAACTATAAAAATGGAAATTATCAAGACCTAAAGAAGTATTTCTTAGAAGTTGATTGGCAAAATGAGCTTAGAGGACAAGATTTAAATGCTGTATATAAAAAATTCTGTGAATTTTATGAAATAGGAGTCCAGAAGTACATCCCACAGCACAAAGAAGCAGATAAGAAAATACAGAAATGGTTCAATACAGAATGTAAAAAATCAAAAGAAAGAAGAGATTTGTTGTAGAATAGATACAGAAGACACTATAGTGAAAGAGTGTATAATAATTACAAACAGGCAAGAAACGAAAATGCAAGAATAAAGAGGGAAGCCCAAATACACTTTGAGGAGGATATAATAAATAAAAGTAGTGACCAACCAAAGCTGTTTTACAGCTATATCAGAAGCAAAACCAAAGTAAAAGGTATAATAAAATCCATCACGGACGAGGGAATCACTTAAACACAAGAGAAAGATATTTCTGAACCACTAAATAAGAATTTCCAATTAGTTTTCACAGAAGAAAAAAATTTTGAGAGGGAATATGTGGAACACGCATGTCCACACATACTACCAGATATACAAATAGCAGAAAAAGTAATACAGGAGGAGTTAAGTAGATTAGACAGAGGAAAAGCAAGTGGTCCTGATGAAATTTCATGTTGGGTGTTACGAGAATGTGCAAAGGAGTTAAGTAAACCATTATTTTTAATTTTTAAGAAATCCTTGAGTCAAGGGAAACTACCTGATATTTGGAAAAAAGCAAATATAGTCCCCTTATTCAAGAAAGGAAATAGACAAAATCCTCTCAACTACCGACCAGTATCACTGACCAGTGTTGTAAGCAAGGTATTAGAAAAACTTATAAGAAAAGCTTTGGTAAATCATCTAGAAGAACACAGTATGATAACAGAAAGACAGTTTGGCTTCAGAAAAGGAAAATCATGTGTTACTAATCTGTTGAGCTACTATGACAGAGTAACAAACACAATACAGGAAAGGGAAGGATGGGTGGACATTATCTATTTAGATTTCAAGAAAGCTTTTAACACAGTACCACACCAAAGACTTTTATGGAAGCTGTACCATCAAGGAGGAATTCGAGGCAAACTGTTTTGTTGGATGCAAGACTTTCTCATAAAAAGAGAAATGAGGACAGTACTAAGAGGAAACTACTCATCATGGAAAGAAGTGACTAGTGGAGTACCACAGGGTTCGGTGCTGGCACCAATCATGTTTCTAGTGTACATAAATGATATAAACAGTAACACTAGAAATGAGAGCTATCTGAATATGTTTGCAGATGATGCAAAAATACAAAGGAGAATTACTAGCACAGACTCTTCTAGGGAGCTACAAGAAGAATTAAACAAACTTCATGAATGGAGTAGTACATGGCAAATGGAATTCAATGTGGACAAGTGTCATGTAATCAATTTTGGTAAAAGTGGAAAAAGACCTGATTGGGATTATAAGTTAGGAAATAAAACCCTATACACATCAGAAAGAGAGAAAGACCTAGGTGTGATTATCAATAACAGACTATCTCCGGCTGACCACATCAGCGAGAAGGTACGGAACATGTATACACTGCTTGCAAATATGAGAATAGCATTCACATACATAAATGAAGACATGCTAAGAAGGATAATAACATCATTCATTAGACCAACTCTGGAATATGCATCAGTAGTCTGGAGTCCTCATCTCAAAAAGCATATAGACAGGACTGAAAAAGTTCAAAGGGCCGCTACAAGATGGATACCAAGCTTAAGGGACCTAAGCTACGAAGAAAGACTAAATAAACTGAATCTACCAACACTACAGGAGAGAAGGAAAAGAGGTGACATGATAATGCTATATAAGTGCATATCAGGAAAGGAGAAAATAGACATAAATGATTACTTAACATATGGAGAAGCATCAGCAAGAGGACACTGCAAAAAACTGCATAAGAAGAGAGGTGATAAAGACGTAAGGAAATTCAGTTTCCCAAACAGAGCAATTGATCAATGGAATGCACTACCGAATGAAATAGTGTGTGCCAAAACAATTCACAAATTTAAGGATATGTACGATAAATTTGGTCTAAGACACGGGACAATACGAGCTTGACTCATTCCTGTAAAGATACAATTAGGTAAGAACAATTAGGTAAGAACACACACACACACACACACACACACACACACACACACGCACACCTGAAAAGCTCATCATTCTTCATAAACGCAGCTGCTCTCTCTCTCTCTCTCTCTCTCTCTCTCTCTCTCTCTCTCTCTCTCTCTCTCTCAAGGTTCTGTTGAAGTGAATCGTGTCAGTGCAAAAGTATGCGTTTACTGTGAAATAAGTATTATTTAAAAAAATAAAATAATAAAACACTGGAACATATTTAAAGAGAACACCTGCAGTAGGCCGGTTGGCCTATGCTGGGCAACTCTTCTTAAGTTTGGGTCTGCATGTTAGAGAGAGAGAGAGAGAGAGGTGAGGAGTGACCACTTGTCCCCTGAGAATGACCAGCCCTCCCCCTTCCCCCTCCCCTCTCTCTCTCTCTCTCTCTCTCTCTCATGGTTCTGTAGTAGTGAATAATAATGTCAATGCAAAGTATAACTTAACTGTGATATAAGTATTATAAAATAAATAAAACATTGGAATATATTTATAGAGAACAACTACAAGAAGTCCCCTCGAGACGTCAGCATGTTGAACTGTCATTAATTCCCTGTGGGGCAATTAATGTTCACCTTCATACATGTCTACACCCTTCTGCCACAATTTTCGTCATAGATTCCACAATATTTCTCCTCATCTTTACTTTCCAATACAAAGCATACCATTAGTCATGATAATGACTGCACACACACACACACACACGGCATCGTCCGAGGTGGACGTCTGTACCGGCGCTCCATACCAGCTCAACACGGCCAGAGGCATTACCTAAATAAGTATCTTTGAATGAGTCAAGCTCTGTACCAGGTTAGACTAAATGATTTTTCATTATTAGAAAGAAAAGAAATAATAAGTTAAAATAAGACTTGTTCAAACAACAAAGAACCATGATGCGTTGAGTCAGCTGGGTTTGTTTATACTACAGCAAGACGGGGAATGCGTGCATACTTTGTAAATACACACTCTGTTCATTTAGTTTTACAAAATGGATACATACTTCAGTAAAACAAGTTTGGAAAAGAAAAGGGATAAAAGTAAAAAGCAAAATGATGATTTCTACCAAGAACTGGTTGAAGTGGAGACTCACAACAGACTGGTTGAACGTGTACACAAACTAGAAATGGCTTTCAAAAATGAAATTGATGAAATAAAGAAGCAAATGCACTTGCAAAAGGAAGAGATAGAAAAACTGGGAAGGGAGGCCAACAAGAAAGACACAACCATCAGTGAACTAACAGTGGAATTGAATACCCTTAGGAAGAAAGTGAGTGAAATGGGAAGTACAGTAGTTAATCACGAGAGTGTTATGGAAGAGTTAAAAAATGACACAGAGACAATTAGACAAGCAAGCAGTCTTATGGACCAGAGCAGTGATATTGAGGAGAAGATAACACAGGTGAATGAAGCTGTGCAAAGCTACAAAAATGATGTAGAAATGACGTATGCTGAAATGGTGAAAGTAAAGAAAGACTTAGAAACAAGGGTGGAGGAAAAAAAAATTAAAAAGGAAGTGAAAAGAATAATCCAAAACAATCCAAAGTTAGTCAGAGATTCAGTAGAAATAAATAAATCAATAGTAATCACTGGTATAGAAGAGGAAGAAATTAAAAACAAAATCACTAGAGACAAAAAGGAGATGGCAAATGTAATGAGCTTACTGAAAGAAGTATCAGAGGAAATCTGTAGTAAAGACATAGAGGAACACAAAAGGTTAGGGAAATACGAGAAAAGCAAGACAAGACCTCTAAAGGTGACTTTCCAGAGTGTAAACACTGTGGAAGAGATACTAAAAAATGCAAAAGAATCTTATGGAAAAAGAGGAGTTCAAAAATGTATGGATAAAAAGATGTCTAACACAAGAGGAACTGGAATTACTGAAAGAGAAAATGGAGGAAGCAAAAACAAAAAATGAGGGAAGATCAGAAGAGGACAAGAAGAAATTTTTTTACAAAGTAATAGGATTGCAGGTACGAAAGTGGTACACAAACAAGATGGAAGAAAAAGGAGGAAGTTAGTAGAACCATGTCATGACAAGTATATAAACAAGATGATAAAGTTGATGTACTCAAATGTGGATGGAATGGTATCTAAATTACTAGAGATGAATGATTATGTCAGAGAAAATGAACCACAAATAATATGCCTAACTGAGACAAAATTAACACCAAGGATATCCAATGACATACTAAACTTAGAGGAATACAATATATGGAGAAGAGACAGAAATTTAAAAAAAGGAGGAGGAATTATAATATTAACTAAGAAAAATCTAAAAAACAAGGAAACAAACCTAGATATACCATCACAAGTAGAACTGATTGCAGTAGAGATCGACACACCTGAAGGTAAAGTAATTGTAGCCAATTTGTATATGCCACCCAGATCAAACACATGGGAAAGAGACGATTATGAGGACCTGGCAGAGAGTACAATTCAGAGTATAAGATCCTTGCTACATAAAATGGAAGAGAAATCGGAAAGAATTATACTAACTGGGGATTTCAATACAAATATAAATTGGAATACTCTAGATATAAATAGCCAAGAAAGCTGTTGGGACCAAAAGGTCCTGGATCTCGTACAAGAGTTTTTCTTAACGCAACATGTGAGGGAAACCACTAGAAAAAGAGGACTTGATTTACCTTCAGTGCTAGATCTAATATTTACTAGGCAAGAAAATGACATTGACAGTTTAATATATCACCCTCCACTCGGCAAAAGCGATCATGCAGTACTAAATTATAACTTCAGGATAGCATATGACATAGTAAACAGCAATGACAGTTGAAAAAGAGCCTAAACTATAAAAAGGGAAATTATCAAGACCTAAAGAAGTATTTCTTAGAAGTTGATTGGGAAAATGAGCTTAGAGGACAAGATTTAAATGCTGTATATAAAAAATTTTGTGAATTTTATGAAATAGAAGTCCAGAAGTACATCCCACAGCACAAAAAAAGCAGATAAGAAAATACAGAAATGGTTCAATACAGAATGTAAAAAATCAAAAGAAAGAAGAGATTTGTTGTGGAATAAATACAGAAGACACAATAGTGAAAGGGCGTATAATAATTACAAACAGGCAAGAAATGACTATACAAGAATAAGGAGGGAAGCCCAAAAACAGTTTGAGGAGGATATAATAAATAAAAGTAGTGACCAACCAAAGCTGTTTTACAGCTATATTAGAAGCAAAACCAAAGTAAAAGATATAATACAATCCATCACGGACGAGGGAATCACTTATACACAAGAGAAAGATATTTGTGAACCACTAAATAAGAATTTCCAATTAGTTTTTACAGAAGAAAAAAATTTTGAGAGGGAATATGTGGAACACGCATGTCCACACATACTACCAGATATACAAATAGCAGAAAAAGTAATACAAGAGGAGTTAAGTAGATTAGACAGAGGAAAAGCAAGTGGTCCTGATGAAATTTCATGTTGGGTGTCACGAGAATGTGCAAAGGAGTTAAGTAAACCATTATTTTTAATATTCAAGAAATCCTTCAGTCAAGGGAAACTACCTGATATTTGGAAAAAAGCAAATATAGTCCCCTTATTCAAGAAAGGAAATAGACAAAATCCTCTCAACTACCGACCAGTATCACTGACCAGTGTTGTAAGCAAGGTATTAGAAAAACTTATAAGAAAAGCTTGGGTAAATCATCTAGAAGAACACAGTATGATAACAGAAAGACAGTTTGGTTTCAGAAAAGGAAAATCATGTGTTACTAATCTGTTGAGCTACTATGACAGAGTAACAAACACAATACAGGAAAGGGAAGGATGGGTGGACAGTATCTATTTAGATTTCAAGAAAGCTTTTGACACAGTACCACACCAAAGACTTTTATGGAAGCTGTACCATCAAGGAGGAATTCGAGGCAAACTGTTTTGTTGGATGCAAGACTTTCTCATCAAAAGAGAAATGAGGACAGTACCAAGTGGAAACTACTCATCATGGAAAGAAGTGACTAGTGGAGTACCACAGGGTTCGGTGCTGGCACCAATCATGTTTCTAGTGTACATAAATGATATAAACAGTAACACTGGAAATGAGAGCTATCTGAATATGTTTGCGGATGATGCAAAAATACAAAGGAGAATTACTAGCACAGACTCTTCTAGGGAGCTACAAGAAAAATTAAATAAACTTCATGAATGGAGTAGTATATGGCAAATGGAATTCAATGTGGACAAGTGTCATGTAATCAAGTTCGGTAAAAGTGGAAAAAGACCTGATTGGGATTATAAGTTAGGAAATAAAACCCTATACACATCAGAAAGAGAGAAAGACCTAGGTGTGATTATCAATAACAGACTATCTCCGGCTGACCACATCAGCGAGAAGGTACGGAACATGTATACACTGCTTGCAAATATGAGAATAGCATTCACATACATAAATGCAGACATGCTAAGAAGGATAATAACATCATTCATTAGACCAACCCTGGAATATGCATCAGTAGTTTGGAGTGGAGTGAAAGATAGGAATAATAGATTGTTGGTGGTGAAGAGAGAGAAATTGAGGAGATGGAAGGAGCACTTTGAGGATTTGTTGAATGTAGAGAGTGAGAGCAGTGTGAGTATAAGTGGTTGGGGAATGGCTGGGAGAAGAAGAGATGAGAGGAGGGAGGAAGAGATTAGTAGGTCGGAAGTAGTGGAAGCGATGAAGAAGATTAAGCTGGGAAAGGCCCCAGGAATTGATGGAGTGTGTGGTGAAATGCTTAGGTATTGGGGTGAGATTGTTGTGGAGTGGATATGGAAGTTGTGTAGATTGGCTTGGGAAGAGGGAAGCGTTCCAGAGGACTGGAAATCAGGTATAATTGTTCCTCTGTACAAAGGAAAAGGGGAGAGAGAAATATGTGGTAACCATAGGGGTATTTGCCTTCTTAGTGTGACTGGTAAAATATATGGTAGAATACTCATTGATAGGGTTAGGCATATGACAGAGGAGCTGGTTGGAGAAGAACAAGGGGGATTTAGGAAGGGAAAAGGGTGTGTAGATCAGATATTTGTTCTAAGATGTTTAGTGGAGAAGTATCTAGAGAAGGGAAGGAAAATGTATGCTGCCTTCATGGACTTGGAGAAAGCTTATGACAGAATAGATAGCCAAGGTATGTGGAAGGTATTAAGAATATATGGAGTGGAGGGGAAATTGTTGAGTGCTGTGAAGAGTATGTACGAGGGAGCTAGGGCTACGGTGCGAGTGGATGGTGAGCTGAGTGAGTTCTTTGATCTCAATGTGGGACTGAAACAGGGGTGTGTGATGTCTCCATGGCTGTTTAATATATATATGGATGGGGTTGTAAAGGAGGTGCAAGGTAGGGCAGTGGATGTGGGGGTGGCCCTAATGAATGAGGGTGAGATTTGGAAGATTCCGGTGTTGCTGTTTGCTGATGATACAGTATTGTTGAGTGAAGATGAATGGGAGTTGCAAGGTTTGGTGAATGAATTTGGGACAGTGTGTAGGAGGAGGAAGCTGAAAGTTAATGTAAACAAAAGTAAAGTTATGGTGTTTGAGAGGAATGAAGTCACAGAGTGTGCAGTGAGTTTGGATGGTGAGGATATGGAGAATGTGAGTGCATTCAAGTACTTGGGTAGTGTGATGAGTAAGGATGGAACTTTGGGGGATGAAGTACGTGAAAGGGTACAGCAGGGAAGAAAGGTTGTTGGTACCCTGAAAGCAGTGATGAGAAATAGGGAGGTGAGTATGGAAGTTAAGAAGTCACTGCATGATGGTATTGTGATCCCTACCCTGACATATGGAAGCAAGGCGTGGACCTTGCAAGAGGGGAACAAGTCAAGAGTGAGAGCAGTGGAAATGAGTTACTTGAGAGGAGCATGTGGAGTGACGTGGAGGGACAGGTTGACGAATGAAGAAGTGAAGGAACGTTGTGGGGTAGATGTGGATGTGGTTGAAAAGATTAGGAGAAATACACTGAGGTGGTTTGGACATGTGGAGAGAATGGAGAATGAAAGACTGACTAAGAGGGTGATGTAGGTGAGGTGGAGGGAGGAAGAGGGAGGGGTAGACCGAGGATGAGGTGGAGGGATGGAGTTGAGACGTATATGAGGGAGGGGGGGGTGAGTTGGGGGGAGGGGAGTCAAATGGTGGGTGACAGAGTGACTTGGAGGCGTTTTGTCTGCGGCCACCCTTTGCGGGATTAGGGCGTCGGGCTATAGATAGAATAGATAGATAGATAGTTTGGAGTCCTCATCTCAAAAAGCATATAGACAAGATTGAAAAAGTTCAAAGGGCCGCTACAAGATGGATACCAAGCTTAAGGGACCTAAGCTACGAAGAAAGACTAAATAAACTGAATCTACCAACACTACAGGAGAGAAGGAAAAGAGGTGACATGATAATGCTATATAAGTGCATATCAGGAAAGGAGAAAATAGACATAAATGATTACATAACATATGGAGAAGCATCAGCAAGAGGACACTGCAAAAAACTGCATAAGAAGAGAGGTGATAAAGACGTAAGGAAATTCAGTTTCCCAAACAGAGCAATTGATCAATGGAATGCACTACCGAATGAAATAGTGTGTGCCAAAACAATTCACAAATTTAAGGATATGTACGATAAATATGGTCTAAGACACGGGACAATACGAGCTTGACTCATTCCTGTAGAGATACAATTAGGTAAGAACAATTAGGTAAGAACACACACACACACACACACACACACACACACACACGAGAGAGAGAGAGAGAGAGAGAGAGAGAGAGAGAGAGAGAGAGGGTAGATGTGGGAGGGAGGAGGGAGACAAGAAAGGACAGAAGCAGAGGTTTAGAGGGAGAGAGAGAGAGAGAGAGAGAAAGAGAGAGAGAGATGCTAGATGGGGGAGGGAGGAGGGAGAGAAGAAAGGAGGGAAGCAGGGGTTTAGAGAGAGAGAGAGAGAGAGAGGGTAGAGGGTAAGTCCGTTGATGAAATGCGAATATGGATATCTAGCTCTGATTGAAGCAAGGGGAAAACTGCAGACAACTCTGTCTTGTCATCTCCCAGGAGCCAGTCAGGAGGTGCTGTGACCTGAGATTCCAACTTACAAATTCTTGATGACAGGCGAATCAAGCTCAAAAAAAAAAAAGTAAAATAAAAGGAATAATATGCTATTAAATCTAAATATACAACGAATAACTGGTCCAATATTTTTCGTTTATTTTTAGTGCTTTGTAACAAAAAAAAAACAAAAAAAAAGTTGCATCCAAAAACAGGAACCACAGTTCATACTGACCCTGAGCATAGCGGGTCACTTATACCCATTCATTCATTGGCTGTGTGTGTGTGTGTGTGTGTGTGTGTGTGTGTGTGTGCCTCTTGCCCTCAGGCCTTGTCTATGGCCAGCCTGTATTCCCACAGGTCGTTAAGTCAGGTGCGTTCGGCCTTTGACAGTGACTTTGGAGTAAAATAGACGATATTCTACCCTCGTCTTTCCTGAGACAGACTATAGTAATAGTAGTTGCAGTAACAGCAATAATAATATAATAATGATAATATTGATAATAATAATACTTATAATAATAGTATTAATAATAATAATAGTAATAATAATAATCATCATTCATTCATTGCCAGACGCCATGTATCCCAGACGGGGTGGCCAATGGCTTAGAGTTAATTGTTTTACAGGGAGGGGCACTAATCCTCCACCAACCCCACTTGACACGTAATAATAATAATAATAATCATCATCATCATCATCATCATCATCATCATAATAATAATAATAATCATAATAATAATAAAAATAGGAAGTTGGAGGAGGAGGAGCAGAAAAATGAAGAGATAGGGAAAAAGGGGGAAGAATAGGAGAAGAAGAAGAAGAAGAAAACATTAGGAGGAAGAAATTAATATCTGAGATATAAGAAATAATCCTTCAGAACTAGAAAAATTAATGAAAAAGTGAGAAAATGTGAAACAGGAACTGGATAGTAGCTACACACACACACACACACACACACGAGAGTGTTACGGAAGAGTTCAAAAATGACTCAGAGACAATTAGGCAAGTAAGCAGTCTTATAGACCAGAGCAGTGATATTGAGGAGAAGATAACACAGGTGAAGCTGTGCAAAGCTACAAAAATGATGTGGAAACCACGTATGCTGAAATGGTGAAAGTAAAGAAAGACTTAGAAACAAGGGTGGAGGAAAAAAGCATTAAAAAGGAAGTGAAAAGAATAATCCAAAACAATCCAAAGTTAATCAGAGATTCAGTAGATATAAACAAATCTATAGTAATCACTGGTATAGAAGAGGAAGAAGTAAAAAACAAGATCACAAGAGACAAAAAGGAGATGGCAAATGTAATGAGCTTACTAAAAGAAGTATCAGAGGAAATCTATAGTAAATTCATAGAGGAACACAAAAGGTTAGGGAAATGCGAGAAAAGCAAGACAAGACCTCTAAAGGTGACTTTCCAGAGTGTAAACACTGTGGAAGAGATACTAAAAAATGCAAAGAATCTTATGGAAAAAGAGGAGTTCAAAAATGTATGGATAAAAAGATGTCTAACACAAGAGGAACTGGAATTACTGAAAGAGAAATGGGAGGAAGCAAAAACAAAAAATGAGGGAAGATCAGAAAAGGAGAAGAAGAAATTTTTTTACAAAGTAATAGGATTGCAGGTACGAAAGTGGTATACAAACAGGATGGAATAAAAAGGAGGAAGGTAGTAGAACCATGTCATGACAAGTATACTGTATAAACAAGATGATAAAGTTGATGTTCTCAAATGTGGATGGAATGGTATCTAAATTACTAGAGATGAATGATTATGTCAGAGAAAATGAACCACAAATAATATGCCTAACTGAAACAAAATTAACACCAAGGATATCCAATGACAGACTAAACTTAGAGGAATACAATATATGGAGAAGAGACAGAAATTTAAAAAAAGGAGGAGGAATTATAATATTAACTAAGAAAAATCTAAAAGTCAATGATATAAAACTAGATATACCATCACAAGTAGAACTGATTGCAGTAGAGATCAACACATCTGAAGGTAAAGTAATTGTAGCCAATTTGTACATGCCACCCAGATCAAACACATGGGAAAGAGATGAATATGAGGACCTAGCAGAGAGTACAATTCAGAGTTTAAGATCATTACAACATAAAATGGAAGAGAAATCGGAAAGAATTATACTAACTGGGGATTTCAATACAAATATAAATTGGAATCCTCTAGATATAATTAGCCAAGAAAGCTGTTGGGACCAAAAGCTCCTGGATCTCATGCAAGAGTTTTTCCTAACGCAACATGTGAGGGAAACCACCAGAAAAAGAGGACTTGATGTATCTTCAGTGCTAGATCTAATATTTACTAGGCAAGAAAATGATATTGACAGTTTAATATATCACCCTCCACTCGGCAAAAGCGACCATGCAGTACTAAATTATAACTTCAGGATAGCATAAGATATGGTAAACAGCAATGACAGTTACAAAAAGAGCCTAAACTATAAAAAGGGAAATTATCAAGACCTAAAGAAGTATTTCTTAGAAGTTGATTGGGAAAATGAGCTTAGAGGACAAGATTTAAATGCTGTATATAAAAAATTCTGTGAATTTTATGAAATAGGAGTCCAGAAGTACATCCCACAGCACAAAGAAGCAGATAAGAAAATACAGAAATGGTTCAATACAGAATGTAAAAAATCAAATGAAAGAAGAGATTTGTTGTGGAATAGATACAGAAGACACAATAGTGAAAGAGTGTATAATAATTACAAACAGGCAAGAAACGAATATGCAAGAATAAGGAGGGAAGCCCAAATACAGTTTGAGGAGGATATAATAAATAAAAGCAGTGATCAACCAAAGCTGTTTTACAGCTATATCAGAAGCAAAACCAAAGAAAAAGATATAATACAATCCATTACAGACGAGGGAATCACTTATACACAAGAGAAAGATATTTGTGAAGCACTAAATAAGAATTTCCAATTAGTTTTTACAGAAGAAAAAAATTTTGAGAGGGACTATGTGGAGCATGGATGTCCACACATACTACCAGATATACAAATAGCAGAAAAAGTAATACAGGAGGAGTTAAGTAGATTAGACAGAGGAAAAGCAAGTGGTCCTGATGAAATTGCATGTTGGGTACTACGAGAATGTGCAAAGGAGTTAAGTAAACCATTATTTTTAATTTTCAAGAAATCCTTGAGTCAAGGTAAACTACCTGATATTTGGAAAAAAGCAAATATTGTCCCCTTATTCAAGAAAGCAAATAGACAAAATCCACTCAACTACCGACCAGTATCACTGACCAGTGTTGTAAACAAGGTATTAGAAAAACTTATAAGAAAAGCTTGGGTAAATCACCTAGAAGAACACAGTATGATAACAGAAAGACAGTTTGGTTTCAGAAAAGGAAAATCATGTGTTACTAATCTGTTGAGCTACTATGACAGAGTAACAAACACAATACAGGAAAGGGAAGGATGGGTGGACAGTATCTATTTAGATTTCAAGAAAGCTTTTGACACAGTACCACACCAAAGACTTTTATGGAAACTGTACCATCAAGGAGGAATTCGAGGCAAACTGTTTTGTTGGATGCAAGACTTTCTCATAAAAAGAGAAATGAGAACAGTACTAAGAGGAAACTACTCATCATGGAAAGAAGTGACTAGTGGAGTACCACAGGGTTCGGTGCTGGCACCAATCATGTTTTTAGTGTATATAAATGATATAAACAGTAACACTGGAAATGAGAGCTATCTGAATATGTTTGCAGATGATGCAAAAATACAAAGGAGAATTACTAACACAGACTCTTGTAAAGAGGTACAAGAAGAATTAAATAAACTTCATGAATAGAGTAGTACATGGCAAATGGAATTCAATGTGGCCAAGTGTCATGTAATCAAGTTTGGTAAAAGTGGAAAAAGACCTGATTAGGATTATAAGTTAGGAAATAAAACCCTATACACATCAGAAAGAGAGAAAGATCTGGGTGTGATTATCAATAACAGACTATCTCCGGCTGACCACATCAGCGAGAAGGTACGGAACATGTATACACTGCTTGCAAATATGAGAATAGCATTCACATACATAAATGAAGACATGCTAAGAAGGATAATAACATCATTCATTAGACCAACCCTGGAATATGCATCAGTAGTCTGGAGTCCTCATCTCAAAAAGCACATAGACAAGATTGAAAAAGTTCAAAGGGCCGCTACAAGATGGATACCAAGCTTAAGGGACCTAAGCTACGAAGAAAGACTAAATAAACTGAATCTACCAACACTACAGGAGAGAAGGAAAAGAGGTGACATGATAATGCTATATAAGTGCATATCAGGGAAGGAGAAAATAGACATAAATGAATACTTAACATATGGAGAAGCATCAGCAAGAGAACACTGCAAAAAACTGCATAAAAGGAGAGGTGATAAAGACGTAAGGAAATTCAGTTTCCCAAACAGAGCAATTGATCAATGGAATGCACTACCGAAGGAAATAGTGTGTGCCAAAACAATGCACAAATTTAAGGATATGTACGATAAATATGGTTTAAGACACGGGACAATACGAGCTTGACTCATTCCTGTAAAGATACAGTTAGGTAAGAATTAGGTAAGGTAAGAACACACACACACACACACACACACACACACACACACACACACACACACACACACGCACACAATGATAAGGTAGAGTGAGATTAAGGATGGAAGCAAATTAGATGGAACACTAATGAGATGGAGGGATGGGGTGGAGAGGTATATGAGAGAGGGGGGTGTGAGTTGGGAGCGGGGCAGTGAAATGACGGGGGACAGGGCGACGTGGAGGCGATTTGTTTGTGGCCACCCCGAACGGGATTGAGGCTAATGAACTGCCTCTCTCTCTCTCTCTCTCTCTCTCTCTCTCTCTCTCTCTCAAATTGAAACTGGTTTCTTCATTTTGCGTATAAACAATCACAGGGTACAATATTAATATAATTATACATAATTTAAATGGCTTAGCTCATGAAATTAAATATTTTTTGAGCTCAGTAAAAAGTTGTACATTATATGGTAAGGGAAAACACTGCACAATACATAATGAAAGCTTGCTATATAATTTTACATTGAGTAATTAAAAGAAAACTATTGCTCTTATTAGATATTTGTATGATATATATAATTATAATTACAATGGAAGTGTCATAAAGTTTATATAAATTGCTTTAGCATCGGTTTACAACATATTTCTTAATTCTTATCCTAAGGTTGCATGGTTGGTAAAAGTTTTTAATTCATCTTTAACTTATTCCAGACTAAACAACTAGAAGAAGCAACAAATCTTTTTATTTTTTCGGTTCATGGTTTAGGGGGTCGTAAGTTAGATCTACTATTTCGTAAATTGTGAGGATGAAGACTAGACATATTCTGAAAATTAATGCCAGTGGGATGGCGTAACTGATTACATAAAAATTTTAGTGTCTCTGCTCTGTATATATATTGTATTCTTAGTATCCCTAAATGCTTAAAGAGGGGATCGGTATGTTCTGTGTAAATTACTCCTGAAATTATTAGGACAATTTTTTCTTAAGTAAGAAAAGTTGCTGCATAGAGGTCTTTACTGCCAAGTCCTTGGTAACATTGCAATATTCCTACATACACTCCCACCACCATAACCGCTAGTAGGCTACCACCAGCACCACCACAATCATCACCACCACCACTACCACCACAACCAACACCACCACCACCACCTATTACACTGTTCCAATATACACTCCCACCATCACAACCACCACCACCACCACCACAACCAACACCATCACCACCACTACCACCACCACAACCACCACCTCCCGTCACACAATCACACCATTCCAATCCATCCCTTCAGAACCTAACTCTCTTTCAGTCGTGAATTAAAACTGATACAATGTTAAAAACTCAACACTCGACAAAAAAGAAAAATCGAAAGTGGAGAAACTGCAGAAAGAATAAGTGATAAGGGAAAGAATGAGTGTTAATATTCTCAATAGCAGGTTCCCTACCATCCCTTCCTAACCGATTCATTCTTGGGTATTGTTTTGTACGTTTTTGACGCAGACTATGTGATATTGGAAGGATGTATATAACACAGAAGAGGACTGTAATGCTGAGTAGAATTTGGCTCGACCTCTCGTTCCAAATCAACTCAACACTGAGCGGGGTCCTCTTTCGAGACCGGAGCTAGTGCAATGAAGAGAGGCAGGACATAAAAACTTTCGGCAACACCATACACGTATATTATTTCAGTTAGACACAAGACATTTCAGTAGACATTACATCACATTATAGAGCAATACAAAACCTTATCTAAAATATTGTGTATCTCGCAGGATACTAGCTTCCTAGATATTAATGACAATACAACAAATCTTAGTACTAGGAGTACAGTAAATACCCGTGCGCGCGGAGCGCGGGAGGGGAGAGAGGGGGGGGGGTTGTGATTTACCAGGAAGGGGAGGGGGGAGGTAGGGAGACACGGAAAGTGACTTAGAACGGCGAGGGAGAAGTTATGATAATACTTAATGAGGCCCGATGTTAACAAGGGAGTTTAGGTGTTTTCTATTGGCAAGAATTCTTTGATAATTAACTCTGGTTCTTATTTGGACTTCAAGAGCGGGGGTGAGGAGTGGGGAGGGTTTTCAGGGATAGCGTGCAGAACAAGGGAGTACAGTTATCACTCGCGGTCCTCGTAGTTTTGGTAACACTAGATTTCCGTCAGCACAACTTATATACTACACATCTCCCTGGTAGGTTATGTAGGCTCGCACTTCCCAACGCGTAACAAAGTCGGAACCCTCGTAAATTCTATTCCACTGTATTACTCAGAGTTTAACCAATAGCACTCTAATGATGTATTATCCTTTCCTTGGGCTCTAGAGAGAAGTCCTTAGTAAACTCGGGATGACACTCGCACGTATCTTCACTTGGGGTCTCTACCCCTATTCTCGCCCGTTAATGTACCATTATGTCCTGGGTTACCCCAATGGAAATTACATGAAATCACTGCACTAGTCTTATTCTAAGAAAAAAGGAGTCACACTTAACCTACTTCACAATTGCGGACCCTCGTATCTCTTGTGGAGAGAAACACGGTTACCTCAGCGATGATCCGGTCGCACTGAGGGCGTCGCCAGGGTAGGGCGAGCTGGGAGGGCACGGGGCGACTCACTAGGGCGTCCTCTCACGTCCGGGGGCTTCCGGACTGGGCTCCGGACTGGGGCCGAAGAGGGCTAGGAACCTCTGGGTCAGGTCCCGGCGTCGCGGGGGCGTGGTGAGGTCTCGCCCGGGTGTCCTGGGGCGGGCCGGAAGAGGCGACGGACTGCGGTCTCCTATGGGCAGGGGCGCCGGCAGGGAAGGACTGCGGCAGCGGCTGTCACGGGGGCCCGACAGGTGGGTCTTCTCAAGGGCCTCGCGCAGGAAACAGAGGCCGGGGGAGACAGGGAGGTCTTTCCTCCTCACTATACCCTGGGAGCGACCATCGATCGTCTCTACCGGGGTGCTGAGGGAGCGACCGTTGATCGTCTCTACCTTAGCTTTCAGGGAGCGACCGTTGATCGTCTCTACCTGATTTTGTTGTGAGCGACCATAGATCGTCTCTGTCTTTTCTTTATGGGAGCGACCATTGATCGTCTCTACCAGTGTGCTGAGGGAGCGACCGTTGATCGTCTCTACCTTAGCTTTCAGGGAGCGACCATTGATCGTCTCTACCTGATTTTGTTGTGAGCGACCATAGATCGTCTCTGTCTTTTCTTTATGGGAGCGACCATTGATCGTCTCTACCAGTGTGCTGAGGGAGCGACCGTTGATCGTCTCTGCCTTAGCTTTCAGGGAGCGACCACTGATCGTCTCTACCTGATTTTGTTCTGAGCGACCATTGATCGTCTCTGTCTTTTTTGTATGGGAGCGACCATTGATCGTCTCTACCTTGTTGTGGAGGGAGCGACCGTTGATCGTCTCTACCTTGCCACTGTTAGAGAGACCATAGATCGTCTCTACCTTCGGGGTGCTGTCTGGAGTACAGTTTCTGACTCCACCCCTAGCTAACTCGGTGATTCCGCCACGCGAAGGTAGTGTCGTCTCTACCTGATTTTGTTGTGAGCGACCATAGATCGTCTCTGTCTTTTCTTTATGGGAGCGACCATTGATCGTCTCTACCAGTGTGCTGAGGGAGCGACCGTTGATCGTCTCTACCTTAGCTTTCAGGGAGCGACCACTGATCGTCTCTACCTGATTTTGTTGTGAGCGACCATTGATCGTCTCTGTCTTTTTTGTATGGGAGCGACCATTGATCGTCTCTACCTTGTTGTGGAGGGAGCGACCGTTGATCGTCTCTACCTTGCCACTGTTAGAGCGACCATAGATCGTCTCTACCTTAGGGGTGCTGTCTGGAGTACAGTTTCTGACTCCACCCCTAGCTAACTCGGTGATTCCGCCACGCGAAGGTAGTGTCTTTTTCCTACGGTGGCGGCGGCGCGGTGGTTGCGTCTCACAAGGGCGCACGGCCCGGGCTGACGTACGGGTGGTGGCTGGCGGCGGCTACCCCGGGGAGTCCGAGTGGGGGTGTCGGCATTTCTGAGGGCAGACTCCACTGCTCCTGGTCCGCCTTGATGTCGGGGAGACTGCGGTATTCTCCGGAATATTCCGGAGAATCGATGCGGTCAAACCCACGCATTTCAAGGACAGTCAGGTGCAATAAACAAACAAA
Organism: Coenobita brevimanus; assembly: GCF_032717465.1. Taxonomy (NCBI): domain Eukaryota; kingdom Metazoa; phylum Arthropoda; class Malacostraca; order Decapoda; family Coenobitidae; genus Coenobita; species Coenobita brevimanus. The sequence goes on along the minus strand of NC_137020.1, from coordinate 12,748,878 downwards.
TAGCTTAGGATAAGGTGTTAGGGAGCTTTATGCAGTTTCTCGTGTGCTGTGGGGACGGCTCAGTCACCGTTATCAGTGTCTATCCTGCATCATTTATTCATTTCCTACGCCCACTGCCACACCCACGCCCACACCAGCAGACTGTTATCAGTGTCTATCCTGCATCATTTATTCATTTCCTACGCCCACAGCCACACCCACACCCACACCAGCAGACTGTTATTAATGTCTATCCTGCATCATTTATTCATTTCCTACGCCCACTGCCACACCCACACCCACACCAGCAGACTGTTATTAATGTCTATCCTGCATCATTTATTCATTTCCTACGCCCACTGCCACACCCACACCCACACCAGCAGACTGTTATCAGTGTCTAACCTGCATCATTTATTCATTTCCTACGCCCACTGCCACACCCACGCCCACACCAGCAGTCTGTTATCAGTGTCTATCCTGCATCATTTATTCATTTCCTACGCCCACAGCCACACCCACTCCCACACACCGGTATATCACTCAAACTTTCACTGAATTTGCCACTGAAAAACTTAGAGCCTTCAAGTGATGGATTAGCTCTGCTGCTGTCACCACCTTTGATGAACTCATTAAGCTCATTGTACTTGAGAAATTCCAAAGAAAGGTCCCATTTTCAGTTATGATGCATCTAATTGACAAAGAAATAATTTATTTGTTTAAGGCAGCCCAGGCAGCAGATGTTTTCTCACTGGTCCACCGTAAATCCCCAGAATCCAGGGATGGCATTACCAATAAGTTAAGTGGACAGAGTCAGTCTGAGGCCAAGAAACAAACTCTTTTATGTAAATTCTGTAGGAAAGAGAGACACAATCAAGTACTGTCCTGATCCTCGATGTAAGGTGTCGAGAGAGACAAAGTTCACAAAACCTGTGGTCTCGACTAATGTAACCAGCAGTTCATGAAATTCACAAGAGGACCTGTTTAAAGCTTTTAGGTCAGAAGAAAGTGTGTCCATCACTAAGAACACAGAAAAATATCCTGTTCAAATTGTCAGGGACACTGCATCAACTCAGTCTCATAGTTAACAGTGTACTACCAAGTATTGTTGAGTGTTTCACCAGTGAATAAGTCTTGATTCTTTCCATGACAGGAGCTGCCCCCGTTGCTTTAGCTCCCCGACGATTTTATAACAAATGCTCTCACTTCTCTTTCTGGCAAGCTACTTACACATCCACAGTTATGTTCTAGTCATACTCCACTTCTTTACTCATTAACATTGCCAGATTTGCAGCATCCTGGTCGGTGTTCATCACTTTTTTTTTTTTTTTTTTTCACATTCATACCTGCATTAGTAAAACTTGAGAGAAAACGCCCATCATTCGTCTAGCACTCACGGGGAAATACTGTATGTTTTTTCTTTTTTGCTTGAACAGAACTACTCATGTGACCATCTTCTGGAATTTCTTTCTCTTGCCATTGCTGCTGTGATTGTCATAAATTGTAATACAGTATATCTCTCTCTCAACTCTCCAACTCGAATTCTTCCCGCTCCTTCTGGCACCTTGCCAAAAACCTTTCTAACAACTTTACCTCATCATCCTTCCCTCCTCTTTTCTACTCTGATTATTCTGTAGTTATTTCTTCTACTAATAAAGCAGATCTCTTCGCACAGACTTTCTCCTCCAATTCCACCTTAGATGATTCCGGTGCTGTTCCTCCATCACTTCCCCCCTCTGACTTCCTCATGGCTAACATTAAAATTTCTTCAGTTGATGTATTTTCTGCCATCACTGGCCTCCATACTAACAAGGCATATGGGCCTGATGGAGTCCCTCCTGTTGTTCTCAAGAACTGTACTTCTGTGCTTACACCCTGCCTAGGCAAACTCTTTCGCCTTTGTCTGTCAACTTGTACCTTTCCTTCTTGCTGGAAGTTTGTTCTCATTCAGCCAGTCCCAAAGAAGGGTGACCACTCCTAACCCTCCAACTATCGTCCAATTGCTTTAACGTCCTGTATTTCAAAAGTTTTCGAGTCAATTCTCAATAGAAAAATTTTAAGGCATCTTTCCTATCACAACCTTCTTTCTGATCGTCAGTACGGGTTCCGTCAGGGACGCTCCACTGGCGATCTTCTCACATACCTTTCAGACTCCTGGTCATCCTCCTTTCGGGACTTTGGCAAAATCTTTGCCATTGCACTTGACATCTCAAAGGCTTTCGATCGAGTCTGGCATAAATCTTTAATTTCCAAACTGCCCTCTTATGGTTTCTATCTTTCTATCTGTGCCTTCATCGCTAGCATCCTTTCTGGTCATTCTATAGCCACTGTTGTAGACGGCCATCGTTCTTCTCCTAGATCTATCAACAGTGGTGTTCCTCAGGGCTCTGTCCTATCACCAACTCTCTTCCTTTTATTCATCAATGACCTTCTAAGCTGTACATCTAACCCTATCCACTCATACGCTGATGACTCCACCCTTCACCTTTCCATTCGGTTCCCGCAATGCCCATCTCAGCAGTGACTTCAACAAACAAGGGATGAGGCTATGGCACACCTAATGTCTGACTTGGCTCGTATCTCTGACTGGGGTAAAAATAATCTGGTTGTTTTTAATGCATCTAAGACTCAGTTCTTACACCTATCAACCCAACAAAATCTTCCACATGTATACCCACTAATGTTTAATAATATTCAGCTTAATCCTGCATCATCCTTGAACATGCTTGGGGTTTCATTTACTCGGGACTTATCTTGGAAAGATCATATTACATCTCTTGTAAAATCTGCTTCCAAGAGATTGGGTGTGCTAAGCCGACTCCGTTCTTTCTTTACCCCCGCACAATTTTTGACTCTATACAGGGGTTTTATCCGCCCGTGTGGAGTACAACTCTCACGTGTTGGGAGGTTTCCCACATACAGCTATTCTGAATAGGGTGGAGTCAAAGGCTTTTCATCTCATTAACTCTCCTCCTCTTACTGACTCCCTTCAACCTCTGTCTCTTCGTCGCACTGTTGCATCTTTACCTCTTTTCTATCGCTACTTCAATGGTCACTGCTCCTCTGAACTGTCTGCATGCATTCCCCCACCTCTACAACAGGCGCGTAGCACCCATCTAGCAGCAAACTCTCATCCCTTTTCTGTCCAACTCTCTAATGCAAGAGTTAACCGTTACTCCCAGTCCTTCATTTATGCAACAGGTCAACTCTGGAACCATCTCCCTCTGTCTGTATTTCCTGCTGCCTATGATCTCCAGTCTTTTAAACGCAGTGTGTCCAGGCGTCTCGAAATGATCGGATTTTGAATTTGGCTCTCTATTGTATCTTGTATTTCTCTTGGAAGGAACTGTTATTGCGGGCTCATGGCCTTTGGTTCCTTCTTCCTCACATCAAAAAAAAAAATGTGACCATGGCTTAACCTCAGGGTGGATAGCACCATCATGGGGCTTAACCACAGGCTGGATAGCACCATCATGGGGCTTAACCACAAGCTAGATAGCACCATCATGTGGCTTAACCACAGGCTGGATAACACCACGATGAGGCTTAACCACAGGCCGGATAGCACCATGATGTGGCTTAACAACAGGCTGGATAGCACCATCATGGGGCTTAACCACAGGCCAGATAGCACTATCATGGAGCTTAACCACAGGCTGGATAGCACCATCATTGGGCTTAACCACAGGCCAGAAGCACCATCTTGGGGCTTTACCACAGGCTGGATAGCACCATCATGGAGCTTAACCACAGGCTGGATAGCACCATCATATGGTTTAACCACAGGCCAGATACCACCATCACGTGGCTTAACCACATGCTGCATAGCATCATCACGTGGCTTAACCACAGGCTGGATAGCACCATCATGTTGCTTAACCCCTTAACTGCAGGGCATCACTTTCGTGACGCTCGGGTGCAATGGATCATACCACAGGGCGTCACTTTTGTGATTCTGTGTTATTTTGAATTCTCCCGGGCTTACAAGTGGTGGCTTGTATCATCTATCAATACTGCCAATGTCCAACATTAGTTAGTACTCCTAATCTCATCTGTATTCCCATCCATTGTTAACAATTTACCCATTTTTCCCCGTTCTTGACTCCCCTCCCTACTTCCCCTCCAGTACCCTCGCCTCTCGCCTGCCTGGCCACATTGCGCTAAGCAAATCTTCCCCGGGATTTTCCATTGATTTCATCCATTGAAATAAGCCCTATGCCCTATTCTTATACAAAATTATATATACAAAAAAAAAATAAGGTAAGTGATAGAACCATACACCTGGAATTGGCTAATTATCACCTGACAATACCTCATGTGCACTCGTTCGCTAATTTCCCCTTGAAATATGCCGTACAATCTATTCTCTTAATAAAAATATATATAAGAAAGGAAGGGAGAACCCTAAGTGATATTTACATTCACCTGGAACTACCTATTTTTTAATCTATTGTTGAGATTTCCTACCAGTTATTTCATAACATGTAAATTAGCAGCTGTCACCCTACTGACACTGTCAACCCTTGCCTGCCCATATACGCCACGTCATTCAGTTCCTTGTCATCCTCTGAGGTGAAACCATGTCGCACTTGCGCCCCGCCATTTCCGCTGCTTCTGCGCCCATTGCAGAGGGTCCTGTGACCTCTGGCCCTAGAAAAACTCGTGTGGGAAGCAGTTAAGGATTAACAGCCATATGTTTAAACACATATGGAGAGGCCCTACATTGGTCCTACTTTACACACTAAGGAAAGCAAAAGCAAGCCCTCAATTTTTACACAGTATGCTAAGAGAACATTAAGGGAAAGGGGGCGGTTGGTAGCCCTGCGTGACCAGTTGGTATGTCGAAAGTGCTCCCGTGGGAGTCGCCGTGACTATTCTTTGTCCAGACGATGTCAATCAGCACCAAAACAAAATAATTTCCCATCATTTTTTCATATATCAGCACTTATTTGTATGTATACTTTATATAATATTATAGTAATAAACTTTTCAATCAATACTTATGTTGTAAATATGATAGCGCTGGAGATAGGTCAGGTTAGGTTAGGATAAATTTGGTTAGGTTACCTTAAAACAGTTCAGTTAGCTTAAAACAAGTTTAGATACATAAGGCTGGGTTGCATTACGAAAATTTATGTTAGGTTTGGGTAAATGAGCACTGATAAAGGGCAATTTCGCTGAAAAAGAGCGTTCTAAGATGGCATTTGTCAGACTTCGCGCACAGGTTAGGATAAGTTTGGTTAGGTTAGCATAAAATTGGTTAGGTTAGTCTAAAATAGGTTAGGTAACGTGAGGAGAAATAAGGATGGGTTGTTACAAAAGTTTAGGTTAGATTTGTTCAAGTAGGCCTGCAAGGGTTATTTCGATCGTATATGGTGCTCTAAGATGGCATCCATCCGTCTTTGTACACCGCAAGATAGTGGCTGTCCATGAACAAACACCACTTTTTAAAGCACTTTTTAAATAAAAAAAAAGAAAAAAGAAAAACACTAACTTCAAAACACAATTCGCGAGTACCTGAAGAATTCCATGAAGGGCCAAAGCAAGGAAAAAATGCAAAATATGGTGGTCCTATATCTCCTTAACGATTACCAAGAATTATGAATAGAATGCTGCTGATAATTAACTAAAAATGGTATTATAAGAAAATGAAAAACAGTTTGCAGTGCCTGAGATTAAAACGCAAAGATGATCCAATGCTGGCTCGACGCTTCATAGTTTGGCCTATGAGCAGCGAACAGTACCTTTCTCCTTACATATATTAACGTATATTATTACCTTTAGCATTGAGTGAACGTTCTTTAATCAGTTAAATCACATGGGTAACGTACAAAACTGGTTTACATGTCAATTTTAGGATCTCATGTACTGTTAACTACTCTTTAAAAAATAAAAATGACAGTGCGTGTCACCGCCAGGGCAGAGACGGGCCCGAGTTTGACCTACTACTCAGTAAGGTACAGCCTGCGAGTTTTAATAACCAACGGTTCAGTTCCCATGTATGTTTGCATTGCACTTGTAGCAAGTTAAAATATTTTTTACAGGCCACCCCATTTGGGATACATGGCGTCTGGCAATGGATGGATGGATGGATGGATTTACATTATTCTGTGCCTTCTGGAGGTACAGAGTTACTTTGTTACAAATAATTAAATATAGGGTTTGCGAAAGCCAAGCGATCCTCCCCTTAAAAAAATGTTGGAACAACCTCTACATATTTAGGGAAGTCTTTCCCTACTTATTAGGAAAGGCCCTACATTAGCTTTAACCCGAGGCGTCCTGTCGACGTATGGGTACGTTGCAACATTTTGCATTAGACAGTCCCGTCGACATACTGGTACGTTGCGCAATTGCAACGTTCATAATTTGCACAATTTTCAATTTTCGCTCGTTTTTTTGTACGTATTCATGGGACACCTTCCTCTATTCCTCTACATGATGCCAAGCAGGGACAATGCCTTACACCGCAAAACCTCCCCCCCCCCCGCACGTCATTGTCTCAGCAATGCACCTGTTACCAGTGACCTGGCCAATAAAGACATTCAGGGCAAGAGCGATTCCCCAATTGATGACAATGTTGAGGACAAAGTTTACATAGCATTTTGCTCCCTAGACTCCCTAAACGTGGTATTTTGCTGTTATCTGCCATTGGTAATCAATATGAAGCACTTTAAGTGGTTAGGTTTATTTAATGTTATAACTTACAAATACAGTACTGCACAGCAAAACTTCGACATACAAATACATAAACACAAGGCAACATGAATGGGTGAGAAATAGGGGCGTGGAAGAAGTTGAGAGGCGGAAGAGAGAGTTATATGTGGAAAGGAAGAGAGAAGTGAAAAGATTAGTAAAAGAGAGTAAGAAGAGAGTGGATGAGGAATTTGGAAGGAATTTGAGTGTAAAGTGGAGGGACTGTAAGAAAATGTTCTGGAGAGAAGTGAAAAGAGTAAGACAGGGTGGAAGTGAAGTTAGCAGGGGAGTGAAAGATAAAAATGGTAGATTACTAGTGGAAAAGGGAGAAAAAGTGAGCAGATGGAGAGAACACTTTAAGGAATTGTTGAACGTAGAGGATGGAAGTAATGCGAGTATAAGTGGCTGGGGAATGGCTGGGAGAAGGAGGGAGGTGAGAAGACAGGAAGAAATCAGTAGGATAGAAGTTGTGGAAGCAATGAAGAAAGTTAAATCGGGGAAAGCCCCAGGAATTGATGGAGTGTGTGGTGAAATGCTGAAGCATGGGGGAGAGATAGTAGTAGAATGGATGTGGAAGATGTGCAGATTGGCCTGGGAGGAAGGTAGAGTCCCGGAGGATTGGAAGTCAGGTATAATTATTCCCTTGTACAAAGGAAAAGGGGAAAAAGAAGTGTGTGGTAATCATAGGGGCATTTGTCTTCTTAGTATAATAGGAAAAGTGTATGGTAGGATACTTATAGACAGAGTTAGAGAAAGAACAGAGAAATTAGTTGGAGAAGAACAGGGAGGCTTTAGGAAGGGAAGAGGTTGTGTAGATCAGATATTCATTCTTAGATCTTTAGTGGAAAAGTTTCTAGAGAAGGGAAAGAAGTTGTATGCGGCTTTCATGGATTTGGAGAAAGCATATGACAGGGTGGATAGACAAGGATTGTGGAAAGTGTTAAGAATATATGGAGTAGATGGGAAGTTGTTGAATGCTATGAAGAGTATGTACGATGGTGCAAAGGCTGCAGTGCGTGTGGATGGTGAACTAGGTGAATTTTTCTCTTTGAAGGTTGGTTTGAAACAGGGATGTGTCATGTCTCCATGGTTGTTCAATCTGTACATGGATGGGGTAATAAAAGAGGTACAAGGTAGGGTAGTGGATGTTGGAGTGGCCCTGGTGAGAGAGGATAGTGTTTGGAAACTCCCTGTACTGTTGTTTGCAGATGATACTGTGTTGTTGAGTGAAGACGAAGGGGAGCTGCAAGGCTTGGTGGATGAGTTTGAGAGAGTGTGTAAGAAACGGAACCTAAAGGTGAATGTAGGGAAGAGTAAAGTGATGGTCTTTGAAAGAGGTGAAGTTAGTGAATGTACAGCAAGTTTAGATGGTGAGGAATTGGAAAATGTGAGTACATTTAAGTATTTGGGTAGTGTGATGAGTAAGGATGGAGGTTTGGAGGGTGAAGTGCTTGAAAGGGTACAGCAGGGAAGAAAGGTTGCTGGTTCCTTGAAAGCAGTGATAAGAAACAGGGAAGTGAGCATGGAAGTGAAAAAGTTACTGCATGACAGTATTGTGATACCAACTCTAACGTACGGAAGTGAAGCTTGGACATTGTTGGAAGGACACAAGTCAAGAGTGAGAGCAGTGGAAATGAGTTATTTAAGAGGAGCCTGTGGAGTCACGTTGAGAGACAGGCTGACGAATGAGGATATAAAGGAGCGTTGTGGTGTGGATGTGGATGTGATAGGAAGCGTTATGAGGAACACACTGAGGTGGTTTGGCCATGTGGAGAGGATGGAGGGTGAAAGACTGACGAAGAGAGTGTATGTGAGTGAGGTGGAGGGGGGAAGAGGGAGGGGGAGGCCGAGGATGAGATGGAGGGATGGGGTGGAGAGGTATATGAGAGAGGGGGGTGTGAGTTGGGAGCAGGGCAGTGAAATGGCGGGGGACAGGGCGACTTGGAGGCGATTTGTTTGTGGCCACCCCAAACGGGATTGAGGCGTCTGGCAATAGATAGATAGATAGAACATTCCGACGCCGACTGGTTTCGGCATCGGAATGTTGTTTTGTGTTTAGGTATTTGTATGTTGAAGTTTTGCTGTGCAGTACTGTATTTGTAAGTTATAATATTAAATAAACCTTCTAACCACTTAAAGTGCTTCATAATGATTACCAATGGCAGATAACAGCAAAAGACCACATTTAGGAGGTCTAGGGAGCAAAATAAGGAGTAGTTAAAACTTACGCGGTTTCGCGCCGAACGCGCCACGTTAGGAACGAAACCCATGCGTTGGGGGCGAGCTTGCTGTATAATATTCTAGGACTAATAACTAATTTTTGGCAAATATTTTTACAAAGTCTGTCGGAGCACGAATATCCTAGCGGGACACGCAAGGAGCGCCAAAACAACCCCACGGTTTAGGGGTTAACCACAGGCTGGATAGCACCATCATGTGGCTTAACCACAGGCTGGATAGCATCATCATGTGGCTTAACCACAAGGTGGATAGCACCACCATGTGGCTTAACCACAGGCTGGATAGCACCATCATGTGGCTTAACCCTTTCATGTCACAAATAGGTCCAGCCTGAGAAACTGCATTTTTGACCAAAAAAATCAAGGTTTGTAAATATAGAAAGATACATAATATTCATGCGTAAGGAACTAATACGCACCTGTCTACAAAATATTAGGGCTCTACTTATCATACAAGAGCCACAATAACGATGGGAAGCAGCATAGTAAGTGGGGTGTGGTGTCCCAAGTCAGTGCATTTCTGCATACAAAATGACAAAGAAACACTCCTACTAACCTAAAATCATAAATCTGTGTTTATTTCTTCTCAACTGAATTGTCTAATACCCATGAAATGAGTAAATGTTGAGAGATACCGATAACATTCACCAGCTGCCTGCCACAGTTTCAAGTCACAGGCAAATGGGCGAGCCACAAATGTGGCCAGAAGACCCGTACTGATACAGCCACGATCATGGCCAGAAGACCCGTACTGATACATACACGATTGTGGCCAGTAGAACCGTACTGATACAGCCATGATTGTGGCCAGGAGACCCATACTGATACAGCCACAATCGTGGCCAAGAAACCCGTACTGATACAGCCACGATTGTGGCCAGGAGACCCGTACTGATACAGCCACAATCATGGCCAGGAGACCCGTACTGATACAGCCACGATCGTGGCCAGGAGACCCGTACTGATACAGTCACAACTGTGGCCAGGAGACCTGACAGGGTTAAACATGGGGTGGATAACACTGTCTCATGGCTTAACCATAGGCTGGATACCACTGTCTCATTTTTGCCATGCTTGGCCACTGCTACCCGGGGACGGTTTTCTAAACTACCCTCCATCTCCTGGCCTGTGTACACCTCAGGGATGTCCTTAGGCAGGTATGGATTGAGGAACATTACTTCAGCCATGTGATGGACTAACAGCTTTTGGCATCGCTCCCAGATCTTTACAGCAGTGACCCTTGCCACCTTTGTTGGGTCGGCCCTAACCTTGGACCACCAATTCCAGTCTTCATATTAGTAGCCCATCCTTTTACCAGGATTTCTTTTACCCTGTTCAGGGCAGACATATTGGAACCATCCCAGGACACAGATGGTTGACCCATCCCACCCCATCCTGGGATTATCATCCCTGTCCTGAGGACTGACATCTCCATGGATGAGGCCCAAGTAATCAGGGACAAATTAGCTATTCGGAGGGCTGTAGCGAGACCACCAGCTGTAGACTATACTAGATATTGGGGCTCCTACCCAGGGAAGGGGCCCCCCATCATGTCCTGTGTGATGCCAGTCACAGGAATTATATCATTTATCAATTCGTTTTTTTTTTTTTTTTTTTTTTTTTCCCAGTGGTGGGGGCCTTGGCTGTGAGGTATTCAGCCTAGTGATTAATCTACCCCTGCAAGCAACCTCTTGATTTGGCATAATTGCTTAACATCAAGCCACTATGAATGACTGTCCTGTCTTAACATGGGCACTGTCTTTTAAATCACAATCTGAATCCTAGTTTGTGATGGCATCCCATTGTGAATGACTGTCCCATCATAATATGGGCACAGCACATCTTGTGCCATAGTAGATCACACTCTGAAAACCTATTGATGGCATCATGCATCCATCCATTGTCCAATCTTACATTGCCCCATGAGGACTGTAGTAGTGCAGAGCTTGGCAAGTTGGTCCTGACATTTAAAATAAGAGTGCCCAGCCTCATTCATCCCTGAGTGGCAGTATGTGGGCAAGAAACCTCAACCATCCTTTGGATATAAACCTACACCAGCTTAATCCAATTGGAGTGCCTTATTTACCCACTAAACCACCAGGCACCATAATTTGGTTATATGGTTACCACCCAGCATAGTAAATGGTTCCCTGGAGTACAGGAGACCATTTGGCTTGTTACTCAGTGTAGAATCACCCATAGGCAGAAGGAAGAGGAAAGAATGAAGGAAAGACAGAAGAGGATGCAAGGAAGAGAGGAAAGGGTAGGCACCCAGAGCAGCCCTACATCGAGTGAGTGGATGGTGAGTGCTCCCACCCACCATCAATTGATGGCACCAAGCCATCATAAATAATCATCACATTCTACCTCAAAAACAATTTGGTTATACTTTCAATCCCCACGGGTGACTCTACACTGAGTGACAAGACATGGTTTCCTATACATATAACCAAATTATGGCACCTGATGGTTTAGTGGGTAATTAAGGCACTCCAATTAGCCTGAGCTGGTGCAGGTTTATATCCAAGGGCTGGTTGGAGTTTATTGCTCACGTAATGCCAATCAGGGATGAGTGAGGCTGGTCACTCTCATCTTGAATGTCAGGACCAACTTGTCTAGCTCCTGTCCCCTACGCTCCTCTTGGGGCAACACAGGATTAGATGATGAATGAATGAATACACTTTCAACAGATTCCCGCATCTTTTTCTTTCACAGCTACTAAATCATATCTTGCCCTTCTGCCATGTTCCATCATACCCTCTGATTACATGCCTTCATATTATCATGCATTTAGCTGGATGTAAGGTGTTCCTATTACACAGCACATCTCCCAGTACATGGTGATTTGGGTGAGAAAATACACCATGCCAGTGAAAAATGCATACTGCAAACATATAATCCACTAATGCTATTAAGGGTGACATCTCTTACTCGATTTTTGCCCAATATTTTTCATGGGATACTTGACATTAGTGATCTAACCACCCAGCTAGTGCTCTACCTTGTGATTAAAGTACCCTCCCCCCCCCAGACAAAAATAAAAGAAAACTTGAGGCAAGAGTACCATAAAAATTGTGTTCCATTAGAGCTGCCCCAGTAAAGTGAAAACAAAGTTTACTCTCACTACAAGGTGGAGCACTTGCCATGTGCTTAAACACCATTATCCCATAATAAAATGTCATACAATAAGTTAAGTTGCTGCCCATAAAGACCAACAATACATATATGTACAATATTTTTGTGTACAGATGTTGTGCAGGCTATAATGCACCTTGCTGCCCAGTTTACTGTGTACTAAATGAATGCCCTGTACTGCTGTACAACTATCACAGTGAACAGCCCTCTCCTCATACAAAGCACCCTCAATATAATCAACTAATTTGTGCCAGATCCTTGACGTTAAAGCCAAGCACCATGCTGTTCAGTAATTTCCCAGGCATTGTGGCTTATCGAACAAAGATTGTTAAATATACAGCATTGTTCGGTCGTATACTCATACACAATAACATACAGGTAGGTCTAAATGGTTCTTTCTCAATAAATGCTCTACTTACTAAATGACGTGTTTATTCTTACCTTTCTGGGCGTAATTGCACTGCAAATAGGCCTTGGATAAATCTATGTACATTTGTCATTCAGGATTTAAAAGGAAAGGGTAGGTAAAGAAAACTCACACTGTAAGTTACCTGTTACATTACAGTATATACTAGATATCAGAGAACAGCAAACAGTACAGAACAGCTGCATGTACAGTCACACCAAAAAGTATCGCGCAGGTATGGGCGCGATGATATCCGAAATGACCATTATAGCTCATGAATTCTCGGTAAGATTTATTTGTAAACACTTTGCTGTACATATAATAACAATACTGACTAGTAAATGTCATAAACAAGCCATATATTGCATCTTTGAGAGAGCAAGTTTATCAGCATGGAGAAAAAATTGTTGTTCAGTTCCCAGCAGCCATCGTCCGCGTCTCAGATTGCTTTGCGTCAAGTGTGCACCAATACTTTTTGGTGTGAGTGTACATTAAACATAAACTGCATTCCACCATTGGCACAGATAGTCACTGATAACCATTACAATTCTGCAGTGATACTGGACAATGCCTATACACTACCATACATTTGTTGCTTAGTATTTACAGGGAAAGTGTGTGTAAACTCAGTGTACATTAACTGTCACATTACAGTAAATACTGTATTACATAACAGAGTATATACAGAACAGCTGCATGTACAGTAAACATGTGTTTAATGCACACACACACTGTGTGAATGAGGGGGGACACCATGCTAGTGGGTGTTTCCTGCACGTCCATTCTATCACCAAAGAAAGTTTGTTAAAAGATCATAATGCTCGGCCAACTCAAAGTGGTCGTTAAAACTGAAATTCATTGAAAGAGGGTTCATTATATCAAGGGTTTACTATACCTAGAGTTTCACATTATTTTATCAATCATGGTTAATGGTATCTTGGCTCAGTAAATCATATGACACGCTGCATGAGGGGTGGCCTGCCACAAGTACCAACAGCAGCCAAAGAGGCACTACAGACCAAAACTCAGTTTCCCCCCCCCCCTCTCTTACCCACTTTCAAAAATTGTCCATTTCACTCTCAAACCAGCCTAAGAGATAAAACATGTCTTTTCCCTCCTTGTTAGTGAATGGCACCATACCTAGTTAAAGAAGAACAACAATATGAACCTAGTGACAAAATCCAGTGCGAACCCGGATTATCGGCAAGAAGTCATGTACGCTGGGTGGGCCAGGAGCACAGACACGGCATCATGAAAGTAATGGGTCAATGGGAGAAGTATATTGTATCACAGATGGGGCTACTGAAGCAAGGAAGGGAATTAGATGTCAGAAAGAAGACCAATAGAGGTAAGGAAGGACATGATATTATGGAAGGAAAAATACGGAGATTCTCGGAGAAAGTCTGTAAGAAAGGGGGGACATTGGAGTTGAGAGAAAAAAGGAAATGAAATACGTCACTGCAGAGTGTAAAGACGACAATCAAGGAAAATATGGTGTATGGAAAGAATGGTATTGCAACGAGTACAAAGGGGAGGGCGACCACCAGACATCAAATACAAGTGGGTAAGTCTAGTATGACCAATTCTAAGACGAGCTACAGCAGTCTCCCACCGCCTATTACGATGGCAAGGGGTCAACCAGGGGGAAATAAAAGGTTTCCCGGCACGTAGTTTATTATTAGTGATAGTGTCCCAACAAGACTGCCACCGGTGTTGAAGGAAAGAAGATAGGGCAGGAAGAAAGTCAGAGACGGGAATGAGGAAGGAAGGAGAGACATCCCTGGTAACAGCCATGCAAGCCAAATGATCAGCACGTTCATTGCCCGCGATGTCCACATGTCCGGGGACCCAACAGAACTGGACTGTTTTACGATGAGAGGAGATAAGGAACAACCATTCTAAGATACGAAGGACTAAAGGGTGAGAAGCAGAAGGTAACTAAAGAAGGGGCAGCGCACTATATGAATCAGAGAATATCACAAATGAGGGAGAGGAGACAAGACAAATATACCGCAATGCAAACAAGAGGGCATATAACTCCGCTGTTAGAACACTTGGTTAAGTAGGAAGGCTAAAATGATAAAAGGTGTTAGGAAAGAGAACTGCAAATCCAACAACTGCAGGGTTTTTTGAACCATCAGTGTATACAGGTACTGCAGAGGAATGGTGGGAGAGACAGTCAGAAAACCGGGAACGAAGAATGAATGAAGAAGAATTGGACTTGAAATAAGGGAAAATGGAAGGGCAAACATGAGGTTGTGGAAGTTGCCACAGAGGAGAAAGACATGTGCGGAAAAAGAAAATATTACTAACAGTAAGGAAGGAGTGTGAGAGGAGAGTACAAGCTCAAACTGCAAAAAGTGGCTTGGTCCTAGGAGTGGAAAACATGCCTAAGTCAGGACTGGGAGGAAGTAGAGAAGGGGTACGAGGAAAACAGTGCAACTTAGCATAGGCACGAAGAGAAAGTAGAACACGACAGAGGAGAAGTGATTCAGCATACAAACTCTCAATTGGGGAGGACTTAAAGGCACCAAGAGCCAGACACAAACTGTGCTGATGCACAGAATCAAGTTGTTGGAGGACGGTGTATGAAGCGGAAGAATAAACTTGGCAAGCATAGTCAAGTTTGGAATAAGAACAACATGGAGATGAAGGAGAGTAGTTCGATAAGCACCCCAAGACACATGAGACAACGTTTGTAAGAGACGGAGGCGTTGTAAGGCTGAGATTTTCAAGGAGGCAATATGATCCTCCTAAGTAAGACAGAAGTCAAAAAGAAGGCCAAGAAAGGAAGCAGAGGTTTTGTATGGGAGAGGAAAGCCATAGAGAAAAAGAGGTGGTTTAGAAATAAGATGAGAATGAGTAAAAGCAATAGCATGAGATTTAAGAGGAGAAAACCGAAAGCCATGAGAAGTAGCCCATTCTGTGGCAGCAGAAACCGCATGCTGAATAAGACCACAAAGGGCAGAGATATCACAATCTGAAGCACATATTGCAAAATCATCAACATATAAAGAAGAGCAAACACCAACTGAGAGACAAGAAACAAGCCCATTAATTGCCAATAAAAAATGAGTAGTGCTAAGAACGCTGCCTTGGGGAACACCTTCATATTGTGGGAATGGATCTGAATAACTATGCTGAACACAATCTCTAAAGAAACGAGCTGATAGATAATTCTTTAAGAAAGCACCAAGGTTACCATCAATACCACAAGAACGAACTGTGTGTAAAATATGGTAGCGTCAGGCTGTCATATGCTTTCTCAAGGTCAAAGAACACTGTGACAACAGATTGCCAAGTCGCAAAGGCTGTACGGATATAAGTCTCCAGATTTAGGAGGCGAGTTAAGATGCTGCGAGCTTTTCGAAAATCAAACTGTGAAGAGGACAAAAGCTGCTTGGATTCCAGGAGCCACATAAGACGATGATTTATCATACGCTCGAACAATTTGCAAAGACAGCTAGTAAGAGCAAAGGGGCAATAATCTTGAGGGATATGGCTTACTTTCCCAGTTTAAGAAATGGGAGAATGACAGCATTACGAAAAGAGGGAGGCAAAACACTCTCTGTCCAGATAAGATTAAAATAGCTAATAATAAGGCCAGGGCCCGGGGGGAAAGGTGACGGAGCATATTATAGTGTATGCCATCAGGGCTCTCACAAGTGTTCTTACAAAGACGAAGAGCAAAGGACAATTCATGGAGCGTCAATGGTGTGTTATATGACTGACTAGATGACAGCTTGAAGACAACAGGCGTACATTCAGTAGCAGCTTTAAGGGCATGGAATTCAGGTGAGAGATGAGAGCCGCTACTAACATTACTATAATGAAGACCTAAGCCATTAGCAACTAGATGGGCATCTGCAACTGACTCCCCATCCAAATGGAGGACAGGAGAAGGCATGGGAAGGTGCTTACCAGCTATTTTGCGTATATGTTTCCAAACGGAAGCAATGGGTGTATTGGCAGTAATGGTGGAAACATAATCTCCAGCTATGGCGTTTAGCCTGTTTAACAATCTTACGAAGAAGAGCGCAGGCCTTTATAAACAGTAAAAATGCACTCTGTTCATTCGGGGTGTTGCGTTTGCATTGGTAACTCTTCCAACGCGCACGTTTAACACGGAGTGCCACAGTACAATCCGAATCCCACCAAGGCACACACTTCAAAGTAAACAGATGGGATGACCTAGGAATCATAGTCAAAGCTGCACTCAGAACTAACACAGTAAAATAAGTGATCATATCTAAAACAGCAGAGAAGGAAGAAGGGGGTATAGAAGGAACAGTTAAAGAAGTAAATGATGGCCAGTCAGCTTTCGGAAAACTCCATCAAGGGGATCTGAATACAGGACAATATTTAGTAAGCATTAGTTTGATACGAAAGTGATCACTATATACAATGTCCGAAAGAAGAGACCAATGGAAATCTAAAGAAAGAGAAGGGAAGCACAAGGAGAGATCTAGACAGGAGAAAGTAAGAGTCTTAGCATCAAAATGCATTGAAGTTCCTGTATTCAATAAGGATAAATCATTATTAAAAATAAAAGACTCAAGGTGGCGGCCACGCGAATTAGTAACGGCATCGCCCCATAAAGCATGACAACTGTTAAAATCTTCCAACAATAAAATTGAGGTGGGTAACTGGGATAATAAAAGAGATAAGGCAAAGAAATCAATAGGCTGGGAGGGAGAGAAATAAATAGAAACCACTGTAATCCAATGACCGAGAAAAACATGAACAAAATGACATGGAACAATGGTGTTAATGGACAGACGGTCAAGAGGAACTGTATGGTGGACAAAGATAGCTGAAACAGAAAGAGATGCAGGAGAGAACAAGAAACAATTGCGGGTATAAGTACCAGAAGGGAAGACAAACAGGGTTCATGTAAACAGACTAGGGATGGACAGTGAACTGAAAGATGACAGCGAAGGTCATTGTGACGGGCCGTAAAACAGCGTATGCTCCATTGTAAAATAGACATACTAATACTTTAAAACACCAAATAAGAGGAAAACCTAACAAAAAAAATAGAGTCTAGGAAAGATAAAAGGAATTTAATACTAAAGATAAAATATAATACATTGAACATAAAACATAAATACATAGGAAGTAAAATTTATTACACTGGAAGTAAAATATATTACAGAATAGTAACATATATTACCGAGTCATTACAATAGTAGGAATAGGGGCAGAAGGTGGAACTGGTGGACGAGCAGGACGGTCACCATAGCCTGGAGGCATGGGGAGAATAGAGGGGAAGGAGTACTAGAAATGGAAAAGGAGGGGGGCAAAGAGGAGGAGGTGACAGAAGGTGAAGAAGGAGGAGATGAAGGAGGGAGATCAGGCAGTACAGGATGAACTTCAACAGAGAGGGTACAGCATTGTCTACTGAATCTGGTGAAGAAGTTAAAATGTAATCCATAATCTTGGGGATGGTTTCACTGTCGTCATCACCAGAGGGTTTTTGTCATTACAATTAGCCGGCAGTGGGGCAGTCCGGGAATGTGACCAAGGAGACTGCTGAAAAGTGGACTTTGACGTGGCAGAGTGTATCAATCGAGAGGGGTGGGTATTCGTCGCATGAACTATACGAGCCGGAGAAGTAGGAGGATGGGTAGGAAAGGTCTTAGAGTCCGACATGATGGGTAGTCTGCGCTTACCACTAGAGGAGGATGGGGGTCAGATAGGATGTTGGGCCAGAGGTGCAAAATGGCTGGCATGAGAAACAAAACTGGAGGAGTGAGAGGAGGGATGAGGTTGGGAATGGGGGGCAGGACGAGGAGAGGGAACAGGTAAGGAAGGGCATGGACAGGAGGTAGGGGTAGAGGAATCGAAAACAGAGAAAGAATTTGAGACAGGATCAAGAGGAGTCTGTAAGCGGAAGACTGAGGTAGAGGGGGGGGGGGTTAGGTAGAGAGGAGGGAGAGGTGGAAATAGGAGTACTAGGAGGAATGGAAGAGGAGATAACAGTCACAGGGGTAGGGAGAGAGCCCTCTAGAAGTGGGAAGATGAGAGGTGAGAGGAGAGGAAGAAGGGGCAGCAGATACAGAGACAGGTGCAGATAGGGAAGAAGAAACAGAGCTGGTACTAGAAGTTACTACAGGAGGAGAAAAAGCTACACGTGCGAAGGTAATGTTTGGATGGTGACTGAGACCGCGAACTCTGTGACGAGCCTCAAGAAGGGAGAGGCCAGTTTTCCAGCGGATGCTGTACACTTCTGCTTCGAAGATGTAGACAGGACATTGTTGGTAGGTGGCAGAATGGCTACCATGACAGTCAGGGCAGCATCGGATGGTGGAAATGCATTCTGAGGTGGTATGACTGGCCAGTGCACAGTTGGTGCAGACTGCAGAAGATTGGTAGTATTTGGCTGGGTGGCCAAAGAGCCAAGATGTGCACTGGCGAGGAGATGGAACATACTCACGTACTTGGGGAACAGTGCCTCCAATGATGACTGTGAGGGGCAGATCGCGAAAGGCAAAAACTATTTTTATGATATTAGCAGGCTCTTGGTGTCGTCCATGAGGAGGAATTGTATAACAATGGACTGAACGTATTCGATGACGCTGTTCTGAAAGGATTAGCTTGATGTCATTAGAGCAATCTGTGAAAGCCCTCTGACCGAAGGACATTGAAGATGACAAACAGACGGTGCCAGGCAGAAATGAGCTGGATGTCTGGGGACATGAAGATGGGTTGTCCTGCATTGTTGACCAGGGATGTCACTTTCTCGGCTTGGGCAGCACTGTGAACGACAAGGAGGCGGGAACCATTCAGATAAGCCAAGGTGACATCCCTGCCTACTTGTCAAAGTACAGAGAGGTGGAGTAAGAGGTCGTCGGTCGTATCATGGACATTGAAAAATTTTTACCATGCCTGTGATCCAAAAATTGAGGAGGTGAGGGAAGGGGCAGGTACACTCGCTCCAGAAAGTATCAGTGCAGAATATGTGTTAAATATCATGACACACTGAACAAAGGAAACTGGAAATTGCAGTTCTGTCCTCCCACACGCAGACATCTCTGACAATAGATGACTGCTATATCAGATACCTCTTGTGTCCTTCATAATGAGTAGGGAATGGCCGTAAATGTTATAATATATACAGGTATTAACAGGCTATCACTGCCACATGGTCAAATCATTCCGGATGACATCGGTCCCACAGTGCTTCGATACTTTCTGGAGCGAGTGTACACAGGAAGAATGTGGTCAGGAGAGGGAGACAGAGTACATAGAAGGATTAGAAACAAGAGGTGAAGGAGGAAGGTAAGGATGAAGTGTGACGATAGTAGAAGGGCTGACTGAAGTAGACAGAGCAGAAGCTGGAGGAGTGGAAGACACAGTAGGTGGGGAGGATGGGGTGTTTAATGTAACCGAACGTGTAGGGGAAGAAATCAAGGCCACAGTCAAAAGGGAGTCCTGGGTCATCACCATAATTGGGTGAGAAGTAGTAACTGTATCCATATAATGTGAATTGGCAGACTTCACCCCCCCCCAACCACCATGGAGCCCAATGAGGGGAGGCTGATGTTGGGTCCAACTCACCCAACAGCCCCAAGGATAGCGGGAGAAGTATACACAGACACGATTTGGTGTGGAGTGGCAGCAGCGGACCAATGCGGTGCCTAACAACCAGTGCCTACTTGACCCTAGCCAAGGTTGATGGAGCCAACACACGGCCAGTCAATTTGCCCAGCGGGGCCACACTGGACTGCCCATCTTACCCCAACCCACCTACCAAAGGAGCATGTTGCCCACCACAGGGAACTGCACCCTGCCCCAAGGTGGACTCAACTCCCAAACAGAGGGACGCAAGGAATATGCAGGTCACCACGCATGGCAAACACGTGGGGAGGAAGCAGTCTCGTCCGAAATGACAAAAGGGGAGGAGACTAGTATCATCACCAAAGGCCTCCATTATTTGGCAATGATAGGGGAACTGAAGGAAGAAGCACTTAAATAAGAAAAAGAGCCTAAGGCAGTAACAGGGACCCAAGGAGAGGGAAGAGGGCAGAGTGGAGACCCCACCATAGCTCCTCCACTCAAGACCCAATCGACGTCTCTGAAGCCCCCCCATGACAACAGCAAGCGAGGATACAGGGGGGATGCCTGGATAAAGCCTGATTTCTTCTTCAAGCTTTGCCACACTTATCATACCTATATAATTGTTTTCACAACAGAATGAACTGTCAGGTGCCAAGTGAACAAGAATTTTTCTTCTACACAGTTTTCAGCCATCACATTTCAAATTTTTTCACTCCTGAACCGATACTGGAGAGAACCTACAATAAAACTGTTTACGCCATGCATCACACTTTAATTTCTTCGCTCTTTAATGAATTAAACAGTGTTGGATGACATCAACAAAGTCATCTCTGTACCACATTAAGCACACTAGAAATTCTTCCCTCCACAATGATTTAATAGTGTTTAGTAAGATGACTTTTCCTACCAAAATGCTTATCACATTCATCACACTTGAAATTCTTCACTACTGAATGAATTAACAGGTGTTAAGACTAAACTTCTGTGCAAATAGTTTACCACGTTCATCACACTTGAAATTCTTCACTCCTGAATGAGTTATTAGGTGTTTGGTGAAATTTGCCTTCCTTGTAAATCATTTACAACTTTCATCACTCTTGAATGTATTAATAGGTGTCTTCTGAGATAATCCTTACGTGCATATAATTTACCACATTCATCGCACTTAAAATTCTTCTCTCCTGAATGAATTAATAGGTGTCTGGTGATATCACTCTTACGTGCAAATAGTTTATTACATTCATCACACTTGAAATTCTTCACTCCTGAATGAATTAATTTGTGTCTGGTGAGATTAATCCTATGTGCAAACAGTTTACCACATTCATCACACTTGAAGTTCTTCACTCCTGAATGAATTAATAGGTGTTTCGTGAGATTACTCTTCATTGTAAATCGTTTACCACATTCATCACACTCAAAATTCTTCACTCCTAAATGAATTAATATGTGATGAGTGAGACCATCCTTCTGTGCAAATAGTTTACCACATTCATCACACTTGAAATTCTTCACTACTGGATGAATTAATCGGTGTTTGGTGATATCAACCTTCTTTGCAAATTGTTTACCACATTTGTCACACTTGAAATTCTTCACTCCTGAATGACATAATAAGTGTTTTGTGAGACTTGCCTTCCTTGTAAATCGTTTACCACATTCATCACACTTGAAATTCTTCACTCCTGAATGAATTAATAGGTGCTGAGTGAGATGACTCGTCATTGTAAATTGTTTACCACATTCATCACACTTGAAATTCTTTACTCCTGCATGAATTAATAAGTGTTTTGTGAGACTTGCCTTCTTTGCAAATCGTTTACCACATTCATCACACCCGAAATTCTTCATTCCTGAATGAATTAATAGGTGTTTGGTGAGATTTGCCTTCACTGTAAATTGTTCACCACATTCATCACACTTGAAATTCTTCACTCCTGAATGAATTAATAGGTGTTGAGTGAGACCAGCCTTCTGTACAAATCGTTTACCACATTCATCACACTTAAAATTCTTCACACCTGAATGAACAACTGCATGTCGGATAAGACTTTCCTTAAAAGGAAATGTTTTGTCACACTCTAAACATCTGAACTGCTTAACTTCAGCTGAGGCCACTGCATCCAGGACAGTATCATTGTCATTGAGGAACATTTTGTCACCCACCTCACCCTCTAACTTTACATCTGTTTCTTCCTTTACAACTTCCATTATTTTGTCACCCACCTCACACTCTAACTTTACATCTGGTTCTTCCTTTACCACATCCATTATTTTGTCATCCACCTCACATTCAAAATTTACATCTGGTTCTTCCTTTACCACTTCCATTATTCTGTCACCCATTTCACACTGTAACTTTAGACCTGGTTCTTCCTCTACCACCTCCATTATTTTATCATTCACCTCATACTGAAATTTACATCTGGTTCTTCTTTTGCCACCTACATTATTTTGTCACCCACCTTGGACTCTATATGTCTTTACATCTGGTTCTTCCTTTATCACCCTGTCATAAGATTCCCCAAACTCTCTTAATTCCTGCCACAAACCAGTCTCCACTGAATAATATTGCTGATACAAAGGTCATTATTACCAAATAATACCTGCTTCTGCACTTGCAAGTACCATGTAACCATATTTTTAAATAAATAGTTCACTGCTGAGTTTTACGCTGTTAATGCAGTCTAAAATACCAATGGGTTCCTTATTTTACTAGTTCTTATCCAGAGTCTATTCAGCCGTTCCACACCTTTAAATGCAAAAGATTTCACAACAGTTACATGATCCTGGATCAACTCCTACCACTCATCCAGTGATTCATACTTCTTAACTGAAAGACATTATAAACAGAGAGTATAAGCCACATATATTTGGAAGAGGCACCTCATGTAGGATGTACAGTACTGTACTGAGACAACACAACATGTGCCTATATATCTGTCAACACTTTACCATGTATATAATACTTAGGTGGCTCTCTGATGACCACACTGCTTAGGTCTGCTTTGCAGAGTCAATATCAGCTGTGGACCTGCAACAAGAGCTGCCATTAGACAAGAACCTCTATGAATTTAAAAACACTGCCCAGTGAGCCCTCATTTTGCATGTATCTAGTCCTTAAAAAAAATTAATTTGCATTTTAGCAGGTAGGCTTAATACAGAAACTTGAAGAAAGAGTGAGATCATTAATGTAAAGGACTGGTTATATGAGTGGGAAAATGAAGCTAGTATGGCAGAGTAAGTGACAGCAGAAGTGTTAGGCATGGTAGGTAATTTAGAAACATGGGTGGTCAAGGATGAGCCCAAGCTAGATGATAGTGACGACTTCCAGGTAATTAACAGATGATGCAAAGTTAAGAAACAATGGTAGGAGTGTGTCTATTTATCGATGTAGAAAAGGGGAAATGTTCCCTCGAGCTAGACCTTATTAGATCATATAGCCCTGCTAGGTAACAAGAAGGCGCTACCCCTCCTGGCATGGCAGCTACCAGGCATGGTTCAAACTAATGACCCCCTGGTCCTGAGTTTGACACTCTACCACTGAGCCACCCTGCCCCCTATATCTATCTAGAGCCAAACCATAAACCCATACGGGGTGGCCGTTTGTCTCTGAGTTAGTGGTTTTACTAGTCTAGCGGATAAGGCAAACAATCGTTCACTTTTTCAGGAAAACGCCAAATTTTGCAGTTGTAGAATGGACCCATACAATCATTTTTTGAGGTGGGCCCCTGGTTGTCGTCATCTTGGATTTCAAAATGGCTGCCTTTCAATCCATATTTTCTTCAATAACCCCAATAATATGATAGACAGAAACATAATTCCAATGGCTAATCCCAGGTTTTTAGGGTCTGGTACTTGAATGGAATGATATTTTTGACCCAGCAAAGGTCGGCCATCTTGGATTTCAAGAGGCTCCCCTTTGAACCTCTATTTTCTTCAATAACTCCAATACTATGATATACAGCTACATAATTCCAATGACTAACCCTATGTTTTCAGTGTCTGGCAATCCAATGGAATCACTGTCCGATGTGGATGGTCGGCCGTCTTGGAATTCAATGTGCCTACCTGCTGAAGCCTGTCTCTGTTATAACTCTGATACAATGGCAAACATCTATTGCATGACTTTTTTTCTATCAAATTCAGATATTAAAACAATGTCCATCGCAGTCACAGAATGACACACATGGGAAGTTAGCCTTGTAGTACTTGCAGTTCTCTTTGCAAGCAGTTTTACAGTGGCAACTGATTAATTCTGAGCAGGTGTTCTGGACAACAGGCAACTCTGTCCATACAGGGTGTCAAGTACCGCTGAGTTTCTGCCAACCCCAGACAGATGGTGATGGGAGCTCTGGTCGGGAAACTATAAGCTCAGCCCCAAACATGTCCAGCCTGGTACAATGCTCTTTTGGAATGTTCAAGAACATCAGCTGTGGGGGGAATGTGTTCAACTGTTCTTGCCCTCTTCGGGAATAAGAACTTGTGCACGTCGTTCACAGACATCAAGTCCATTGTCCTGTCATACACCATTGCCATGAACAGTTCTAGTTTGTGGAGTTCACTGGAGACTGACGCAGGGTTGGTGGACAGAGCATGAAAACTGGCTGTGATGTCAGGAAACAGCTCCCATGCCTGCCAGGTTGTCATCCTACCTCTGATGGCAAAGAATGACACGGTATCACAACCCGTGAAGGCAAGAAAAAAGGCCAATGCCTCTGCTTTCCTGCACCCAAGAGCTGATAAAGCCGGTATGCTGCAACTGCTACCTCTTTCAGTTTCCAATCCACCCAGTGATCCCACTCAAATCTCCTGCCCAAAGACCCCAACACCCGCAGATCCAACTACAGTACTTTAGCATTATAAATCACTATACACATACATGAACATACCAACTGACATAACTCTTGTGTGTCTTGTGAGGTGAACTTGAGAATGAACTTGTAGACTCTGAACTGAAAGAAAATGGTATATATGTACTTTATACTCAATTGTGCAGAAATGGCCTCTCATATGCCGGTATGTGGAGAAAGGCCAAGCAAGTTGGGCTTTTATATTTCAGTTTTCAATATTCACTTTTTACATTCATTATGTTTATACCTATCAACAGTTGGCTCTGAAATCATTTTCCAGTCAGATTATTCAAAATATTGTGCCTGATTAGAATTATAATGAAGTTAAATAAGATAACTGAAAATGTGATATGGTTTCATGGCAGTACCTTCTTTTCAATATGGGAGGCAGCAACCGACAAAAGTCAATTAACAAAAAATATGTGTGTAGGGTATTTGAAAATCCAATAAGAACAGATCGAAACAGTCGTGGAAATGGTTGTGCTACATGGTAGATCTCTAACCCTCGAAAATACGAGTGGTGTGTTTGAGTATAAACTTCACAGAACTGGGTCGCCACCTTGCACTTCAGGATGGCCGACACCAGATGATCATGAAAATGATTCCAATGAAAAGGTAGGGTTTGCCTTTGAAATCTTCTGTCTATCTTTTATAGCCTTGCATTATAACGAAAGACCGATTTCAGCCGCCAGCCATACTGGACTTAGACAACCTCTGCCAGGTCGAGCAATAATGCCACTGGATTGCCAGACCCTGAAAACATAGGGGTAGCCTATAGGGGTAGAATTTGCTCTTATTTATCATATTATTGGAGTTATTTAAGAAAATAGAGTTGCTAGGCAACCATTCTGAAATCAAAGATGGCAGCCACCAGGGGGCCCAAATTTGGGGGTTCCATCTCGAAAAATGATCGTATGGGTCCATTCCACACCTGTGCAAAATTTGGTGCTTTCCTGAAAAAGTGAACGATCGACCTGATAATTTGGCCTTAGCTGCTGGACTATACAGCAAGGGGCAATAACCATCCACCAACCCACTTGTTGACAGGTAGAGAACGGGTGGGTTGGTTATACAAGGTCTGTTCAGAAAGTATCCAACTGTAGGCTCTAAAAAACAAACAGCTAACCTGATGAGCCAGGACACTAATCTCCCTCAAGTAGGCTGCTTCTGACTTGACACAAAGTCCAGCATTATTTCCACTGCCTGAAACTTTTTAAAAGTTGGTTTTCAGTATCTCCTGCAGGTGTATATAACAAACATATATATGTACAAAGGAAAAAGGGAAAAAGCAGTGTGTGGTAATCAAAGGGGCATTTGTTTTCTGAGTGCAGTAGGAAAAATATATGGTAGGATACTTATTGACAGAGACAGGGAAATAACAGAGGAATTAGTTGGAGAAGAACAGGGAGGTTTTAGGAAGGGAAGAGGTTGTGTAGATCAGATATTCATCCTTAGGTCTTTCATAGAAAAGTTCCTAGAGAAGAGAATGTTGTTTGCATTCATGGATTTGGAGAAAGCATATGACAGAGTGGAGAGACAAGGAATATGGAAAATATTAAGAATATATGGAGTAAATGGAACGGTGTTGAATGCCGTGAAGAGTATGTATGAGGGTGCTAAGGCTGCAGTGGATGTGGATAAACTGAGTGAATTTTTATGTCTGAATGTTGGACTGAAACAGGGATGGGGTTATAAAAGAGATACAAGGTAGGGCAGTGGATGTTGGAGTGGCCCTAATGAGGGGGGGCCTTGTTTGGAAATTCCCAGTACTGTTGTTTGCAGATGATACTGTGTTGTTAAGTGAAGATGAAGGGGAGCTGCAAGGCTTGGTGGATGAGTCTGAGAGAGTGTGTAAGAAACAGACTCTAAAGGTGAATGTAGGGCAGACTAAAATTATGGTCTTCTAGAGAAATGAAATCAGTGAATGTACAGTGAGGTTGGATGAGGAGGAAAAGGACAATGTGAGTGCATTTAAATACTTGGGTAGTGTGATAAGTAAGGATGGTGACGTACTTGAAAGGGTACATCCATCCATCCATCATCCAATCCTACGTTGCCCCATGAGGAGCGTAGGACCCTGGGGCTAGGCAAGTTGGTCCTGGCATTTAAGATGAGAATGACCAGCCTCACTCATCCGAGTGGCATTACGTGAGCAATCAACCCCAACCATCCCTTGGATATAAACCTTCACTGGCTCAATCCGATTGGAGCACCGTTATTACCCACTAAACCACCAAGCACCAAAATTTGGTTATAAGGTTACCACCCAGCATAGTAAATGCAGTACCCTCGCGTCCAGCACGGTAATATTGTCATGCATGGGTCACGTGTTGGACCAAAAACGTGTTGGACTAACAACAGAGCTTATGGGGAAAAATGAATTATGTCAGCAACCCTCGGAAGTCACCCTAAAAACATACCATATACCTATACATATATTGGTAGTATTGTAATTATAATAAATGGTACTGTGCTATGAATGATAACTAACCTTTTAGGATAGTGTTGGTGGGCTTGCTGGGAATGGAAGGTGGTATCCAAGGCTGTAGGTAGTCCTACTGGGTCCCCGGAGGATGGCTGCTGCTGTCACTAGCGGGTAATGGCTGTTGCTCCTCCTCAACCTCCCTCATAAATCCTTCGAAATCACACTCAGAATCACTATCTTCGTCCATTGACATGGAAGGTCCTGCTTCTGCCTGTCCTAGCACTGTAATCCTCGGCAAAGTGCATGTTTCTCACACTGTTGCCAGAGCCCCGTCTCGTGACTGTGGAAAGTGATCGCTGTCGCTGACTCGATAGAGAATAAGGAGAAGCAACTTTGTTTATAAATTGGTACGCACGCCGAAGAGAAGGGTTTCAAAACGAATGATATTTATTCTAAAATATTAATATGTATTCAGTGTCAGGCTAAATGTTCAATGCTGTAGTACGATTCATTCTCTGTCGAGTCGCCTGGGTTTTGGTCACACTGTTTTGCCCATCGTATCCTCGGCAGGAATCCATCCAGATAAATTCCAAATGCCCGTGGTATCGTTGGCAATTTTACCACGTTGCCGTTCCGATTTACCATTGTATCCTCGGCAAACCTGGTATGAAGTGCTGTGTGATAGCCTTCGGCTGCCAGGATCTTGTCTTGGTTTTTTATTATGATCACGTTGGCTTCATTCATGTCGTAGGCCTTGGCAATGTCAACTTTCCTCTCCCCTTTCTTCTTCCTCTCGATTCTTTCTAGTTTGGTGGCCTGAGGGAGGTGCCGATGCTTCTTGGGGTTCTCAGAAGGTTTCCTAGGCATCGTGAGCAGGGTAAAATGCAGTAACAAGGGCAGAAAATGCAGCAAGAAAAAAGCACCTTCCAATGCAATTATGCAACTGAGTGGCGCTGTGGCGGGAGAAATTTAAACAAATCATCACGTGACACCAGAAGCGTTTTTAATTGGGCGGCATCACGATCACGTCACAATAGGGGGCGGGGAAGGCTACTTGATCAGAAGTTTTCATTGGCTATCATCATCATGGGAATGTCCAGTATGACCGTGTTGGACCGGGGGTGATCGTGCTAAAGTGAACTCTGCGGATTTCGCCCACTTCTCGGAGCTCTGTGCGTGTTATGCTAACACACTCGTGTTGCAGTAATTAAATCGTATTAAATAATACTAATTAATTGCTCTCCGTGCTGGACCCGAATCGTGCTGGACTAACGCGTGTTGGACGCGAGGGTACTGTGGTTTCCTGGTGTACAGTCTAAGACAAAAGTCGTGTCGCTGCTTTGTCCGATGATTTAATGTCAGTCGCGAAACAATCTGAGAGTCCTACCCCAGTAACGCAGTCGAGACTGGCATGCCCTAAAGGTTAGCCTTTTATCAGATGTCTTCACCAAAAATCGAGATACGGCTTTTGTCTTAGACTGTACAGGAAACCATTTGGCTTGTCACTCAGTGTAGAGTCACCCACAGGCAGAAGGAAGAGGAAAGTATGAAGGAAAGAAAGACTGAAGAGGGCGTGTAAAGTCACCCACAGGCAGAAGAAAGAGGAAAGAATGAAGGAAAGAAAGACAGAAGAGGATGGATGGAAAGAAGGATGGAGGAGAAGAAAGGGCAGACACCTGAGGGCAGCACTACATCAAGTGAGTGAAAGGGTATAACAAGGAAGAAAGGTTGCTGGTTCCTTGAAAGCAGTGATAAGAAACAGGGAAGTGAGCATGGAAGTGAAAAAGTTATTACATGACAGTACTGTGATGCCATCTCTGATGTTTGAAAGTGAAGCTTGGACCTTGTTGGAGGGACAGAAGTCAAGAGTGAGAGCAGTGGAAATGAGTTATTTGAAAGGAGCCTGCGGAGTCACATAGAAAGACAGACTAACAAATGAGGATGTGAAGGAGCACTGTGGTGTGGATGTGGATGTATTAGGAAGCATTAGGAGAAACACACTAAGGTGGTTTGGCCATAAGGAGAGGATAGAGAGTGAAAGACTGATGAGGAGAGTATATGTGAGTGAGGTGGATGGGGGGAGATGGAGCGGGAGGCCAAGGGTGAGATGGAGGGATGGAGTGGAGAGGTATATGAGAGAGGGAGGTGTGAGTTGGGAGAAGGGCAGTGGAATGGCAGGGGACAGGACGACATGGAGGCAATTCGTTTGTGGCCACCCCATGCAGGATTAGGGCGTCTGGCAATAGATAGATAGTTTTCCAGGGAGGGGCGCTAACCCTCCACCAACCCGCTTGCTGGTGCGTAAGGAACATGTATTGGTTGGTTAGAAGGCTAACAAACAGTGTATCAAATATTTCCTAGTTTAAAGGAAATCATTTGGCTTGCCACTCAACGTAGAGCTACTCCCAAATAGAGAACCACTACAGGTTTGTGACAGAGGCTTTTGGGGGTATCTCAGGCTTTGAAGTTGAGGGCATCCTCCCTAACTCCACTGAACCTATACCAACCTCACTATACAATAAATCATTGTACAACAGGTTTTCACTTGACACAACCCTACTGTACAGCAAGACCAAACTGTATTTGAGACACGCAGTCAAATAATGACAAACGTGCCAAACATTTAAAATTAAGATTTAGGTCGCAACACACTCGTGTGCCACTTTTCTATCCAGTAGAAACGCTTGGGAAAATATGAATTGGCGCTGATGGGGGACGTGGAAGGTGTGTGCAGGATATTCACAGAAGAAATATGTGCAGCATGTGATGTGGTGTGTAGGATGGAGAGAAGATGGAGGGGTGTGCAAGGAACAGCGTGGTGGAATGAAGAGATGAGACAGGCTGTGGCACAAAAGAAGAAAGCATACAATGAATGGATGAGAAGTAGGGGCGTGGAAGAAGTTGAGAGGCGGAAGAGAGTTATATGTAGAAAGAGAGGTGAAAAAATTAGTAAGAGAAAGAAGAGAGCGGATGAGGAATTTGGAAGGAACTTGAGTGTAAAGTGGAGGGACTGTAAGAAAATGTTCTGAAAAGAGGTGAAAAGAGTAAGACAGGGTGGAAGTGAAGTTAGCAGAGGAGTGAAAGATAAAAATGGTAGATTACTAGTGGAGAAGGGAGAAAAAGTGAGCAGATGGAGAGAACACTTTAAGGAATTGTGGAACATAGAGGATGGAAGTAATGCGAGTATAAGTGGCTGGGGAATGGCTGGGAGAAGAAGGGTGGTGAGAAGACAGGAGGAAATCAGTAGGATAGAAGTTGTGGAAGCAAATGAAGAAAGTTAAATTGGGGAAAGCCCCAGGAATTGATGGAGTGTGTGGTGAAATGCTGAAGCATGGGGGAGAGATAGTAGTAGAATGGATGTGGAAAATGTGCAGATTAGCCTGGGAGGAAGGTACAGTCCCGGATGCTTGGAAGTCAGGTATAATTATTCCCTTGTACAAAGGAAAAGGGGAAAAAGAAGTGTGTGGTAATCATAGGGGCATTTGTCTTCTTAGTATAATAGGAAAAGTGTATGGTAGGATACTTATTGACAGAGTTAGAGAAAGAACAGAGGAATTAGTTGGAGAAGAACAGGGAGGCTTTAGGAAGGGAAGAGGTTGTGTAGATCAGATATTCATTGTTAGATCTTTAGTGGAAAAGTTTCTAGAGAAAGGAAAGAAGTTGTATGCGGCTTTCATGGACTTGGAGAAAGCATATGACATAGTGGATAGACAAGGATTGTGGAAAGTCTTAATATATGGAGTAGATGGGAAGTTGTTGAATGCTGTGAAGAGTATGTATGATGGTGCTAAGGCTACACTGCGTGCGGATGGTGAACTGAGTGAATATTTCTCTTTGAAGGTTGGGTTGAAACAGGGATGTGTCATGTCTCCATGGTTGTTCAATCTGTACATGGATGAGGTAATAAAAGAGGTACAAGGTAGGGTAGTGGATGTTGAAGTGACCCTGGTGAGAGAGGGGAGTGTTTGGAAACTCCCTGTACTGTTGTTTGCAGATGATACTGTGTTGTTGAGTGAAGACGAAGGAGAGCTGCAAGGCTTGGTGGATGAGTTTGGGAGAGTGTGTAAGAAACGGAACCTAGAGGTGAATGTAGGGAAGAGTAAAGTGATGGTCTTTGAGAAAGGTGAAGTCAGTGAATGTACAGTGAGGTTGGATGATGAGGAATTAGAAAATGTGAGTACGTTTAAGTACTTAGGTAGTGTGATGAGTAAGGATGGAGGTTTGAAGGGTGAAGTGCTTGAAAGGGTGCAGCAGGGAAGAAAGGCTGCTGGTTCTTTGAAAGCAGTGATAAGAAGCAGGGAAGTGAGCATGGAAGTGAAGAGGTTACTACATGACAGTATTGTGATACCAACTCTAACGTATGGAAGTGAAGCTTGGACGTTGCTGGAAGGACACAAGTCAAGAGTGAGAGCAGTGGAAATGAGTTATTTAAGAGGAGCCTGTGGAGTCACACGGAGAGACAAGCTGACAAATGAGGATATGAAGGAGCATTGTGGTGTGGATGTGGATGTGATAGGAAGCATTAGGAGGAATACACTGAGATGATTTAGCCATGTGGAGAGGATGGAGGGTGAAAGACTGACGAAGAAAGTGTATGTGAGTGAGGTGGAGGGGGGAAGAGGGAGGGGGAGGCCGAGGATGAGATGGAAGGATGGGGTGGAGAGGTATACGAGAGAGAGGGGTGTGAGTTGGGAGCAGGGCGGTGAAATGGCAGGGGACAGGGCGACATGGAGGCGATTTGCTTGTGGCCACCCCAAACGGGACTGAGGCGTCTGGCAATACATAGACAGAGATATAAACATTTTCACAGCATGTTCGTCTTTAACCCTTTAAACACGGATCGTCGCTTTTGCGACGATCGCCAAAAAGGATCGTCGCATTTGCGATTTGAGTTAATTCTGAATAAACGTGGGCAAGGAGGTTCCAGCTGGTATTGTCTATCAGTACCGCCACCCTTTAGCTACAATTAGCATACTTGACCTTTGTACTACTGACCTCCATTGTTGCCAAGTATCGCATTTTTTTCCACTCCCCCCCACCACGGCCCGGCCAGCCTGGCTGTGATATATGGCAGCTCGCTGACTGCTCAGAAATGTCAGTCTGCGCTCTCCTCTCACAAGCAGTTTATGCTAATAGGAAACGCTTGTTTCCTCAGTTGTCACACTAGCTTTTTTTCGCACGGTTTTCCCCTGTTTAATGTCAGTTTACCGCAGGCTTTCAAAGTGACATTATGGCGAATTCTAGCTCTTCCGAGTCAGTGCCTTCAAGCCTTCCGCAAAAGGGCTTTGTGACCTCAACCCCTTCTAAACCCTTATTAGGGAGTGCAAAGGGCCTGAGTGAGTCGGCTATAGGCCGAGAACTGATGAAAGCCTCTATGGACTATGGTAGTGATGTTGGGTGTGTGGTCGAGTCTTGCCGAATCAGACACATTATCGTCCAGTGATGAGTTTGAGGTGCAGGAAGAGCTCAGTCATTGTACCCCGCAGGCCGGCCATTGTCCCTACACTCAGGTCAGGCCGCCGCCATTCCGCCTCGCTCCTCCAGCCCCATTATCTCTTCCTCATCGTCTGCTGTGATTTCTCCAGAGTCTTCAGAGTCTCCTTCACCACCTCGGAAGGGAAGTAGGCAGTCTGGTATTCGTAGAGGTTTCCGTAAGCCCCGTGTTTGTGCTGGCATGACTAGGAAAGTGGCTAGTAGTGGTAGCATTAGTCGTAAGGTTTCTCGCAATAGGCAACTCACCACCCAGCCTAGTGTGAGTGACCTTGAACCTTCTCCCACTCGCCCCACCACCACCACCACCGCACATTCGCGACTTACCTCACCCACTGCCACACGGCCTGCCTCACCCACTGCCACACGGCCTGCCTCACTCACTGCCTCACCCACTGCCACACGGCCTGCCTCACACACTGCCTCACCCACTGCCACACGGCCTGCCTCACCCTCCGACGCACCCACCCACTCCCAGCCAAGGCAGGGCACTCTGGACGCCTTCGTGTGGTCTGAGGGCTCTGATTTTGTGCCAGAGGATCTGCCCTTTGATTCGAGTGGGTCTGGGATCCAGGCTGACTTCCCTGTCCCTGAGGGTGGTGAATGTTTGGACTACCTGTTGGCCTTCCTGGATGACGAAGTCATGCAGTATATTTGTACCGAAACCAACAGATACGAAGGACAATGTGCTGCAGTTCGTGACAGTGAAGGTGCCACGCCATCCACGTCTAGGATGGCATCATGGGTTCCTGTGACGATCCTCGAACTCTTTGTATTCATCGGCTTGATGATTCTCATGCCACATACCTGGAAGCACAAGCTTGAGGAGTACTGGAGTGCTGACTACCTGTGCCCCACCCCCATCTTCAACAAGTACATGACTCGGGATCGTTTCAGGCAACTCATGATGTACCTGCACTTTGCTAACACCGATAAGCCTTCCCAGACTGACCCCCTATGGAAAGTGAAGGAAATCCTGAACATGATCAAGGACAAGTTTATGAAGTACCTTCGGCCCTTCAAGAAAGTTGTTATCGACGAGTCCTTGGTTTTGTTCAGGGGCCTTCTTCAGTTTGTGCAGTATATTCCTAGCAAACACCACCACTTTGGAATTAAGTTTTTCGTGCTGTGCGACTGCAAGACGGGGTTCATCCTAGACTTCATCATCTACACCGCCAGCAATGTGGACTTGGACAAGACCGACCCCCTTGGATTCTCTGGCTCTGTGGTGAAAGTGCTTCTGGAAAAGTACTTCGGCAGGAATCATGTCCTGTATACTGACAATTATTATACAGCACCGAAACTCGCGAAGTACCTTTCAGAGCACGGCGTCGGCACCTGTGGCACTGTCAGGAGCAATAGAGCACACTACAATGGCTTCCCCGAGGCTGCAAGATCTAAGCGGGGAGACGTGCACCCAAAGAAGTCCGACAAGATGCTGGCGATATGGTGGCACGACAAGAGGATCGTCAATATGCTCACCACAGTAAACAAGGGGGAAATCCAAGCCACAGGGAAGGTCGACAGAAGGACTGGCGAGCCTGTGATGAAGCCTGATGCTGTAATTGACTACAATGTCAATATGCGGCTGGTGGACAAGTCTGATTTGATGATCGGAGAGATTGACTGCCTGAGGAGGAACCAGCGCTGGTACAGGAAGGTGTTCTTGCACTTGCTGGATATGTACATGCTGAACGCCTTCATCCTATATAAGATCAAGAACAGGAAGCCAGTTAATTACTCTCTCAGGTGGTTTTCAAAGACTTGTGTTCACCAGCTACTTCAGCGTTTTGGACAGGTACTGCCATCAGGTCCCAGGCGCCACCCACAGACACGTCCAGACCGTCTACAGTACCAGGACTACCTTCAGCGACACCGCCTCGAGCCACTGCCTAGCACTACCAAGAGGGGGAAAGCACTGAGGAGGTGCTATGTTTGCAGCCACACCAACCGGCAGGAATGGACTTTTAGATGCACCTCCTTGCAGTGCAAAGAGTGTCAGATTCCCCTGTGCGCTTACCCGTGTTTCTTTGACTACCACAGCCTAAGTAGATTTTGAAAATAAGGGTGGAAATCTGTAAATAATACTGAGAGTGACAGTGATACTAGTGCTTAGTTTTCTTGTACGTACTGACAGTGACAGTCAGTTGAGTGTAAAATAGTGTATGTAGTTGTAAAAGCACTGACAGTGACAGTGATTTCAGTGTAAATTATTGTACATAGTAATATACATACTGACAGTGACAGTCACTCCAGTGTAAGAAGTTGTAAGCATTTATGTCAATTCTATGTTATGCAGTGACAGTTTGGTGTGTTGGAAATATTATTTTTATAAGTAATGACAGTGACAGTGATGAATTAGGCACTCAACTGACAGCGACAGTGAAAGTGAGCGATAAAAATGAAGTGCGAATGGCCGACAGGAACGAGAATAAAGTGACGGGCGTAAGGCAGAATAAAAGCGCGTTGCGGTGGTCTTTCTCATTCCCGCTTCACATTACTGGCAGTGACAGTGAATTTTATTGCCGTAATAGTGACATGCGAGCATTTGGGAAGTACTATGATTGAAAATAATGTAGTATACATGTTTTTAGCTGTGAAAAGGGAAATGTTTGTTGAGTGACGGGAAGACCAACGCCGCGAAGCTCCGTTGATTTTAGCCTTATTTTCAGTGCTTATTGTACAAATATGGATTCCAAACTACCTGTACGTTGCAGTATAAAGTTTACTGTGACAGAATGAGGCTGTGGTAGAGGGGAAACCAGGTTGCTGGAGGTGTGAAAGTGAAGATATTGTTACCCAACTTTGCAAGTCTCCACAAGTCCTTGGGTAGTCCACGAAGGCTCAACAACTGTCTCTGGAGAAAGCTGAATGTAAGTACTATCTGCCATAAAAAGTATAGTGTTCTAGGGTTAATCTCTGATTTTTGGCTAATATTTTCCTACAGGTACTCAGACCGCGATACAACCCCACCATACGGGGGGGGGGGGGTCGGCTGTCCACGGCCGCGTTTTAGGGGTTAAAACATGGTTGAAAGTCCTATACAACAGAGTGAATTCTTGTCCCAACACACTGCAGGTTGGTACACATGGCCTGTGTCTCTCCCGAAGAAAGGTGTAGTGGAAAAAAGACGAACATGCCAGCAAGCACTCCTCCAGGCTGCCAATGAGCGGTGGGTCTCATTATGACGTCACGCTCACAGCCAATCTGCGGCCGTGTATTGTGGGTGTGTCAGCTGGTGGGCGTGGCCAGATCCTGCCCTTCCTAATTCTGTTTACACTGTAAGCCACACAGACGTGCTTTTGGTTTATTACATTATTTTCACCTCAGATTTACAGTGATTTACATTACAACATGAGTGACTAACATAGTGATAACAACCAGGAGGTCCCTGAGCATACACAGAAGTGATAACATGATGTGAAAACCTAATCCATCTTTTTGGAAACACGCAGCTGCCAAGCAAAAACAAAATGTTGGGGATGCATACGTGAGTTATAGCACAAAAAAAGGAATAGCCATCTAGGAAAACTCGTCCTTCCTGGACCTGGAGCGGTGGCGTCTTCGTCGTGGGTCTACCCCCCGGACGCTGTTGAAGAGAGGAGGAGGACAGCACAGGGGCCAAACCACCGCAACCCCCCCCCGGCCCCTCACGGGGCTCGAGTACCTGGGAGTGGCTTCGGTCGCCCGGGCAAGTACCACACCTCCCAACACAACACACACAACACCGTTTTCTCTACACCGAGAAATGACTCCCCGGCTGTCATTTCTCGATGACTTCTTCTGGCCGGGGACATTGAGAGCAATCCAGGACCCACCAACAAATACATATCTCCAACATGCTCAAAACCTATCATGTCGAGCCGACAGACAAAGGGTTTAGTTCAGTGCAATTCCTGCAATAATTGGACCCATTACACCTTTTTTTTTTTTATGTGAGGAAGAAGGAACCAAAGGCAATGAGCCCACAAAACTGTTCCTTCCAAGAGAAAAACAAAATACAAGAGAGAGCCAAATTCAATATCCAATCATTTCGAGATGCCTGGACACACTGCGTTTGAAAGACTGGAGATCATAGGAAGCAGGAAATACAGACAGAGGGAGAAAGTTCCAGAGCTGACCTGTTGCATAAATGAAGGACTGGGAGTAATGGTTAACTCTTGCATTAGAGAGTTGGACAGAAAAGGGGTAAGTTTGCTGCTAGACAGGTGCTACGTGCCCGTCGTAGAAGTTGAGGAATGCATGCAGACAGTTCAGAGGAACAGGGACCATTGAAGTAGCGATAGAAAAGAGATAAAGATGCAACACTGCGGCGAAGAGACAGAGGTTGAAGGAAGTCAGTAAGAGGGGGAGAGTTAATGAGATGAAAAGCCTTTGACTCCACCCTATTGAGAAGAGCTGTATGTGGGGAGCCTCCCCACACATGAGAGTTGTACTCCACACAGGGGCAAATAAAACCCCTGTATAAAGTCAACAATTGTGCAGGGGCAAAGAAGGAACGGAGTCGGCTTAGCACACCCAATCGCTTGGAAGCAGATTTTACAAGAGATGTAATATGATCTTTCCAAGACAAGTCCCGAGCAAATGAAACCCCACGCATGTTCAACAATGATGCAGGATTAAGTTGAGTATTATTAAACATAAGTGGGTATACCTGTGGAAGATTTTGTTGGGTTGATAGGTGCAAAAACTGAGTCTTTGATGCATTAAAAACAACCAGATTATTTTTACCTGTCAGAGATACGAGCTAAGTCAGACATTAGGTGTGCCATAGCCTCATCCCTTGCCTGTTGAAGTAACTGCTGAGATGGACGTTGTGGGAATCGAATGGAAAGGTGAAGGGTGGAGTCATCAGCGTATAAGTGGATAGGGTTAGATGTACAGCTTAGAAGGTCATTGATGAATAACAGGAAGAGAGTTGGTGATAGGACAGAGCCCTAAGGAACACCACTGTTAATAGATCTAGGAGAAGAACGATAGCCGTCTACAACAGCAGCTATAGAACGACCAGAAAGGAAGCTAGAGATGAAGGCACAGATAGAAGGATAGAAACCGTAAGAGGGCAGTTTGGAAATTAAAGATTTATGCCAGACTCGATCGAAAACCTTTGAGATGTCAAGTGTAATGGCAAAGCTTTCGCCAAAGTCCCGAAAGGAGGATGACCAGGAGTCTGAAACATAGGTGAGAAGATCGCCTGTGGAGCGTCCCTGACGGAACCCATACTAACGATCAGAAAGAAGGTTGTGATAGGAAAGATGCTTTAAAATTTTTCTATTAAGAATACTCAAAAACTTTTGAGATACAGGATGTTAAAGCAACTGGACGATAGAGGGTTGGGAATGGTCACCCTTCTTTGGGACTGACTGAATAAGAGCAAACTTCCAGCAAGAAGGAAAGGTACAAGTTGACAGACAAAGGCGAAAGAGTTTGCCTAGTCAGGGTGTAAGCACAGAAGCACAGTTCTTGAGAACAACAGGAGGGACTCCATCAGGCCCATATGCCTTATTAGTACTGAGGCCAGCAATGGCAGATAATACATCAGCTGAAGAAATTTTAATGTTAGCCCTGAGGAAGTCAGAGGGGGGAAGTGATGGAGGAACAGCACCGGAATCGTCTAAGGTGGAACTGGAGGAGAAAGTCTGAGCGAAGAGATCTGCTTTATCAGTAGAAGAAATAGCTACAGAGCCATCAGAGTAGAAAGGAGGAGGGAAGGATGATGAGGTAAAGTTGTTAGAAAGGTTTTTGGCAAGGTGCCAGAAGGAGCAGGAAGAGTTTGAGTTAGAGAGTTGAGAGCATTTTGTGCAGATGAAATTATTTTTAGCAGAGCGAAGAACAGACTTAGCACGATTCCGGGCAGAAATGTATAAAGATGTGATTCAGGGGCGGGTTGGCACCGGTACCTTTTATAGGCCCTCTCCTTGTTGCGGACAGCATTAAAACAAGCGTGATTAAACCAAGGCTCTCGTGCATTAGTCAAAGGATATGAGAAAGGAATGTATGCTTCCATGCCCGAGAGAATAACCTCCGTAACGCACAAGGCACACCCAGATGGCTCCCGGCCATGGAAGCAACAATCATTCCAGGGAAAATAAAAAAAGTACTGCCCGAGGGCCTCCCAATCCGCAGAACAACACTTGCATCCAGAAAACATTACACAAACACCTGGACCTGCTCCTTATGCTCCTTCCCCCCACCCATCAACCTCCCTTCCAATCCTACTCCTACTTCCTTCACACCTCCACAGCCAAACCCACCGACCCTTCCCACACCATCCAGTCCCCCAACTCCTCCCATTCCAACCCATCCTAATCCACCTCAACCATTACCTCGATCACAATCTCCTCCTACCCCTTCCCCTCCACCCACACCACCTCCCCCCACTGCTGCAGCAGCCAACACACATCGCACACACAACATAAACATCCTTCAGTTAAACATAGATGGCATAAACACCAAAATACATGACCTCACACAATTCATCAAACAATAGAACATACACATTGCCATCTTACAAGAAACAAAACTACACAGAGCGCCGAAAACACCAACATTTCATAACTTCACCACCTTTCGACAAGACCAGGCCGACGGCGGTGGCGGTGGACTCATCACCCTGGTACACAAATCCATCAACTTTGCAGATACCAGTGCACACACAAAGTCACTTCTCCCCCCACGACACCACAATAGAAATACAATCAATTAAAATAAGCACTGGTAACAAATCACACATAACAATTGCTAACACATACATTCCCTCCCAATCGTCCCCCACAGTACCACACAATTACTCTCCACAGATACACATCACTAACATACCCAACATCATCCTGGGTGGTGATTTCAACATCAAGTTGTCGGCCTGGCATGTCAACAACCCTGACACAGACAAAGGGCTGGTACTACAATCCCAGACAGATCATCTTTTCATACTAAATTGTCTAGACCAACATACCCATATCCCACACCAAGCCCTCTTCCTCCCATCATCTCCAGACATCATCATCTGCTCCTCAAACCTCGTCCCCACTACATCCTGGAGAGTGGTCAAAACCCTAGGTTCTGATCACTTCCCAATCATCATCACTACCAAAACCAGAATCACCCCAGCTGGCTACAAACACACATACACTAATTATAAGAGAGCCAACTGGGAGGCCTTTGTAACTGAAACAGAACAACATTTCGAAACCCTAAACAGTAAACTCATCACAAACCTCAACACCGCTGTGCACACTTTCAATACAGTCATACAAAACGCAGACAAAAGACACATCCTTAGAGGTAACAAAAAGAGACACAACCCCAACTTCACACCAGAAATTCAAGGCCTCATCAGACAATGGGACACACTGCGACACTCCCCAACACCCCATACACAAGACACCATACAACAAATACAAGAACTCAACACTCAGATAAACAACAAAATATCAGAACAGCAAACACTAAACTGGAAAAATTACCTCCAAACACTTGACCACAAAACAAACATCAGCAAACTCTACAAAACACTAAACAGCATCATGCTTTCCAACAGCAACACCACACAATCACACGCTGCCATCACAACAACAGACACCATACCCTCAAACAAACAACAAGCAAACACTCTCATCAATCACTTTTCACAAGTCAGCCATCTAAACCCCCATCCCAAAGACCGATGAATCATCCGACGTAAGAGACAGTTCCCCACAGACCCAGACTACGCACCTTTCACTTACAACCAGACGAAGCACATCATTAACAACCTCAAGCACTCATCTGCCTGTGGACCAGACAACATAAGCAACATTCACCTTAAACACCTAGGACCACAAGCCATACAAGCACTCACCAACATATCAAACTACAGCTACTCACACAACATAATACCCAACATCTGGAAGCATGGCAATATCATCACTATCCCTAAACCCAACAAAGACCCCACGCTACCCTCCTCACATCGCCCCATCACACTCCTCTCCACCCCCTATAAAGTCACTGAACGACTGGTACTACAACTAGTCACACCTCACATTCCCCTAGTCCAGTCACAACATGGCTTTAGGCCACTGCACTCCACAAACACCCTTCTTACAGACCTTATACAGAGAGTTTTCGATGGCATGAATTCAGCTAGGCCACCACACAGAACACTCCTAGTCACACTAGACATTAGCAAAGCTTTTGATGCCATCCCCCGCCACAACCTCACAAACAAAATACTCAACATAGACATACACAATAACACAAAAAGATGGCTGGCAAACTACTTAGCAGGCAGATGTGCACACGTTTAACATTTGCCGGTCAGTCTTCTAACATCAGAAACTTCACAAACGGCATCCCCCAAGGATTTGTTTTGTCCCCTACACTCTTTAACCTATACATGCACGACGTACCCACACCCCACACACCACAGATACACATAGCTTCCTATGCAGATGATATAACACTTACATGTACGCACCAAAATGCAAACAGCTGCACACATCATTCAACCTTACCTCAACACACTACACGAATAGTTCACCACAAACAGGCTCAAAATAGCCCCAGCCAAATCTACAGTGACCCTTCTCACAAACTGGACAGCAGAACACAGTCACATCCCACACCTCACCATAAACAACACTCCTCTACCACACACACACACACACACACACAAAATCCTTGGTGTAACATACAATACATCAATGTCATTTAAACAACACATCACAAACATTAAAAATAAAATAACACCAAGATTCAATGCTCTGAGGTCACTTGCCCATACAACATTCGGACACAACAAAGAAACCACCACCACAGTATACAAACAATACATATGTTCAGTGATGAATTATGCAAGCCCTGCCTGGGCTTCTAACCTGACCAAAACACACTACAACACTCTACAGACCATACAGAACAAGGCCCTAAAAATAATCACAGGCTGCACAGCTACTACACCCACAGACCACCTACATCAAGAAACCAAAGTCCTCAAAGTCAAGGATCACCTAGACATGAGAGGCACCCAGTTCCTTGCTGCAGTCTCCACAAACCCACAACATCCACCACAGTATATGGCAGCACATCCACCCACACCAAGGAGCATCAAAACAACACCCAGCACACGATATCATACACAAATACTGTCATCTCTCCCCCCTCGCCCACCTCAGACCAGCTTCCAGAAGCATATCCACACTCAGATCACTCGCCGCTCCATTCAGTCACTTAAAGACAACACACAGCTGCATGCACGGCCTCCTGACATCCACCCTTCTGAATCCTATCTTCCTCGTGAGGACAGGGTCCACCTGGCCAGGCAGAGATGTGTGCACCATCCAGCCCTCTTAAGCTACCAGAAGAGGCTGGATGACTCAGTCGCTGATGCCTGTCCAGGATGCAACACAGCATCTCATACTATTAAGCACATTATGGAAGACTGCATTGCACACAATCACCTACGCCAACAAAACAACATATACTCTTTGAGAGCTCTGTGGGAAGGCCCGGTCTCGGCCATGGCCTTCCTAAGGGACTCGGGGCTGTTCGGCCAGACTGCCTAGGGAACAACGACTACTACTACTACTGGTCCTTCCTGGAAGTGTGGCTCAGCTGCTTCAACAAACTGGGCAATTAAAAAAAGTAAGTGATCTATTTACAGCTTTTTAGGCAATGAGTGATTATAACAGACAGATCAGTTACTTTGCCAGTCATGTGAAAAGTGTTGCTATGAAGCACCCTTATGTCAAAGGCCATAAAACATGCGTCATGTATAATTAGTTATTGTATTGAGTACCGGTATGCCAATGTGACTTACAATGTTTGTTGATCATCATTCCTCAGCTTTCATGGTTTAGGTGAGTGTAGACTTCATTCCGTAGTCAACAAAGTGACTGTAGCTGGATCAGTGGAAACTGACAAGCGAGGCACTGGCCCTAATCTGAAACAAGTTAGTGATGATCAGAGGGCAGCAAACCGACAATACACTAGACAACTGTTATCCTCACACCCCCTACAGCACATAAATACATGCACCACTACTGTACATGGGTTGATGATTGTCCTTTTCATATTTTTGGTTATTTTCAATAGTTTTTTTCTTTTTTGCATAAAGGTACAATAGTATAAGGTTAATAACTGAACAGCATTATAACCTGATATATATTGTGTATTTTATTCTCATGTGTCTTAAAGTATTTTACCAGCTCTATCTTTTGAGACATTGTTTATTGAAATCAGGCTACTGGTTAACGAGCTACAATGAAACAAATTTTTAACACTGTTTATCTCAAAACATTGATTTGGCATGTTCGTCATTACCTAAATGCCTCATTTGCTTTTTTTGCAGGCAAAAACACGTGATCTAGGCCACGGGACTTTCTGAAAATTGTAGATCCATTTCACAATTTTTGGATGGTTGGCCATACTTCCATGGAATTCCACATATTTCTGTGATGCCGTTGTTACAGTCAAAGACTTGAAAAAGTTAGCAGAAAACAATGTCACTGTAGTTATGGGTCAAAGAATGTCCCTTAAGGAAATGTATTAACTGCAAAAGAAGTGAAATTCAGGCTTTTATAATTAAAAACTTTTAAAACTAGTAACAAAAATGGAAGATATCTTTGGTCATAACAAGATCATTCTTCAATCATACCATCTGTTCAAACTATTTATGAGCATTATACAAGCCAAATCTATTAAAAAGAGACACAGAACTTTGACAATTATCAAATGACTTTGTTTGTATCTTGAACTTTAATTTCTGAAAAGCCAGCTTGACTTCCCTGAGTCTGGAAATCTTCACTTTAATTATTGCTCTATAATGAAT
Organism: Coenobita brevimanus; assembly: GCF_032717465.1. Taxonomy (NCBI): domain Eukaryota; kingdom Metazoa; phylum Arthropoda; class Malacostraca; order Decapoda; family Coenobitidae; genus Coenobita; species Coenobita brevimanus. The sequence goes on along the minus strand of NC_137020.1, from coordinate 12,705,287 downwards.
GTGCAAGTACAGTACCACTCGTGATGACTGCATAGTGGAACAGTATTTGTGAAGACTGCGTAGTGGAATGGTACAGTAAGTCCCCGTTATAACAATGAGGTGCACTTGGGAAAGCCCATCACTGAACCGGAGCATCAGTTACCAGGGACATTCAAACATAAAAAGTACACTCAAACCTCGATTTAAGGGATTTGGATATAAGGGACTCCATATTCTACCTAACAAACGGACAGGACCATTCAAAAAGTCCACTGCTTGAAGCATTAATATGTTTTTTTATACAGTACCTGTAAAATAATGTTCATGATCATATAAATAAGATACCGGTAAGTGAAGCAAACATTGCATTTCATAATAAGTTTGTCTTTATGTGTGGTAAAACAATGGACATTTTCAAGTAAGGGGCATCCCCATTTAGTCCCTTAAATCGAGGTTTGAGTGTACAGTACTGGATAGGGATGCATTTGGGAGCCTTGGGATCTCCCCCCCAACCAAGTCCAAAACCCACCCAAATGAGTCCATAAACAAGTTTCTAGCTCACCTAAACCCCCAGATAGCTTTAAAACAAGCTAAACTAAGCCTAAAAGCATTTATAACTCACCTAAACCCAAAAATAAAATCTGATAATCATAAAAAATGTCTGAAAAAAAAAAAAATCAAACTTAGTGAACTGTACCTTAAAATGACAGTGTTCACTCCATCTATGACTAAAGCACATTAATCTAAGTCAAAAAATAGTTTATAATTCAACCTAAATACAAAAATTAAGTCTAAAATATCAACAAAATCTGAAAAAAATATAAAATCAGTTAAAATCAACAAACAACCCTCATCGGATAACCAGGGACTGGCCATTCATAGGCAGGGAAGGGTGTTAACTGTTTTATATCGCAATGGCGGGGTATTGCATAAAGGGGATTCATATAGCGGGGCATTACTGTACTGTTCTCATGATTTGCTTAATAAAGAAAAAAAAGTCAACATCTGACAGTCTACAGGTAAAATAATTCCCAGGGTAAAAAAAAGTTTTAAGCAGTACAAGCACTTTATCAATTCACTTCTTCCTGATCTTAAGTCTTTTGGTTATTTTTGGGGTGGTAAATGAATGTGTCACAGACTTCTTTCCCTAATGTTTTTAGCCATGTTCCTTCTGCTGTATCAACTGTCTCTCAAGAGTAATGGCGGACACTTACTCCAACACGTCCCCGTCACCTTTAAGTAGCCACCGTACCTCTTCCTAACCTTAGCTACCCGATACATTTTTGCCTAACCAAGAAATTTGACCTAACCTAACTAACCAAGATTCAGCTACCCAGTAACTCTGCCAGGTACTATCTATCTATCTATTGCCAGACGCCTCAATCCCGTTTGGGGTGGCCACAAACAAATCGCCTCCAAGTCGCCCTGTCCCCCGCCATTTCACTACCCTGCTCCCAACTCACACCCCCCTCTCTCATATACCTCTCCACCCCATCCCTCCATCTCATCCTCGGTCTCCCCCTCCCTCTTCCACCCTCCACCTCACTCACATACACTCTCTTCGTCAGTCTTTCACCCTCCATCCTCTCCACATGGCCAAACCACCTCAGTGTGTTCCTCACAACGCTTCCTATCACATCCACATCAACACCACAACGCTCCTTTATATCCTCATTCGTCAGCCTGTCTCTCCGTGTGACTCCACAAGCTCCTCTTAAATAACTCATTTCCACTGCTCTCACTCTTGACTTGTGTCCTTCCAACAACGTCCAAGCTTCACTTCCGTACGTTAGAGTTGGTATCACAATACTGTCAAGTAGTAACTTTTTTACTTCCATGCTCACTTCCCTGTTTCTTATCACTGCTTTCAAGGAACCAGCAACCTTTCTTCCCTGCTGTACCCTTTCAAGCACTTCACCCTCCAAACCTCCATCCTTACTCATCACACTACCCAAATACTTAAACGTACTCACATTTTCCAATTCCTCACCATCCAACCTCGCTATACATTCACTGACTTCACCTCTCTCAAAGACCATCACTTTACTCTTCCCTACATTCACCTTTAGGTTCCGTTTCTTACACACTCTCTCAAACTCATCCACCAAGCCTTGCAGCTCCCCTTCATCTTCACTCAACAACACAGTATCATCTGCAAACAACAGTACAGGGAGTTTCCAAACACTATCCTCTCTCACCAGGGCCACTCCAACATCCACTACCCTACCTTGTACCTCTTTTATTACCCCATCCATGTACAGATTGAACAACCATGGAGACATGACACATCCCTGTTTCAAACCAACTTTCAAAGAGAAAAATTCACTTAGTTCACCATCCACACGCACTGCAGCCTTAGCACCATCATACATACTCTTCACAGCATTCAACAACTTCCCATCTACTCCATATATTCTTAACACTTTCCACAATCCTTGTCTATCCACCCTGTCATATGCTTTCTCCAAATCCATGAAAGCCGCATACAACTTCTTTCCCTTCTCTAGAAACTTTTCCACTAAAGATCTAAGAATGAATATCTGATCTACACAACCTCTTCCCTTCCTAAAGCCTCCCTGTTCTTCTCCAACTAATTTCTCTGTTCTTTCTCTAACTCTGTCTATAAGTATCCTACCATACACTTTTCCTATTATACTAAGATGACAAATGCCCCTATGATTACCACACACTTCTTTTTCCCCTTTTCCTTTGTACAAGGGAATAATTATACCTGACTTCCAATCCTCCGGGACTCTACCTTCCTCTCAGGCCAATCTGCACATCTTCCACATCCATTCTACTACTATCTCTCCCCCATGCTTCAGCATCTCACCACACATTCCATCAATTCCTGGGGCTTTCCCCGATTTAACTTTCTTCATTGCTTCCACAACCTCTATCCTACTGATTTCTACCTGTCTTCTCACCTCCCTCCTTCTCCCAGCCATTCCCCAGCCACTTATACTCGCATTACTTCCATCCTCTACGTTCAACAATTCCTTAAAGTGTTCTCTCCATCTGCTCACTTTTTCTCCCTTCTCCACTAATAATCTACCATGTTTATCTTTCACTCCCCTGCTAACTTCACTTCCACCCTGTCTTACTCTTTTCACTTCTCTCCAGAACATTTTCTTACAGTCCCTCCACTTTACACTCAAATTCCTTCCAAATTCCTGATCCACTCTCTTCTTACTCTCTCTTACTAATCTTTTCACCTCTCTCTTCCTTTCCACATATAACTCTCTCTTCTGCCTCTCAACTTCTTCCACGCCCCTATTTCTCATCCATTCATTGTATGCTTTCTTCTTTTGTGCCACAGCCTGTTTCACCTCTTCAGTCCACCACGCTGTTCCTTGCACCCCTCTCCGTCTTCTCTTCCTTCCACACACCACATCACATGCTGCACATATTTCTTCTGTAAATATCTTACACACCTTCCACGTCTCCCATCTGCTCCAATTCATATTTGCCCAATCGTTCCTCCACTTCTCTCTTATACTCTGCCTTTTCTCATCCTCTTGTAACCTTTCCACTCTCCTTGCAACTACTCCTTCCTCTCGTCTTTCCCTTCTTCTATTCCTCCATCTTACTTGCATCCTAATTCTGGCCACCACCAAGTAGTGGTCAGAAAGGCCACTCCCCCAACCTCTATAAACTCTTGCATCCAATATACATCTTCGCATCCTTTCATCCACACACACATAATCAATCATTGCCTTCCTTTCATTCAGTTCACCACCCACCCTTCTCATCACTCGCCATGTATACCTGTGGATCATTTTATGCCTGAAGAGGGTATTGGCTATTACCAACCCCCTCCCAGCACAGATGTCCACTAACGCACTCCCATTCTCATCTATCTCAGCAGGCACACCCCACTCACCAACTATTCCATCCACCTTCACATTACCAACTTTACCATTCATATCACCGATCAAAAACACTCTCTCATTCCTTCCAAACTTTTCCATGCACACTTCCACATTTGTCCAGAACTCTTCTCTCACTCTTCTAGCACGATCTTGCGTTGGCGCATACACACACACAATCGCCCACATTTGTATTCCAACTTTCAACTTTACCCACACAATCCTTGACCCAACTGATCCATACACATGCTTTATTTGATGCAGCAAAAGCACCTTACCAAATTAGTTCGTCTTCTTCCTGACAGTGTGTTTTATTTTTCTGATTATTTCCGAGGTGGTAAGTAAATGTTTCGTGTGAAATCCGTTTGTCTGTTGTTTTTTGCTATGTTCCACTGTGTCAGTTCATTTGGTCATCGATGGTGGAAGGGACCGACCTAACTGAGCTTAACTGTACCCAATAATTTAATTGAAGCAACGTTGGGTCTGGTTAGTACTTGGATGGGTGACCGCCTGGGAACACCAGATGCTGTTGGCATCCCTACGTCAAGTGGGGTTGGTGGAGGATTAGTGCCCCTCCCTGTAAAACAATTAACTCTAAGCCCTTGGCCACCCTGTCTGGGATACATGGCGTCTGGCAATGAATGAATGAAAAAAAAATTTAACCTAACCTAGCTTTGCCTAGCATCCAGTTGGGAAGTTGGGAAATGAAAACCACCTTTGAGTATGCTGAGTTGGATAGACAATCGTAGGTACGGCTTAAAGGTCATGATGATAAAAAGTGGAAAATTTTTCAGCAGAAAATGGTAATTTACCACCCTGAAAATAGTCAGAAAAAACAGAAAACAAACTGACAGAATATGAACTGAATTGGTAAAGTCCTTCTACTGCTTCAAGTAAAGCATACATTTACTGTCATTACAAGTGCTGTTTTGAAATAGGCTAAGGCACATGCCGGTAATGATAAAAACAAAGGTGAAAAAGTCAACAGAAAATGATAATGATTTACCAAATGGGCACAGCAATTCCACCTATAATATACCAAACTCACAATCTCAAGGTAAGTATTTTGGTACATAAACAACACAGATAGTTAACTGTTCCATTGTGACTGCACGAAGTGAATGGAAAATGGCAAAAACTATACCATACCTATTTTGGGTATTTATGGAAGTGGCCAGGTCCCCCATGACAATCTATCCAGCTGGCCGCATTGTTTACCAACCATTGCTCTGACTGGACGCATCAGTGTATCCTGCGTCAAAGCAATGGGAACTTAATGATTTAACAAAACCTAACCTAGCTTTCAGGGGTGAGTTTATAAATGTGCCCAGTATGTGGTAATCCAGGTAACCTGTGAAAGACTCATTTCAATTGAAAATATGGAAAGGCTGTGGGTAAATTTGTAGAAGTAACCAACGTTTTCTTTTATTATTATTTTTATGTTTTCCAATGCAAAATACTGTTTTAATTAGTTTTGACCTTCATTTTGGGGGGAAAATCCCCCTTTAGGAATTCTGAGTAAGATTTCCAAAAGTGGGTTTATCCCCCAAAATCAAGATCAAAATTAATTAAAAATGCACTATTTTGTATTAAACAAACCCAAACTAACAACCTAACCTAACCTAGAGCCTGACATAAGACCGACTGCACACACCTGCACCAGCCAATATGGCGCGACATTCATCAGCTACTGAGCGATAGCGTAAGTTACTATATGACTATCCCTACAAAATTTTGTTCTCCCAACTCAAACTAGGCTTAAAGGGTAAGTCTTAGAATAGTTCAGAGACGTAAGATAATGAAAATTGGTAACGTTGGTTACTTCTAAAGTTATACCAGGCTGTGCTCATTTCGTGAAGATTGAATCAGAAATAAATTATTTACCACCATGAAGTCAGGAAATACAGAGAACAAACTGGAGTAATATGGACTGAATTGGTACGTTCTATTTACTGCATGATGTAAAACGTAACTTAACGTTTCCCATTCCCAGTATTAAAGCCAATAATTTCTACGTTTGTCATGAAAATTGGATGATTAATATAAAACAAGTGACTACAGCTTGAAAACTCTGAAAAGAATGAAAAATTAAAACGAACCAGAGAACACCGGATAAACATCAAAATTGGCATATCACATCGATAACAATAACTTACCGGTGATGACTCTTCTTGAATGCCAGAGTAATGAGTATTATTTCGGAATTACACACAACTAACGAAGACTGGAATTAATATGTTCACCATTTAGTTCATGCAGTTTTATATTATTTACATGCCCCTTCCACACGATCGTCCTGACGGGGAAAAGACCCACAAAGCTACAGATGCTGATGTAGGTAGACGTGGAGTTAGTGCGACACACAGGCTTATCTGTGTGGTGGCTGGCGGATTAGTGAAGGTGCCGGTGTACCAGGGATGTTCTGCCCAGTGACCCAATATATCGTACCGTAGCATGAAAATTAGCGTATCGTAGCATGAAAATTACCGTATCTTACCCTAAAATTATCGTACAGGTAAATTTTTAATTAAAACAATGAATAAATTGTTCATTTTTAATTCATAGGTATTTTATGGTACAATGAAATTACTTATTTAACTTAGTTATGCAGAAAAAATGATTGTTCTTAAAAATATTAGCGTCTATATTTTCATTTATTGCATTTTCATTCCGAGTCCGATGGGATATATAGGCCTACTTCACTTTCTTCACACTCCTCTGAATACAAAGTCTGATTGTTCATTCTGTTTAGCATTTCATTTATTGGTTTAAATGCTGAGCAAGACATGCCTGATTCTTTGATGCTAGGAGGCCCCCATTTACTGTTCTTGTTGCCAGTCTATTCCTTATTCTTGTTTTTGTTAAATTTCCTTTGCTGAAAACTTGGTAGTGGCACTACCAAGCACCAAGTAAAGTTTGAACTTCTAAGTTCTTGACATTTATGGGGTCGGCCGGGCTTGGCCCTGACCTCCCATGGGACTGGGAGGGGAAAGGAATTTCATGAGTGACTTTAGGGAAGCGTGGGTTACTGGGGTGTGGGCACAATGAAGCGTGTGGCGGGAATACTGAGTGTTGTTAACCTGCAGTATATATATAAAAAATCTAGGGAAGCTAGAATAGACAAAAATTATCGTATATTTGAATGTGATATCGTGATATCGTAGATATACAAGCACCCCAAATTATAGTACAAATACGATAATTATCGTACGTAGAACATCCCTACGTTAGTGTAGCGATCTGTCCCCCTGTCCGCCCCCATCGGCGTATGCGCGGCGGTTGCCAGAGGCCGCCACAAATATGCCATTTGTCCTCTGATCTCTGTAGGGGTAACATGATCGGAGCCTCTCGCCCTTTGTTTACAAACGGCAAATGGTCATTCCGGCGTCTCATATCATTCGTCTCAAAGCTTTCTCGGATAGTTTTCGCCCTTATATTAAATTAAGTTAGGCGGAAAGCAGTAAAAATTCGAATTTCTAAGGTATGAATGAGTTAGGTTGGATAAACATAGTTATAATTAATCATCTGGGGACGAGTTATCTAATCTGTTAGGCGTGAGGATTGCCTTAGCTTTGAATCATTACAGGAATGAGTTAAGCTCGTATTGTCCCGTGTATTAAACCATTTTTATCATACATATCCTTAAAATTATAAATAGTTTTGGCACACACTACCTCATTCGGTTGTGCATTCCACTGATCAGTTGTCCTATTAGGGAAACTGAATTTCCTTACATCTTTATCAACTCTCTTTTTATGCTGTATTTTGCAATGTCCTCTTGCTGATGCTTCACATATATGATATATATTCATTTATGCCTATTTTCTGTTCCCCTGATATGCATTTATATAGCATATCATGTCTCCTCCTCTCCTGCAGCATTGGTAAATTCAGTCTTTCCAGTCTTTCTCAGTAACTTAAATCCCTTAAGCTTGGTACCCATCTTGTAGTGGCACGTTGTACTTTTTCAATCTTATCTGTATTTTTTGAGATGAGGATTCCAGACTACTGTGATGCATACTCCAGAGTTGGTCTGATGAACATAAGAACATAAGAAGAGAGGATAACTGCAGTAGGCCGGTTGGCCCATGCTAGGCAGCTCCTAGAAGAGTAACTGAACTACTAGAATGAGATAAGGATAGCATAGTGTAACCTGAAAAGAAAATTTTTTTGAATTAGTATTGGTTATAAGATTTTCTTTATTCTATATCCACCCCTTATTTGTCATATGCTTATCTAGCCTATGCTTGAAACTCTCAATGGAAGAGGCAGCAACTACTTTACTAGGTAGCTTATTCCATTCGTCTACTACTCTATTACCAAACCAATTTCTACCGATTTCCTTACTGAAACGGAATTTTTCTAGTTTGAAACCATTATTTCTAGTTCTATCCTGTATGCTCACTTTAAGTACCTTGCTAATATCTCCCTTATTTATACCATTCATCCACTTAAACACCTCAATTAAGTCTCCCCTTACTCTACGCCTCTCTAGCGAATGCAGACTTAGTCTTTTCAGTCTGTCTTCATATGACAGGTTCCGGACGTCATGTATCATTTTAGTCATTCTTCTCTGTACATTTTCTAACGAATTAATATCCATTCTATAGTAAGGACACCAGAATTGTACTGCGTAGTCTAAATGTGGCCTTACTAATGCTAGATAAAGTTTTAGTATTACTTTAGACGATCTATTGCTCACGCTTCTCGAAATAAATCCTAGGACCCTATTTGCTTTATTTCTCGCATTAATACACTGTTGCCTAGGTTTAAGGTCGTTACTAATCATAACTCCTAGATCTCTCTCGCATTCCGATTTGCTAATTTCTTTGTTATCTAAGCTGTATTTAGTATCTCCAATGGTCTTGCCTACGTTAAGTACTTTACATTTTTCAACGTTAAATTCCATTTGCCAAGTTTTAGACCATTTGGACAATGTATCGAGGTCTTTCTGTAAGTTATGGCAATCGTCGGTCGAGTTAATGATACGCCCTATTTTTGTATCGTCGGCAAATTTGCTGATGCTGCTATTGACTCCTAAGTCTAGATCATTTATATATACAGTATGATAAATAATAAGGGACCGAGTACTGAACCCTGTGGTACACCGCTAGTTACTAATCCCCAGTCCGACTTAGTTCCATTTATTAATACTCTCTGCTTTCGTCCTTTCAGCCAGGATTCTATCCATTTTAAGATATCGCCGTCTATACCGTGTGCTCGAACCTTTCTAACTAACCTTTCGTGTGGGACCCTATCAAAAGCTTTACTAAAGTCCAGATAAATAACATCGTAAGCTTTATCGCTATCTACTGCCTCATAGACCTCCGAGTAGAATGACAACAAATTTGTGAGGCAGGATCGTCCTTGCCTGAATCCGTGCTGACTTTCGTTTATAAGATTAAATCTTTCTAAGTGTTCTCTAATCTTATTTGCCAAAATTGACTCTAACATTTTTCCTACTATTGACGTTAGACTTATCGGACGATAATTCGACGCAGCTGATTTATCACCCTTTTTAAAGATGGGCACTACGTTTGCGGTTTTCCACGCCTCTGGAACTTCTCCTGAACTTAAAGAGTCATTAAATAACGTTAAAAGTGGCTGACATAATTCTTCTTTGGTTTCTTTTATAATTTTTGCATATATATCGTCCGGACCTGGCGATTTTTGAGGTTTTAACTTATTAATTTCTTTCAATACGTCCTCCTTACTAATGGTTATTTTACTAAGAATATTTTCCGTATTCTCATGGTAAATATTTGCTGCTTGAGGGACCAGGCTTAGATTTTCCTTGGTGAATACTGATATGAAATAATTATTTAAGATGGAGCACATTTCTTTATCTTCACTGGTAATGTCACCTGATTCTGTTCTGAGTGGTCCTATCCTGTCTTTATTTTTCGTTCGGTACATTTGATAAAAACCCTTGGGGTTTTCTTTTGATTCACTGGCAACCTTAATTTCATAACTTCTCTTTGCTTTTTTTATCTCCCTCTTTACTTCTCTATTTAAAATTGTGTACCGGTTACGTAAGTGTTCCTCTCCACGTTTTATTTTTCTATATATTCCTTTCCTTTGGCCTATGAGAGATTTTAATCTGTTGTTTAACCATCTAGGTTCCGAATTATTAGTTCTAAACGGCTTTGAAGGAATATATCTATCTTGGCCTCCGTGTATTATATTTATTAACTCGTTATACATCTCACTGGTTGAACGTCTGCTTGGTACTGTAGCTGAGTTAATTTCCGTCAACTGGACTACATTCCTATCTACCACCTCCCCCCTCACAGACACCTGACGGACATCTCCAGGTGTTTCCTGCGCCTGACCTATGACCTGGGATTCCACACTGGCCTGGCATTCCCTCCAATAGCTAATCTCCCTGTGGAATACCGTTCGAAAATAAGCTCTTAAGCCATCGAAATCTCCTAGACGAAAATTAGGAACGGTGGAGGTATTTTCAGTGGAACAGACATCCCAAATAAATTTGAACTTAATTTCTTCATGATCGCTATTACCAAGTCGTCCACCAACCTCTATATCGCTAATGATATTTTCTTTATTAGCTAAAACCAAATCTAGTATATTATTACCTCTGGTGGGCTCCCTTATATACTGATAAAGGAAATTATCCTGTACTACCTCTAGAAATTCCTCTGACTCTGCATCTCCTGTCTGAATTCTCCAATCTATCCTTGGCAGATTAAGGTCCCCTACAATTATTACTAAGCTGGACTGTGATGCTTTCCTCATTTCCTCCCAAAGGTATTTACTATCAGCTCTACTTAATTTAGGAGATCTGTAAATTGCTCCTAAGACTAATTTCTCCCTATTGTTACTAATTTCAACCCAGACACTTTCTGTGTCCCTATTTACTTTAATGTCTTCTTTATTATAACAGATTAATGAATCCTTTACATAAATAGCTACCCCTCCCCCCTTTCTTCCCTGACGGTTTGACACAAAAATATTATAGCCTTTTATCTGATATTCTGCTAAAAATTCTCGAGTGTCTGTATTCATCCAAGTTTCACTAATAACGGCAATGTCTATTTTCTCTGTACAAATTAAAGCCCTCAGTTCATCCATTTTATTACGTAAACTCCGGCTGTTTGTGTAGTACACTTTCAGATTATTACGAGTAATTATGCCTTTACCTTGGCATTTACTGTTATTTATTTTATTACTAACTGGGAAGCTCATTACTTTACTAATATAATAATTTTTTGTACTATCGCTTATCGCACTTCTATCATCGCTTGTTCTATCATCTATCATCGCCTGCTCAATTTGAGGTGCCCGAGTGGATGTATCTACACTATTGGTTGAACTTTTGTTCTTAATTTTGCAAGTATTGATGCATCTATCCAAACATGGTAATAATGATTTCTGAGTGTAGTTGCTGCATCTTCCTGTACACCTACTTCTCAATCTCGAAAAAATCCCTCCAACTCCCTATCTATCATTCCAGCTAAAGCAGTAACTCCTTGCCTGCTAAGATGAGTCCCATCCCAACTATACAAGGCACTTCGTCCATAAAACCGGTCCCAGCTGTCTATGAAAGGTATTGCATTATCTTTGCAATACCTTTCAAGGCGGCAATTAAACCCTATTGCCCTGCTCAACCATTCCCTTCCAACCCGCCACCTTGGTAAAACACCAAGCACTACAGGGGTTCCTCCCCTCTCCCTAACCTTTTCTAACATCAACTTGTACCTTTTCCACAGTACCTCACTCTTACGGCTACTAATATCATTGCCTCCTACACTGAGGCACACAGTGGGTTTGTCACCACTTTCCTTTACGATATTTGAAATTTTATCTACCACATTAGCCACCCTGGCCCCTGGAAGACACACATGTTTAGCGAGTGGAGTATACATGGCCCTGTTCAGATATCTCACCTGGGAGTCTCCAACAACAACAACATTTTTCTTACCTTTCTTGTTCTGTTTATACTTACCTGTACTGGAAGTTCCCTCACCGTCCTTCTCCTCTACTTCCCTCTCTGCCTTCCCTTCACATTCGTCCCGTAGTGCGTCGAATGTATTAGTTGTCTTAATTTCCGTTTGCTTTTTAAGAGTGAACTTCGTTGCACCCTTGTTAACTAGTGTCCAACCTTCAGCCTTTTTCTCTTTCTCCTCCAACATCTCCTCCAATAATAATTCCCTCATCTGTGCCTTCTCCTGTCTGAGAATTTGTACCTCCCGCTTCAGTTCGAGAAGTTCCTCCTTTAATTCAAGGTATTCCTTTTCAGTACCTGCAGTGGGGACACAGCTCTCTGCCGAGGAAGCCATTACGCACTAGTTCACACAGGGTAGCACACACTATCACGGGTCACTACGGGTCACCACAACACACACACTCACGGATCACTAGCACAGCACTATCGCTGATCACTACAACACACTAACACAACCACTATCACAGATCACTAAAGCACACTAGCACAACACTACCACAGGTCTCTAGCACGTCTGAGCTGACTGGCCTCACGAGAGCGACTCAGCATATCTTCAAATGGTCTAAAACTTGGCAAATGGAATTTAACGTTGAAAAATGTAAAGTACTTAACGTAGGCAAGACCATTGGAGATACTAAATACAGCTTAGATAACAAAGAAATTAGCAAATCGGAATGCGAGAGAGATCTAGGAGTTATGATTAGTAACGACCTTAAACCTAGGCAACGGTGCATTAATGCAAGAAATAAAGCAAATAGGGTCCTAGGATTTATTTCGAGAAGCGTGAGCAATAGATCATCTAAAGTAATACTGAAACTTTATCTAGCATTAGTAAGGCCACATTTAGACTACGCAGTACAATTTTGGTGTACTTACTATAGAATGGATATTAATTCGTTAGAAAATGTACAGAGAAGAATGACAAAAATGATACATGACGTCCGGAACCTGTCATATGAAGACAGACTGAAAAGACTAAGTCTGCATTCGCTAGAGAGGCGTAGAGTAAGGGGAGACTTAATTGAGGTTTTTAAGTGGATGAATGGTATAAATAAGGGAGATATTAGCAAGGTACTTAAAGTGAGCATACAGGATAGAACTAGAAATAATGGTTTCAAACTAGAAAAATTCCGTTTCAGAAAGGAAATCGGTAGAAATTGGTTTGGTAATAGAGTAGTAGACAAATGGAATAAGCTACCTAGTAAAGTAGTTGCTGCCTCTTCCATTGAGAGTTTCAAGCATAGGCTAGATAAGCATATGACAAATAAGGGGTGGGTATAGAATAAAGAAAATCTTATAACCAATACTAATTCAAAAAAAAATTTCTTTTCAGGTTACACTATGATAGTCTCTATTCTCCTTTCAAACTTTCCTGTAAAATGTCCACGCCAGTTTTTCTATACGGCGTGGTGTTCTTTCTGACTTTTTCCTGCCGGCTTCAGCTGGAGGGTTTGGAGGGCGGGGGAGAGCCTTCTTCTTTGCTATCCTTATCTCATTCTAGTAGTTCAGTTACTCTTCTAGGAGCTGCCTAGCATGGGCCAACCGGCCTACTGCAGTTATCCTCTCTTCTTATGTTCTTATGTACTTATGTTCATTTATATATGTGAATGCTATTCTCATATTAGCAAGCAATGTATACATGTTTCGTACCTTCTCTGATGTGATCATCAGGAGATAGTCTGTTACTGATAATTACTCCTAGGTCCTTCTGCTTTTCTGATATGTGTAGGGTTGATCTTCCTAACTTATAATACCAATCTGGTCTTTTCTCACTTTTACCAAATTTTATTACATGACACTTATCCACATTAAATTCCATTTGCCATATATGGCTCCATTCATGAAGCTTGTTCAATTCCTCTTGCAGCTCTTTGCAAGAATCTATGTTAGTAATTTTCCTTTGAAATTTTTGCATCATCTGCAAACATATTTAGATAGCTTCCATTTCCAATATTACTGTCTATGTCATTTATATATACTAAAAACATAATATACTAAAAACATAACTAAGCCCTGTGGAACTCTGCTGGTCACTTCCTTCCATGATGAATAATTTCCCCTTAATATTGTTCTCATTTCCATTTTTCTGAGAAAATCCTGCATTCAACAGTGAACATTGCCTTGGATACCTCCTTGATGGTACAGCTTCCACAAAAGTATTTGGTGTGGTACTCTTTCAAATGCTTTCTTAAAATCTAAATAGATACTGTCCACCCATCCTTCTCTTTTCTGTAATGTTTCTCTAACTTTGTCATAATTGCTTAGAAGATTAGTAACACATGATTTTCCCTTCCTAAAACCGAACTGCCTCTCTTTTATCACACCATGTTCTAGATGTTTTACCCAAACTTCCCTTATCAGCTTTTCTAGTATCTTACAACACTGGTCAGTGATACTGGTCTGTAGCTGAGTAGTTCTCATTGTGTTAAATTTGACTAGTGTACAGGTATTTGTAGACCTCACAGGTGGTTAAGAGGGATGAGTAAAGGACTCATGAATGGAATGGAATGAAATGGAATGGAATAATAAAAAAAAATAAAAATAAAAAGGAAAGCGAGCACCAAGCCACTCAATGACTAAGTTTCCCCTTGGGGAGGGAGGGGATAGAATACATCCTCAGTATCCCTGCTTGTCGTAAAAACCGTCTAAAAAGGGCACTTTAATCTTCATCCTTCCTCTTTTCCCCCTCTGTTTATTGTACTTTATCTGTCCCACCTCTCTGCCTTATATTTTCACTTTAATACCCACCCAACTCCTACTGTAGTGCCATATAGTCATTGAGTGGCTTGGTGCTCGCTTTCCTTTCTTTTCTTTTCTTTTTTTTAATAATCCATTCCATTCAATGACTAAGTTATATGGCACTAACTTGGGTGGGTATTGCAAATATATGGCAGAGAGATGGAACAGATAAAGTACAAAAAGAAGAGGGGGAAAAGGGAAAGGATTTTTAGTGGGCTTTTACGACAAGCAGGGATGCTGAGGAAGTATTCTATCCCCCCCTCCCCGAGGGGAAAGGACTCGTGAGATAACCGTGACTGGGAGCTGGCTTAGTTTCCATTGATAGTACCCCTCTGGGGAGGAGGGACAGAATACTTCCTCAGTATCCCTGCTTGTGGCAAAAGGGGCACTTTACTCTCCATCCTTCCCTTCTTCCCACTCTGCTCCTGTATTTTATCTGTCTTACCTCTCTGCCTTACATTTTCACTTTAATACCCACCAAACCCTCTTCCATTATAGTGCCATGTAGTTATTGTTTTAGCTTGGTACTGGCGCTTATTATTCACCTCCTCTTTTACTTCATGTGTCTTATCTCTCAGCCTTATATTTTCACACTAATAACCACCCAACCCCCTTCCACCTCAGTGCCATATTTTCATTGGCTTGGTGCTAACTTTTGCTTTTTTTTTAATTACTGTATTCAATGCATTTCCACTAATAGTACAGTATATAAATATATCCTGTGCTATTGGACACGACAGGGTTTATGTTACTGCACATGTGTGCAGATTTAAATAAACGATTGGTATTAAAATATTCCAATCAGTGATGTGTAGTAATGTACCCAATGTGCTGAATAACCTAACTTAGGATTTTTTCTTTTTAATTTCCTATAACAACTATGGTCAGACTCAAATATGAAGTCCGTTTGGGTGGGTCCCGAGAGGGGATTTCCCTCTCTACAGCTCTGCCGCATCAATCCCAGTACCTATCTCTCTCTCTGTCATATGTCAGCTATTTACTACTTGAAATTGTATATTAAATATTCTGTACATATTAATTATATTAGATAAAGCTATATAGTGCTATGAATGTGTCGCTTTTTAGGATAATAGCAATGATTTGTATAAATTCCACACCACGTGACAACGTCACTTTCCGACGTTGCCAGAGGTCAAGGACATCCACCTCAGACTACAGGTGACCGGTCACTTCCTCCCTGATCCCCACCCACGATGGCAGCTACTCCAACTCGCTCTCGTGTGGTCCACAGTCGGGAGAAAACACTTACTTACAATGTGAACAAGTATTTTTTAGAAGAAAGATCAGAGAGAGGACTTATGCCTACTGGAAAAACCTCTGTGAAAAAAAACGCGCCAAGACTTTTACCTCGGTGGTGGTGTGGAAAAAAGGTCGAAACAATATAGAAGAAAACACAATTTATAAATATATAACAACTTTCTCAATCAACTGAGAGAGAGAGAGAGAGGAGGTTTGGCAGAGCTGTAGAGAGGGAAATCCCCACGCGGGCCCCACCCAAACGGACTTCATATTTGAGTCTGACCATAGTATCTGAAGTGATCTCAGTAACGTAACTGATGAGGGTTTTTACTTTACCATAATCCATTGAATCAGTAGCAGTGCTGTAACAGTGTGAACAGGAAACTTCACTAAGCATACCCTACTGGAGTGCATACTGTTTTCATAGTGTTTGGAGTTAAAAGTACTTTTCCATAAATGAAATTTAGGGGCTAATTTTTATTTCACATTGACTGAACTTGAACTATACTGGACTAGCCTAACACTCTTATGAGAGATTTCTCAAAACTAAAGGGAGATGTAAGATTTCTCAAAACTAAAGGGATTGGATTGGATAATTGGAAAAAACAAGGAAAAGGAAAAGCTAGCACCAAGCCACTTATTGACTCTATGGCATTTAAAAGGGGTTGGGTGGGTATTAAAGTGAATATATAACGCAGAGAGGAAGCTATCTAAATATGTTTGCAGATGATGCAAAAATTCAAAAGAAAATTACTAACACAGATTCTTGCAAAGAGCTGCAAGAGGAATTGAACAAGCTTCATGAATGGAGCCATAAATGGCAAATGGAATTTAATGTGGATAAGTGTCATGTAATAAAATTTGGTAAAAGTGAGAAAAGACCAGATTGGTATTATAAGTTAGGAAGATCAACCCTACACATATCAGAAAACCAGAAGGACCTATAGGAGTAATTATCAGTAACAGACTATCTCCTGATGATCACATCAGTGAGAAGGTACAACACATGAATACATTGCTTGCTAATATGAGAATAGCATTCACATATGTAAATGAAGATATCCTGAGGAAGATATTCATCAGACCAACTCTGGAGTATGCATCACAGTAGTCTGGAATCCTCATCTCAAAAAACACAGATAAGATTGAAAAAGTACAACGGGCCACTACAAGATGGGTACCAAGCTTAAGGGATTTAAGTTACTGAGAAAGACTGGAAAGATTGAATTTACCAACGCTGCAGGAGAGGAGAGGAGACATGATTATGCTATATAAATGCATATCAGGGGAACAGAAAATAGGCATAAATGAATATATATCATATATGTGAAGCATCAGCAAGAGGACATTGCAAAATACAGCATAAAAGAGAGTTGATAAAGATGTAAGGAAATTCAGTTTCCGTAATAGGACAACTGATCAGTGGAATGCACAACCGAATGAGGTAGTGTGAGCCAAAACTATTTATAATTTTAAGGATATGTATGATAAAAATGGTTTAATACACGGGACAATACGAGCTTGACTCATTCCTGTAATGATTCAAAGCTAAGGCAATCCTCACGCCTAACAGATTAGATAACTCGTCCCCAGATGATTAATTATAACTATGTTTATCCAACCCATTCATATCTTAGAAATTCGAATTGTTACTGCTTTCTGCCTAACCTAATTTAATTTAAGGGCGAAAACTACCCGAGAAAGCTTTGAGACGAATGATATGAGACGCCGGAATGACCATTTGCCATTTGTAAACAAAGGGCGAGAGGCTGCGATCATGTTACCCCTACAGAGATCAGAGGACAAATGGCATATTTGTGGTGGCCTCTGGCAACTCCCGCTCATGCGCCGTAGGGGGCGGACAGGTAGCGTTATGATCTGTCCCCTTGTTCACCCACTATGGCACATGCGCGGAAGTTGCCAGATACCGCCACAAATATGCCA
This sequence comes from Coenobita brevimanus, assembly GCF_032717465.1. Classification (NCBI taxonomy): domain Eukaryota; kingdom Metazoa; phylum Arthropoda; class Malacostraca; order Decapoda; family Coenobitidae; genus Coenobita; species Coenobita brevimanus. Next base: position 12,687,530 of record NC_137020.1, on the reverse strand, counting down.
TTTGTCCTCTGATCTCTGTAGGGGTAACATGATCGCAGCCTCTCGCCCTTTGTTTACAAACGGCAAATAGTCATTCCGGTTTCTCATATCATTCGTCTCAAAGCTTTCTTGGGTAGTTTCCGCCCTTAAATTAAATTGGGTTAGGCGGAAAGCGGTAAAAATTCGAATTTCTAAGGTATGAATGAGTTAGGTTGGATAAACATAGATATAATTAATCATCTGGGGACGAGTTATCTAATCTGTTAGGGGTGAGGATTGCCTTAGCTTTGTATCTTTACGGGAATGAGTTACGCTCGTACCGTCCCGTGTATTAAACCATTTTTATCATACATATCCTTGAAATTATAAATAGTTTTGGCACACACTACCTCATTCTGTTGTGCATTCCACTGATCAATTGTCCTATTAGGGAAACTGAACTTCCTTACATCTTTACCACCTCTCTTCTTATGCTGTATTTTGCAATGTTCTTTTGCTGAAGCTTCACACATATATATTCATTTATGTCTATTTTCTGTTCCCCTGATATGCATTTATGTAGCATAATCATGTCTCCTCCTCCTCTCCTGCAGCGTTGGTAAATTCAATCTTTCCAGTCTTTCTCAGTAACTTAAATCCATTAAGATTGGTACCCATCTTGTAGTGGCACGTTGTACTTTTTCAATCTTATGTGTTTTTTGAGATGAGGATTCCAGACTACTGTGATGGATACTCCAGAGTTGGTCTGATGAATGATATTATCTTCCTCAGCATATCTTCATTTATATATGTGAATGCTATTCTCATATTAGCAAGCAATGTATACATGTTTCGTACCTTCTCACTGATGTGATCATCAGGAGATAGTCTGTTACTGATAATTACTCCTAGGTCCTTCTGCTTTTCTGATATGTGTAGGGTTGATCTTCCTAACTTATAATACCAATCTGGTCTTTTCTCACTTTTACCAAATTTTATTACATGACACTTGTCCACAGTAAATTCCATTTCCCATTTATTGCTCCATTCATGAAGCTTGCTCAATTCCTCTTGCAGCTCTTTGCAAGAATCTATGTAAGTTATTTTTTTTTTTGAATTTTTGCATCATCTGGAAACATCTTTAGATAGCTTCCTCTCTGCGTTATATATTCACTTTAATACCCACCCAACCCCTTTTAAATGCCATAGAGTCAATAAGTGGCTTGGTGCTAGCTTTTCCTTTTCCTTTTTTTTCCAATTATCCAATCCAATCCCTTTAGTTTTGAGAAATCTTACATCTCCCTTTAGTTTTGAGAAATCTCACATAAGAGTGTTAGGCTAGTCCAGTATAGTTCAAGTTCAGTCAATGTGAAATAAAAATTAGCCTCAAAATTTCATTTATGGAAAAGTACTTTTAACTCCAAACACTATGAAAACAGTATGCACTGCAGTAGGGTATGCTTAGTGAAGTTTCCTGTTCACACTGTTACAGCACTGCTACTGATTCAATGGATAATGATAAAGTTAAGACCCTTATCAGTTACATTACTGAGATCACTTCAGATACTAGTTGTTATGGGAAATTTAAAAAAAAAAAAAAAAAACCTAAGTTAGGTTATTCAACACATTAGGTACATAACTACACATCACTGATTGGCATATTTTAATACCAATCGTTTTATTTAAATCTGCACACATGTGCAGTAATATAAACCCTGTCGTGTCCAGTAGCACAGGATATATTTATATACAGTACTATCAGTAGAAATGCATTGAACACAGTAATAAAAAAAAAAAAAAAAAAAAAAAAGCAAAAGTTAGCACCAAGCCAATGAAAATATGGCACTGAGGTGGAAGAGGGTTGGGTGGTTATTAAAGTGAAAATATAAGGCTGAGAGATAAGACACATGAAGTACAAGAGGAGGTGAATAATAAGCGCCAGAACCAAGCTAAAACAATGACTACATGGCACTATAATGGAAGAGGGTTTGGTGGGTATTAAAGTGAAAATGTAAGGCAGAGAGGTAAGACAGATAAAGTACAGGAGCAGAGTGGGAAGAGGGGAAGGATGGAGATTAAAGTGCCCCTTTTGCCACAAGCAGGGATACTGAGGAAGTATTCTGTCCCCCCTCCCCAGAAGGGTACTATCAATGGAAACTAAGCCAGCTCCCAGTCACGGTTATCTCACGAGTCCTTTCCCCTCGGGGAGGGGGGGATAGAATACTTCCTCAGTATCCCTGCTTGTCGTAAAAGCCGACTAAAAATCCTTTCCCTTTTCCCCCTCTGCTTCTTGTACTTATCTGTTCCACCTCTCTGCCATATATTTTCAATACCCACCCAAGTTAGTGCCATATAACTTAGTCATTGAATGGAATGGATTATTAAAACAAAAAAAGAAAGAAAGGAAAGCGAGCACCAAGCCACTCAGTGACTATATGGCACTACAATAGGAGTTGGGTGGGTATTAAAGTGAAAATATAAGGCAGAGAGGTGGGACAGATAAAGTACAAGAAGCAGAGGGGGAAAAGAGGAAGGATGAAGATTAAAGTGCCCCTTTTAGACGGTTTTTAAGACAAGCAGGGATACTGAGGAGGTATTCTATCCCCTCCCCTCCCCAAGGGGAAACTTAGTCATTGAGTGGCTTGGTGCTCACTTTCCTTTTTTTTTTTTTTTTTTTAATTATTCCATTCCATTTCATTCCATTCCATTCATGAGTCCTTTACTCATCCCTCTTAACCACCTGTGAGGTCTACAAATACCTGTACACTAGTCAAATTTAACACAGTGAGAACTACTCAGCTACAGACCAGTATCACTGACCAGTGTTGTAAGATACTAGAAAAGCTGATAAGGGAAGTTTGGGTAAAACATCTAGAACATGGTATGATAAAAGAGGCAGTTCGGTTTCGGTTTTAGGAAGGGAAAATCATGTGTTACTAATCTTCTATGCAATTATGACAAAGTTAGAGAAACATTACAGAAAAGAGAAGCATGGGTGGACAGTATCTATTTAGATTTTAAGAAAGCATTTGAAAGAGTACCACACCAAAGACTTTTGTGGAAGCTGTACCATCAAGGAGGTATCCAAGGCAATGTCCACTGTTGAATGCAGGATTTTCTCAGAAAAATGGAAATGAGAAATATATTAAGGGGAAATTATTCATCATGGAAGGAAGTGACCAGCAGAGTTCCACAGGGCTTAGTTATGTTTTTAGTATATTATGTTTTTAGTATATATAAATGACATAGACAGTAATATTGGAAATGGAAGCTATCTAAATATGTTTGCAGATGATGCAAAAATTTCAAAGGAAAATTACTAACATAGATTCTTGCAAAGAGCTGCAAGAGGAATTGAACAAGCTTCATGAATGGAGCCATATATGGCAAATGGAATTTAATGTGGATAAGTGTCATGTAATAAAATTTGGTAAAAGTGAGAAAAGACCAGATTGGTATTATAAGTTAGGAAGATCAACCCTACACATATCAGAAAAGCAGAAGGACCTAGGAGTAATTATCAGTAACAGACTATCTCCTGATGATCACATCAGTGAGAAGGTACGAAACATGTATACATTGCTTGCTAATATGAGAATAGCATTCACATATATAAATGAAGATACACTGAGGAAGATAATATCATTCATCAGACCAACTCTGGAGTATGCATCACAGTAGTCTGGAATCGTCATTTCAAAAAACACAGATAAGATTGAAAAAGTACAACGAGCTCCAACAAGATGGGTACCAAGCTTAAGGGATTTAAGTTACTGAGAAAGACTGGAAAGACTGGATTTACCAACGCTGCAGGAGAGGAGGAGGAGACATGATTATGCTACATAAATGCATATCAGGGGAACAGAAAATAGACATAAATAAATATATATGTGTGAAGCATCAGCAAGAGAACATTGCAAAATACAGCATAAGAAGAGAGGTGATATAGATGTAAGGAAATTCAGTTTCCCTAATAGGACAACTGATCAGTGGAATGCACAACCGAATGAGGTAGTGTGTGCCAAAACTATTTATAATTTTAAGGATATGTATGATAAAAATGGTTTAATACACGGGACAATACGAGCTTGACTCATTCCTGTAAAGATTCAAAGTGAAGGCAATCCTCACACCTAACAGATTAGATAACTCGTCCCCAGATGATTAATTATAACTATGTTTATCCAACCTAACTCATTCATACCTTAGAAATTCGAATTTTTACTGCTTTCCGCCTAATTTAATTTAATTTAAGGGCGAAAACTACCCGAGAAAGCTTTGAGACGAATGATATGAGATGCCGGAATGACCATTTGCCGTTTGTAAACAAAGGGCGAGAGGCTCCGATCATGTTACCCCTACAGAGATCAGAGGACAAATGGCATATTTCTGGCGGCCTCTGGCAACTCTCGCACATGCGCCGTAGGGGGCGGACAGGGGGACAGATCATAACGCTACACCGGCACAACTCGCCCTCACAACAACAAAACAAAACAATTCGCCGTCTGAACGATTCCCCGTCATGTATTATCATGCCAGTTTATTTAGCATACTGTATATACTAGATTCTGAGTTATATGGATGGCAAGTGATTGTGGTTTATTGTTCCTATATTAAATGAGAAATGTGGCATCAAATAGTATTAGCGAAAAAAAATATATAAAAATAATGACATGCAAATCAGACCATGTAGTGAACGACAAGTTTCACTTCGTTGTTTAACATTAGGCTGCATACAAGCATTATTTTACATAGCTGCCTAATAACCTTAACCCGTTGAGAGCGATAGGCCTCATTTGGGACTTTACAGAGTCGAAAGCGATAGGCCTCAAATGAGCGCGATTTTCAAAGGCGTACCAAAACTGCGCCACAAGAAGTAGGTGGCTGAAATTTGTATGGGAAATAGGGGCAGGTGGCAACTCTCGATACCACCCACGCACTGCCCAACCACACTGGCCCATATACGCTCAGAATATGCGCGCGCGCACTCCATGGAACACACACGTAAATTTTCCTCATTTTCCTCCCGTGACGCCGCCAACCCCACACCAGGCGCTAAGGGATCTGCACACACACACACACACACACACACACACACACGAGAGAGAGAGAGAGAGAGTTATGGGTAAATTGTATAATCATGTATGCATTGTTGTGAGCCGTAAAGTAATTTATCGTAGTTTGAGAGAGAGAGAGAGAGAAAGTAAATATAGTAATTGCAGATAATGCGTCCCTTGTGCATATGAGGAGATAGGCGTGATAGCCGTCCCTTTTCTCTGTGTCGTTGTCCATTCCCTCCTTCCTCTGTCCGAGAGAGAGAGAATAAAATAGAGGAATGGGACAGCGTCCCTTAGTCCCTTGGAATGAATGAATGACATCCCTCTTGTCTTTCATTCTCCATTCCCATCCTTTCTCGGAGAGAGAGAGAGAGAGAGAGAGAGTTATGGGTAAGTTGTATAATAATGTATGCTTTGTTGTCAGTATTTAAGGTAATTTATTGTAGTTTGAGAATAGAAAATTAAGAAAAAAAAAAAAGGCAGAACAGATGTAACAGCAGGATTAAAAGAGGGAATGAAAGAAAAAGACCTAGAAGAAGTGAAATTCAAACTATTGAACATACAAGGGTTAACAAAAGCAAAAATGTTAGAAGTAGAAGGAATGTTAGAAAGAGAGTATGACATAATCTGCCTAACAGAAAGGCAACAGAAAATTAAAAAAATCGATGTAAGTGAATCAATACACAAAATAGAAGAAATGAGGGCTATTAAAGAAAAGAAAGGAGGAGGGTTAATGATAGTATATAAGAGAAGTGAAAAGATTTTGTTAAGCAAATAGAAAACAAATGGCAGAGACATATTATATGTAAAGGGTACAGTGGGGAAAGTGGAGATGGGTATAGTACTAGTGAAATGCGTGGCATACAACATAGTGCCCCCGAAAAGGAAGCAAGTGAGGAAAAGCATAGTGCCACCGAAAATGAAACGAGTGGCGTACAGCCCAGTGCCCCCAGGAACGTACCGACACCCCCAGCAGGACCCCACGGAGTAGCCGCAGCCAGATTACAGGATGCCGCACAACAACGGCATAAGTCAGCCCGGGCTGTGTACCCCTATAACACTCAGCCGTCACACCGTCACCATAGCAGGAGGAGGACACTACCTTTGGGGAGTGGGATTGCCGGATCAGCTAGGGGTGGAGCTGCTCACATAGCTTCAGACAGCGCCCCTCAGGAGACGGCCTACTGCCGCTCCTGCCCTCGCCAGACAGCCTATCACCGCTCCGAAGGTGCCTCTCCAGAGTCAGCCTATTGCCGCTCCTCCCTCCTGCAGAAGGAGACGGCCTACTGCCGTTCCCACCTTCGCCAAACAGCCTATTACCGCGCCGAAGGTGCTGCCCATGAGTCAGCCTATTGCTGCTCCTCCCTCCGGCAGAAGGAGACGGCCTACTGCCACTCCCACCTTCGTCAGACAGCCAATTGCCACTCCGAAGGCATTACCCCTGAGACGGCCTATTGATGCTCCTCCCTCCGGCAGAAGGAGATGGCCTACTGCCGCTCCCGCCTTCGTCAGATGGCCGATTGCCACTCCGAAGGTGTTGCCCCAGAGACAGCCTACTGCCGCTCCTCCTTCCTGCAGAAGGAGACGGCCTACTGCTGCTCCCACCTTCGTCAGATGGCCAATTGCCGCTCCGAAGGTGCTCAGAGGTGCACTGACTCCCCCACTCAGGCCACGGCCAATTGCCGGGCCTTGACGCCTGATAGTTGCGCCCCTGGGCAGCCACGGCCAATTGCCGGGCCCCACGGCCAAAGGGAGGTGTTGATTGAGCCATTGCCCCAGCAGGAGACAAGAGCCCAGACCTCCCGTTCCGGAGTGCCCCAGCCAAGCCTTATGGTCTCCCCTGGCCTCTGCTCCCTACACCTGGCTCTGGAGAAGACCCACCTGACGGATCCTAGTTCAGGTTGGTGCCGCAGCTCTTCCCTGACGGCGCCCCTCGACTCTGGGGACTGCAGTCCTCAGTCACTCCAGACCCTTTCCAGGATGCCCGGGCGTGATCTCCCCACGCCAACGAGGCGGCATAAGACTTCCACCTCCAGCCGAGACCTGGGCCAGAGATTTCTGGATCTGTTCGGCCCCAGTCCTGAGGGCCACACCCCTGAGCCTAGCCCGGAGACTGCGGGCCCCTTCGCCACCTGCAGCTCTGGATGCGAGAGGACACCCCTGCGAGTTGTCCCGTGCCCTCTCAGCACGCCCTCCCATGACGGTGCCCCTATCCCGGCCGAGTTGTCGCCGGCGTGTCTCCCTGCCGCCCCCACGATGAGTGACTCATGATAAGTGTGGTGTTGCCCCAGAACTAGTAAATTGATTTAGGTTAAGTGTGGCGTTGCCCAAACTAGTGTAACAATGATAGAGTGACTTAATGTGTGTTGAATATCGGGACAAGTGAAATCACAGGTGGATGAGTAAAGGACGAGTGTAGAAACTAAGTTCTGGTGAATCAGACTCACGAATGACGCCCTTGCAAAAAACTAGTATGACTATTCCTCCCGAGAAATCCTCTGTAGCAAAATATTCCAACATCTTCGGTTATAAGAATATAGTAGAGAAAGTGTTAATAATATTTCCCCACTTGTATTACGTGGAATGTAAGGGGAGCGAATGATGAGGTGAAAGAGAGAGAGATTGTCCAGGTGCTTGAGCGTGCAAAAGTGGATGTATGTGGAATAACTGAAACAAAATGGAGAGGAGAAAGTGTGAGAGAATGGGAGTATGGATGGGGTATATGTGCAGGAGTAGGTGACAGTGAGAGGGCAAAGGAAGGAGTATGTATAGTTGTGAGTAAAAGGTGGAAGAAGAGCATGAGACAGTATGGATCAGTTGGGTCAAGGATTGTGTGGGTAAAGTTGAAAGTTGGAATACAAATGTGGGCGATTGTGTGTGTGTATGCGCCAACGCAAGATTGTGCTAGAAGATTGAGAGAAGAGTTCTGGACAAATGTAGAAGTGTACATGGAAAAATTTGGAAGGAATGAGAGAGTGTTTTTGATCGGTAATATGAATGGTAGAGTTGGGAATGTGAAGGTGGATGGAATAGTTGGTGAGTGGGGTGTGCCTGCTGAGATAGATGAGAATGGGAGTGCGTTAGTGGACATTTGTGCTGGGAGGGGGTTGGTGATAGCCAATACCCTCTTCAGGCATAAAATGATCCACAGGTGTACATGGCGAGTGATGAGAAGGGTGGGTGGTGAACTGAATGAAAGGCAGGCAATGATTGATTATGTGTGTGTGGATGAAAGGATGCGAAGATATGTAATGGATGCAAGAGCTCATAGAGGTTGGGGGAGTGGACTTTCTGACCACTACTTGGTGGTGGCCAGAATTAGAATTCAAGTAAGATGGAGGAATAGAAGAAGGGAGAGACGAGAGGAAGGAGTAGTTGCAAGGAGAGTGGAAAGGTTACAAGAGGATGAGAAAAAGGCAGAGTATAAGAGAGAAGTGAAGGAACGATTGGGCAAATATGAACTGGAGCAGATGGGAGACGTGGAAGGTGTGTGTAGGATATTTACAGAAGAAATATGTGCAGCATGTGATGTGGTGTGTGGAAGGAAGAGAAGACGGAGGGGGGTGCAAGGAACAGCGTGGTGGACTGAAGAGGTGAGACAGGCTGTGGCACAAAAGAAGAAAACATACAATGGATGGATGAGAAATAGGGGCGTGGAAGAAGTTGAGAGGCGGAAGAAAGAGTTATATGTAGAAAGAAAGAGAGAGGTGAAAAGATTAGTAAGAGAGAGTAAGAAGAGTGGATGAGGAATTTGGAAGGAATTTGAGTGTAAAATGGGGGGACTGTAAGAAAATGTTCTGGAAAGAGGTGAAAAGAGTAAGACAGGGTGGAAATGAAGTTAGCAGGGGAGTGAAAGATAAAAATGGTAGATTACTAGTGGAGAAGGGAGAAAAAGTGAGCAGATGGAGAGAACACTTTAAGGAATTGTTGAACATAGAGGATGAAAGTAATGCGAGTATAAGTGGCTGGGGAATGGCTGGGAGAAGGAGGGAGGTGAGAAGACAAGAAGAAATCAGTAGGATAGAAGTTGTGGAAGCAATGAAGAAAGTTAAATCGGGGAAAGCCCCAGGAATTGATGGAGTGTGTGGTGAAATGATGAAACATGGGGGAGAGATAGTAGTAGAATGGATGTGTAAGATGTGCAGATTGGCCTGGGAGGAAGGTAGAGTTCCGGAGGATTGGAAGTTAGGTATAATTATTCCCTTGTACAAAGGAAAAGGGGAAAAAGAAGTGTGTGGTAATCATAGGGGCATTTGTCTTCTTAGTATAATAGGAAAAGTGTATGGCAGGATACTTATGGGCAGAGTTAGAGAAAGAACAGAGGAATTAGTTGGAGAAGAACAGGGAGGCTTTAGGAAGGGAAGAGGTTGTGTAGATCAGATATTCATTCTTAGATCTTTAGTGGAAAAGTTTCTAGAGAAGGGAAAGAAGTTCTATGCGGCTTTCATGGATTTGGAGAAAGCATATGACAGGGTGGATAGACAAAGATTGTGGAAAGTGTTAAGAATATATGGAGTAGATGGGAAGTTGTTGAATGCTGTGAAGAGGATGTACGATGGTGCGAAGGCTGCAGTGCGTGTGGATGGTGAACTATGTGAATTTTTCTTTTTGAAAGTTGGGTTGAAACAGGGATGTGTCATGTCTCCATGGTTGTTCAATCTGTACATGGATGGGGTAATAAAAGAGGTACAATTTAGGGTAGTGGATGTTGGAGTGGCCCTGGTGAGAGAGGATAGTGTTTGGAAACTCCCTGTACTGTTGTTTGCAGATGATACTGTGTTGTTGAGTGAAGACGAAGGGGAGCTGCAAGGCTTGATGGATGATTTTGGGAGAGTGTGTAAGAAACGGAATCTAAAGGTGAATGTAGGGAAGAGTAAAGTGATGGTCTCTGAGAGAGGTGAAGTCAGTGAATGTACAGCGAGGTTGGATGGTGAGGAATTGGAAAATGTGAGTACGTTTAAGTACTTGGGTAGTGTGATGAGTAAGGATGGAGGTTTGGAGGGTGAAGTGCGTGAAAGGGTACAGCAGGGAAGAAAGGTTGCTGGTTCTTTGAAAGCAGTGATACAGTATTGTGATACCAACTCTAACGTACGGAAGTGAAGCTTGGACGTTGTTGGAAGGATACAAGTCAAGAGTGAGAGCAGTGGAAATGAGTTATTTAAGAGTAGCCTGTGGAGTCACATGGAGACAGGCTACGAATGAGGATATAAAGGAGCGTTGTGGTGTGGATGTGGATGTGATAGGAAGCGTTATGAGGAACACACTGAGGTGGTTTGGCCATATGGAGAGGATGGAGGGTGAAAGACTGACGAAGAGAGTGTATGTGAGTGAGGTGGAGGGGGGAAGAGGGAAGGGGAGGCCGAGGATGAGATGAAGGGATGGGGTGGAGAGGTATATGAGAGAGGGGTGTGTGAGTTGGGAGCAGGGCAGTGAAATGGCGGGGGACAGGGCGACTTGGAGGCGATTTGTTTGTGGCCACCCCAAACGGGATTGAGGCTTCTGGCAATAGATAGATTGTATTACCAGTGAATTCCCAGTGTCATTCCCTCTCTCCAGTAACTAGCGTGAACGTAAACAAGAAATAGAATCAAATGTCAAAACCCTTTTGCTATCAGGAAATATTAAGTTCAAATTAATAATACTTACTCTTCCCCAGTATTACTATAACTCTGTTCTGACCCGCTGCTAGTCACTCCCCTCGCCCTGCCCCCTGTCTCCCTGTGAGCCTCACTCTCCGTGCCCCGCGCGCGCCTGTATTCCCTGTACACCTGTGCACTAGAATTAATTGTGTTGGCATCAGCATCAGTTAAGCCCGTATCCTGCGAGATACTAATATCCTAGTTAAGGTTTTATTTCTTTGTTATATATTGTGTTGCAATATCTGCTGTGTTTGTCCTGTCTGACTATGGTAATATACATGTAGAGGTTATTGCCTGGAGTTTTTGTGTCCTCCCTCTCTTTATTGCACTAAGCCCCGGTCTCAAAAGAGGACCTCGCTCCACGTTAGGTGTCCTGGGACCGAGAAGTCGAGCCTTTTTCACCTAGCATTGCACTGGTGGCCAGAGGTGGTTCTTGACCCGGGCGTAGAAGAGAGGTAGTGAGAAATTATTTGGCAACATGGCAACTAAACCGCAAATTCAGTTACCCAAGTCTGACCCCGACCAGTACGATATACACACGTATCTGGCAATAATTAAACCCTTACTGGATATTGGCTTTGAAAATGACCAGCAGAAAATTGCAGTCACACTACCACTATTGGGCAAAGTGGCGGCGAACATAGCACTGAAAATCGTCCCGGAGCTCACCTGGCAGAACTTTACGAAGTTCACTGTTCAAGCCATCACCCCATCATTAGGGAGAGTGGTGGCTCTATCCCAATTGGATAGTTGTTCATTTGACGGGGATTTACATAATACCCTGATACAGGCAAGACGTCTAGTTACTGCTGCCTACCCGGAGGCAGATAAGAAAACCCGGGATCAGCACACGTTTAACACTCTGCTCAGAGTGCTTCTGAGTGTTGTCAGACAACACTTCACTATCCATGACCCAACAGGAGACATGGATAGAGATATCCAGCTCATACGGTGCCTCCTGACCGCCTGCCGTTCTCCCCAGCAAATTAATGTGGTAAAGAAATTTCCCACTCAACCCTCGGCTCCTCCAACCATGCCACGACCGCCTTTGCCTCACACCAGCCCTACCCTGGCGCCCAGTCCGCCTAAGGCACACCCCTCCCACCGGCGTCCCGCCCCGCAGGAAAACCCGAATCTGATTCTTGTGAATCCATGGGAATTCACAGCCTGCAGCTCCCACTGCCCCCTTCACGATATACGGGACCAGCTTAAAGCTGCTCGCCGCAGAACCACAGCCCCGGGTTCACGTAAGGTGTCCTCGTTAGAAGGCGAGGCCCCAGAAGACGAACTGGCACCCATGGACGAGCCCCATCCGGGAGAACAGGAGCAGGAACAGGAGAATGAAAGCCCCAGACAGCTGGATTTTTAGGCCCACCCCCGCACCAACCCACGGTGGCGGGGACCATTACCCCTAAGTATCGCCCCCCAGTGTACCACAAGATGAAATTAAATGGCGTGAAGGCCAGACTGCTAGTCGATACGGGAGCAGCCAGGTCCTGCCTTTACAGCCACTATTTCACCCGCCACAGATCTCTTTTTGTCCCACTCCACCCTACTGCCACTCACCTTGTGGATGCAGGGGATGGCCCCCTGCCCATCCGTGGGGAGACTCGGGCCCTACGGGTCGACACCCACCAGCCGGTGTCCACCCAACATCAATTCATTATTTCTGGCTCCTCCTGCCGGAGCTACGACGGGTATTTAGGACTGGACTTGCTCCAAAATCTCGGAGCTACAATCGACTGCCGCCACCAACAGCTCCAGTTCTGCCCCCCACCCTACCCCACCCAGGCCGTTTGCACCTGTATGCCACGGCCCCGCCCGGAGGATTCGCCCCCTCCTCCCCTCCCGTGCCTCCCTTCCCATCCCCTCCCTCTGCCCCCATTTCTTCCTCCTCCAGTGCCCCCTCCCACCACCCCTGCTCCTTCCTTCCCCGCCACCGTCTCCGCCGCTGTTACCATTCCCTCCCACCATGAGGCTTGGGTGCCCTTTAACAGGCCATCCGGTCCCTCTGTTTTATTCTACCCCCTCGTCCCATCGGGAGCCCTTTCTGCCTGCCTTTTATCTCCCACTTTTCTCCCTCCCCACCACGCCGCCGTTCGCATAGCCAACCTCGCCCCATCCCCTCTTGCCCTCCCCAAAGGGCTCATTATTGGAGAGATGGAGGAAGCCGAGCCCTGTGTCCCATCCTCCTCCCACTTCCATGTCCCCCTACCCCCCATTCCCGACCATCTCTCCGACCAGCAGTCAGACACCCTACGTCGCCTCCTCCTGGATTTCCAGGATCTGTTTGCGACAGGACCAGCAGACATAGGGCACACCACGTACCTGTCTCATGAAATTCACACGACAGGCCCACCCATTAGACAGCCTTCCTGACGGAAGAACCCCCGACAGAGGGAGAAAGAGGACCGCCAGGTACGTAAAATGATAGAGGCCGGTGTCATTTCCTCCTCCACCAGCCCTTGGTCCTCCCCCATCGTTCTGGTAAAGAAGAAAGATGGCACAATGTGATTTTGTATCGATTACCGCCACCTGAACGATGTCACCATCAAAGATGCCATACCCCTCCGATGCATTGACGATTCCTTAGATTCCCTCTACGGGGCGTCTTGGTTTTCTACCCTCGACCTCCAGTCTGGGTACTGGCAGGTCCCCGTCCATCCAGAACACCGAGGCAAGACGGCCTTTTCCACCAGTAATGGCAAACATTACGAATTTAATGTTCTGCCATTCGGCCTCTGCAATGCCCTCACCACTTTCTCCAGGCTAATGGAATCTGTCCTGAGCGGCCTCACTTGGGAAATATGTTTGGCTTATTTGGATGATGTCATTGTTTTTAGCCAGACCTGGGCCGACCACTTGCAGTGCCTCTGCCGAGTCTTCACTAGAATTCGCCAGGCAGGCCTCAAGCTACACCCCTCTAAATGTGTCCTGGCCGCCAGGACCGTCTCGTTCCTGGGACATGTTATTTCCTGGGCAGGAATCTCCCCGGATCCCGACAAGCTCCGTGCCATAGCAGACATACTGCCACCACAGGACGTCCACGGTGTCCGCGCCTTCCTAGGACTCATGTCCTACTATCGTCACTTCGTGAAGGGATTCGCGCAAATTGCCCCACGATCTGACCCGGAAGGGGAAACCGTTTATCTGGACCGAAGAAAGGCGAGCTGCTTTTCAACAGCTAAAAGATAAGCTCGTCTCTGCCCCCATCGTGGCCTTTCTCGATTATGCCCTCCCTTTTTGCCTCTACACCGATGTTTCCCTCACCGCAATAGTCGCCGTCCTAGCCTAGGTACAAGCCGGCAGGGAATACATCATTGCATGCACCAGCCGCACTTTGAATCCAGCTGAGAAGAATTATGCTGCGACCAAGCGAGAATGCCTCGGCATAATCTGGGCCCTCCAATATTTTAGGGCTTACCTTTCCGGGACCCAGGTCACGATCATCACTGACCACCAGTCACTCCAGTGGTTACCCCAGTCTGACTCACATAACGCCAACTCATCAGGTGGCGGGACACCCTGGAGGAGTTTCAGTATGAAATTTCTTACAGGCCCGGAAAGCTCCACACCAACACAGATGCCCTCTCCCTCCTCCCCATCCACGCAGTACAGCCAGATCCGGACCTCCTACAACTTTGGCACCACAAGGAACGGCCCCCCCTGGATTGCCGCCCACCTGTTCACCAAACTATGCCGACAGGGTGACCACCTCCTAACCCCGTCCAGGCATATCCTCCTGACTCCTGATGCAGCGCGTGACACCCTGCGCCACCTCCATGCCCATAATGGCATCCACCTGGGCACTAAGAAATTATTACAAGTGTTTAATGACACTTACTGGGTGCCAAACCCCTCCACCCTTGCCAAGGAAATCATTCAAACTTGCCGCGCCTGTGCACTGGGAAAAGATGTCACCCGGACCACTGGACCTTCGGGCCACATCACCGCCCACAAGCCCTGGCAACTCCTGACAAGAGATGTGATAGGCCCCCTCCCTCCCAAATCTGGATATAAATATGTGATCACCTTTGTGGACACATATTCCAAATTTGTAGTAGCCTGTCCAGCAAAAGAACATCATGCCGTCGTCATTGCCGATGCCCTTCTCTGACACGTGTTCCCTTATTTTGGCATCCCACAAGCCATACATTCCGATAATGCCCCTGAATTCTCTGGAAAGATCTGGGAGGAACTCACCAGAATCTTTGGGTATAAAATCTCTCACTCCTCACCCTACTGGCCACAGGGGAATGCAGTATGTGAAGGTAGCCATTGTACCCTTATGAATCAACTAAGCACACGCATCGAGGCTACGAAAAACGACGACTGGCCGGCTCATGTGAAAATTGTCCAGTGGGGCATGAATCCCTGCCCCTGAGAGGACGAGGTTTCCCCACATGAGAGGATATTTGGTGAAACCCCCCCTCCTACTACCACTATGCCACCACCTGCAACCACCCGCCTCTGCTCCTACTACAGACCCGTTACACCTTCTGAGAGGCTGACTGCACCACCTACAAAAAAAAAATCTAGACCTCGGCCCCGACACAGCTTCCAACCCCTTCAGCCCGGGCTACACTGTCGTCATTGCCCAGCTCCCCACCCCCCACAAACTCACTCCCCACTTCACGGGGCCCCACAAAATCACCCACGTCCCCAACCCTTACAAAGTTGTTGTAGATTATCACGGCACTTCATGCACCCTCCGAAACCGCCACGTGCGCCCTTTCCGCATGCCCGCCTCGCCCCCCCCAGCCCTACACCCCCAGCCCCCCCCTGCTCCTGCGCCGCCCTCCACTTTCACATACGAATGCTACATTTCCTCCTCGCCCTCCCCCTCCACCCCCCCTACCACCTCAGCCTCCCCGGCCACCACCACCACCTGCACCTCACCTGACATCTCCCCCGCCACACAAACCTCCCGTCGCTCACTCTCACTCTTTCCCTCCGCTGCCCCCCCCTCACCGCCCAACCCCGCATGTCCTGCCCACCCCACCACACCCTCACCACAACACACTGCCACCACCCACTGCCCACCACCCTTGTGTACACCCACTCCGACGGCCTCACTCCCCACCGCACCCCCAACAAGCACAGCAGCCCGCCCTACCCAACCCAGCCCACCCCACATGCCCACTTCCCCACCCACCTCCACCCTCAGAACCAACACCACCTGCTCAGGCTGTTTCTCACACCCACCCACCCGATACACCCACACTCCTACACCACCCTCCTCCCCACAACTTCACATTATCATGATACATCAAGCCCAAATCCCCTCCACCTGCACTCCCCAGAGACTCAACACCGCATTACCATGGCACACAACCCGACCCCGACCCTCGGTGTCCAGCATTCAGCTTCCTACCACACCAACAACAACACTGAGCAAGATAAAGGTGAGACAGGCCATATGGGCATCTACCCTTGACAGGAACCACCGGCTCCGTGGACCACACCACCTGCTAACCCTCCTTCACTCCACCCCCACCACCTCCATGCTCTTCTTCACCTGCGATGCGGAGCAGGAAGAAAACCCCTACACCGCCGCCTGGCAGGCCACGCTACAACACCTCCAGCCTGCATACGCCACCCAAGACATGCACGTATACCACCTCCAGCCATGTGGACGTGAGTTTTCCCAGGGAGAGGAGTGGTGAAATCCGTGGCATAAAACATAGTACCCCCGAAAAGGAAGCAAGTGAGGAACAGTATAGTGCCCCCGAAAACGAGACGAGTCCAGTGCCCCCGGGAACGTACCGACACCCTCACCTGGACCCCACGGAGTAGCCACAGCCAGACTATGGGATGTCGCACAACAACGGCATAAGTCACCCCGGGACGTGCACCCCTATAACACTCAGCCATCGCACTGTCACCATAGCAGGAGGACACTACATTCGGGGAATGGGATTGCCGGATCAGCTAGGGGTGGAGCTGCTCACATAGCTCCAGACAGCGCCCCTCAGGAGACGGTCTACTGCCATTCCCGCCCTCACCAGACGGCCTGTCGCCGCTCCGAAGGTGCTGCCCCTGAGTTGACCTATTACCGCTCCTCCCTCCTGCAGAAGGAGATGGCCTACTGCTGCTCCCGCCTTCGTCAGATGGCCAATTGCTGCTCCGAAGGTGTTTCCCCAGAGATGGCCTACTGCCGCTCCTCCCTCCTGCAGAAGGAGACGGCCTACTGCCGCTCTCACCTTCGTCAGACGGACAATTGCCGCTCCGAAGGTGCTCAGAGGTGCGCTGACTCCCCCACTCAGGCCACGGCCAATTGCCGGGACTTGGCGCCTTATAGTTGCGCCCCTGGGCAGCCACAGCCAATTGCTGGGCCCCACGGCCAAAGGGAGGTGTTGATTGAGTCATTGCCCCAGCAGGAGACAAGAGCCCGGACCTCCTGTACCGGAGCGCCCCACCCAGGCCTTACGATCTCCCTTGGCCTCCGCTCCCTATGCCTGGCTCTGGAGAAGACCTACCTGATGGATCCTAGTTCAAGTTGATGGCGCAGCTCCTCCCTGACAGCGCCCCTCGACTCTGGGGACTGCAGTCCTCAGTCACTCCAGACCCTTCCCAGGACCCCCGGGCGTGATCTGCCCACGCCCAAGAGGCGGCATAAGACTTTCACCTCCAGCCGAGACCTGAGCCAGAGATTTCTGGATCTGTTCGGCCCCAGTCCTGAGGGCCACACCCCTGAGCCTAGCCCGGAGACTGCGGGCCCCTTCGCCACCTGCAGCCCTGGACGCAAGAGGACCCCCCTGCGAGTTGTCCCGTGCCCTCTCGGCACGCCCTCCCATGACGGTGCCCCTATCCCGGCCGAGTTGTCGCCGGCGTGTCTCTCTGCCGCCCCCACGATGAGTGACTCATGATAAGTGTGGTGTTGCCCCAGAACTAGTAAATTGATTTAGGTTAAGTGTGACGTTGCCCAAACTAGTGTAACAATGATACAGTGACTTAATGTGTGTTGAATATCGGGACAAGTGAAATCACGGGTGGATGAGTAAAGGACGAGTGCAGAAACTAAGTTCTGGTGAATCAGACTCACGAGTGACGCCCTTGCAGAAAACTAGTAAGACTATTCCTCCCGAGAAATCCTCTGTAGCAAAATACTCCAACATATTCGGTTATAAAAAAATAGTAGAGAAAGTGTTAATAATATTTCCCCACTTGTATTACCAGTGAATTCCCAATGTCATTCCCTCTCTCCAGTAACTAGCGTGAACGTAAACAAGAAATAGAATCAATTGTCAAAACCCTTTTGCTATCAGGAAATATTAAGTTCAAATTAATAATACTTACTCTTCCCCAGTATTATTATAACTCTGTTCTGACCCGCTGCTAGTCACTCCCCTCGCCCTGCCCCCTGTCTCCCTGTGAGCCTCACTCTCCGTGCCCCGCGCGCGCCTGTATTCCCTGTACACCTGTGCACTAGAATTAATTGTGTTGGCATCAGCATCAGTTAAGCCCGTATCCTGCGAGATACTAATATCCTAGTTAAGGTTTTATTTCTTTGTTATATATTGTGTTGTAATATCTGCTGTGTTTGTCCTGTGTCTGACTATGGTAATATACATGTAGAGGTTATTGCTTGGAGTTTTTGTCCTGCCTCTTTATTGCACTAAGCCCCAATCTCGAAAGAGGACCCCGCTCCACGTTAGGAGTTCTAGGACCGAGAAGTCGAGCCTTTTTTACCTAGTATTACAACTAGTATACTTTTCGGTGGAAAGTAAACAGAAAGATAAAATAAGAAATATAGAAATTAAAAAAATAATAGGAGAAATTTTAGATAAAGGAAAAGATGAACCAATTATAGTGATGGGTGACTGTAATGGGCACCTAGGATTTATAGGCAGGGCGGGGAGTAAATGCGCAAGGAAAAAGAATAACAGAGCTAATTAATGAACACAACCTAGTATTACTAAATTGCGATGAAAAATGTGAAGGTACAGTGACCTGGAGAACAGGAGAACGAGAAAGTGTAATAGATCTAGTAAAGGTAATGTAATGCTGTGTTTTTAAGGCGACTTCTCGTCGTAAAAAAACTAGCAACTGAAGCGGGGTCCTCTTTCTAGACCGGAAGTAAAGCACTAACAAAGGAACAGGACATAAAAACCAGGCAGTATACCTTAACACATCTATTACCTTAATCCTACTCGTAACAATACACATAGAATGATATTTAAGATACAGGGACACAGAGATACAGAGTTAACACTTGGCTCCACAGAGCAATCGTACACACTACAATAGTCACACAGGGAGATTGTGAGTTTTCTATAATATGGTTTACATGTCACTTGGAGGCAGTATATAAATGGGATTGTTCACTTTAGGAATAAACAAGGTTGGGAGTCTGGTTTGGGAATATTACTATAAAAGAGATAGGGTGCAGACAGCGACACTCGACTCTGTCACCTTGTCACGGAGACACGTAAACTTAGCTTTTGACTCGCGCGCGCCCTTACCTTAGATGTTCATAGAAAACTCTCTGATTCTCTTATATGGGGAGGGACTAGGATAATTCACAAAGTTCACTTTCTGCCCTGTTAACACTGAGTTCTGATGGGCCACTATTGACTACGGTTTCTTGCGGAGTCACTGTCACTGTTTTCCCTGTTTCCTGGGTAATAGTCACTCTAAGTCACACTCGTAGGTGGGGTGCAGGGAGGCTCTCCCGTCTGGGGGCCTCGACCTGGGAGGCGGCCCTCGTACTAGGGCCGCGCCGGTGGGGTGCAGGGAGGCCCTTTGGTCTGGGGGCCTCGACCTGATAGGTGGCCCTCGGGACTGGGGCCAAACAGCCGGAGTATTCGGGCCTGCTTCTTCCGACTCCGGGGAG
Source organism: Coenobita brevimanus (assembly GCF_032717465.1). Taxonomy (NCBI): domain Eukaryota; kingdom Metazoa; phylum Arthropoda; class Malacostraca; order Decapoda; family Coenobitidae; genus Coenobita; species Coenobita brevimanus. Next base: position 12,668,040 of record NC_137020.1, on the reverse strand, counting down.
TGAGGGAGCCCGAATCACCTTTGTCGGGAGTTGGAGAGTCTAGCCTGGGCGTCCTGGGACTGCGGGCACCAAGGGGGAGAGGTGCCGTCAGGACTGGACTGCGGCAGCGTCTCCTACGGGGCTCGGACAGGAACAAGGAACTCCCGGGTGTAGGCGGTAAGCCCGATATCGGGCCTTGCCACCACTCTAGTGTCTCGTCTAGGGCTATATTCCCGGGTGGTGACGAAGGGCTCCCTGAAGGGAAAGAGGCTGGAGGAGGACTCACGTTGCCCGTGTCCTCTCGGGTGTGTCTGGAGGCTGGAGCCTGGGGTCGCCTTCCCCTGTCACACACTCTGGCTGTAGCCGTGAACTTGCCTGGTGTACGGGGGACACCTATAGGGTGAACGGGGTCGCCCTTTCGCCGTGGCTTAGGACCGCTGGCATGGTGTTGCTCCCGTAGTAGGAGACAAGCCGGAGTGAGGGGCACAGAGGCCACACTCTCTCCAATACGGATTGAGTCTACCTTCAGGGGATTCTCTACCCTGGTACGTGCCCCGGCGGGAGCCGAGTGTCTACCCATACGAAGAACAACTGCCGGACAAACGGGGTCGTCCTCACGCTGCGGCTTAGGACTGTCAATGGGGTGTTGCTTCTGTAATAGGGAAGTGCTACACGTACAGTAGCAGGGGCTCTTTACCCTGATCTGTACTCTGGCCGTAGTCGGGAGCCTATCGGCCCCAGCAGGAACATCTGCCGGGCGAACGGGGTCACCCTCACGCCACGGCTTAGGACCGTCAACGGGATGTTGCTCCTGAAGGGGAGAACAGCAAGAGAGCGATGCGCTGGGGCAACTCTCTCTCCCTAGTGTGTTAAGGCCGTAGCCTGGGGTCGCTTTCCCCTTCACACTTTTATCTAGGCCGTAGCCTGGGGTCGCTTTCCCCTTCTCACTTCTTATCAGGCCGTAGCCTTGGGCCTCTTGCCCTTGGGCCTCCTGCCCTAGAGGGTGTAACAAAGCCGTCAATACGGTGTTACCTGGGACTGAATTTGGTTCAGTCCCACCCCTATTCTGATGACCATTACTCTGCCCGCAATGTAGTCTACTTTCCCTGATCACCTGGGGTTGGGACAATTGCGGGGAACAAGGGCCTCGGATCGTGATGTCCTGGTGACCCTCTTGAACGGGGTCACTAACCCCACCGTTGTGTCCTCCTGGGGTGGTGGTGCAGAGGCGGCCCGGTGGTAGGGTGGGGGGTGATGAGGTGGGAGGTCCGGCGGCGGGCACTGCGGGCATTTTACCACTCTCCGCGTTGTAGAAGTCACGACCCCGTGACTGGAGGTGGTAGGTGGTGGAGGTGGATGTCTGGTGGGCCAGAGTGAGGTGTTGGGTGAGGCTGACCCAGTGGGTGGTGAAAGTGTTAGGCTCCTAATGGGGGTTGAGAGTGAGCCGGAGGGAGGATGGATAGTCGGTCCGGCGTAGGAGTCGGAGAAGGTGGTGGGTCCCTCGGATTCTGATAGGTGGGCGGTCATGGTGGCGCCATAGCACCCTCTCAATTTTTGTCTCTGGTTGTGGTGGTACGGTGGTGGTGGTTGGCGTAGCGGGTGGTGATTGAGAGTGGTGGGTTGGAGGAGGTGGGGTATCCGGAGGAGATGCAGGCGGGGGTGAGGTTGGTGAAGGATCAGAATCGGAGGAAGGTGGTGGTGGGTCAGGCAAGGGTGACGTGGGGGAAGGGGTTTGTGGGTATGGTGAGGTTGAGGGTGGAGTGCGGGAGGTGAGCGAGGAAAGAGAGGCAGGTGAGGGTGAGGAGGAGGATGGTGTGATAGGGAAGGCGAATGAGTTGGCTATGCAGGTGGGAAAAATGAGTGGCGGGGATGTGATGGTGGTGGGTGGTGCGGGGTGGTAGGTGGGAGGGAGTAGACAGGTTCTAGGAGGCCTGTGAAGGGGGAGGCAGGCTTTGTGTTGGGGAGGAATAGGAAGGGGGGAGGCAGTAGTAGTGGAGAAAGTGGTGTGTGAGGTGGGAGGGTTAGGAATAGTGGTAGGAATAGGGGAGGGCAAAATAGAAGAGATAGTGGGAGGAGAGGAAATGGAAAGATGACGTTTTCCCCTGTCATAGACTGGGGGAGATGTGAGGTGGCCCCCGTCATTACGGTGAGATGCGGGGGCAGTGGGGGGGTGCCTTCTGTGACTTCCTCATTTCACTTTCCTTCTTTGAGGCTTGGGGCAATCGGCGTATGGTGGGGAGGCTTGTGGACGCTCTTGTTTTGTTTTGCTGCCCCGGGCAGCTTTTAGCTGCTCACGAATGTCGTGGATTGGGCACTCAGGGCAGCAAGGAGAAAATTCCCAAGGATTTACAGGGATGAGATCCGTGGGGAATTGGTTGATGTTGCCGATGCGTTTGGGGGAGGAGTGGACGGTTAGAAGGCGCCTTATTAAGTTGATTTGTTTATCCAGGTCTCCCGTCGGTTCATGTATTATGAAGTGGTTTTTAATGAAATCGGGGAGGATCCTGAGGAGTTTGTGGAATATGAGTTGTTCCCGGGTTTTTGCGTCTGTGCCCGGGTACGCAGTGGTGACGAGCCGCCTAGCCTGGATGAAGGTGTCATCGAGGATTCCGTCGTATGTGAGGGCGTCTAGTTCCGACAAGGCTACAACTGTGCCCAGAGATGGTGTCGCCGCCTGTTTCACAATTTGTTTGAATTGATCCCATTTTAGTCTCGGGACGATTTTGGGAGTGACAGTGGCGATTATTTTCCCCAGGTTAGGTAGTGTGACTCCAATCTTTTCTCTGTCTGAGTCAAACCCTATGTCTAGGAGGGGTTTGACCATATCTAAATACACTTCTATGTCGCATTGGTCCGGGTTGAATCTCGGTAATTGGATGTGCGGTTTGGCTGCCATTGTGCGAGTTTCCTTTTTTCGTTCCTCCGTGCTTTTACTCGGATCCAGAACCACCGCTTGCCACCAGTGTAATGCTGTGTTTTTAAGGCGACTTCTCGTCGTAAAAACACTAGCTACTGAAGCGGGGTCCTCTTTCTAGACCGGAAGTAAAGCACTAACAAAGGAACAGGATATAAAAACCAGACAGTATACCTTAACACATCTATTACCTAAATCCTACTCGTAACAATACACATAGAATGATATTTAAGATACAGGGACACAGAGATACAGAGTTAACACTTGGCTCCACAGAGCAATCGTACACACTACAATAGTCACACAGGGAGATTGTGAGTTTTCTATAATATGGTTTACATGTCACTTGGAGGCAGTATATAAATGGGATTGTTCACTTTAGGAATAAACAAGGTTGGGAGTCTGGTTTGGGAATATTACTATAAAAGAGATAGGGTGCAGACAGCGACACTCGACTCTGTCACCTTGTCACGGAGACACGTACACTTAGCTTTTGACTCGCCCACGCCCTTACCTTAGATGTTCATAGAAAACTCTCTGATTCTCTTATATGGGGAGGGCCTAGGATAATTCACAAAGTTCACTTTCTGCCCTGTTAACACTGAGTTCTGATGGGCCACTATTGACTACGGTTTCTTGCGGAGTCACTGTCACTGTTTTCCCTGTTTCCTGGGTAATAGTCACTCTAAGTCACACTCGTAGGTGGGGTGCAGGGAGGCTCTCCCGTCTGGGGGCCTCGACCTGGGAGGCGGCCCTCGTACTAGGGCCGCGCCGGTGGGGTGCAGGGAGGCCCTTTGGTCTGGGGGCCTCGACCTGATAGGTGGCCCTCGGGCCTGGGGCCAAACAGCCGGAGTATTCGGGCCTGCTTCTTCCGACTCCGGGGAGTGAGGGAGCCCGAATCACCTTCGTCGGGAGTTGGAGAGTCTAGCCTGGGCGTCCTGGGACTGCGGGCACCAAGGGGAAGAGGCGCCGTCAGGACTGGACTGCGGCAGCGCCTCCTACAGGGCTCGGACAGGAACAAGGAACTCCCGGGTGTAGGCAGTAAGCCTGATATCGGGTCTTGCCACCACTCTAGTGTCTCCTCCGGGGCTATATTCCCGGGTGGTGATGAAGGGCTCCCCGAAGGGAAAGAGGCTGGAGGAGGACTCACGTTGCCCGTGTCCTCTCGGGTGTGTCTGGAGGCTGGAGCCTGGGGTCGCCTTCCCCTGTCACACACTCTGGCTGTAGCCGTGAACTTGCCTGGTGTACGGGGGACACCTATAGGGTGAACGGGGTCGCCCTTTCGCCGTGGCTTAGGACCGCTGGCGTGGTGTTGCTCCCGTAGTAGGAGACAAGCCGGAGTGAGGGGCACAGAGGCCACACTCTCTCCAATACGGATTGAGTCTACCTTCAGGGGATTCTCTACCCTGGTACGTGCCCCGGCGGGAGCCGAGTGTCTACCCATACGAAGTACAACTGCCGGACGAACGGGGTCGTCCTCACGCCGCGGCTTAGTACCGTCAACGGGGTGTTGCTTCTGTAATAGGGAAGTGCTACACGTACGGTAGCAGGGGCTCTTTACCCTGATCCATACTCTGGCTGTAGCCGGGAGCCGATCGGCCCCAGCAGGAACATCTGCCGGGCGAACGGGGTCGCCCTCACGCCGCGGCTTAGGACCGTCAACGGGATGTTGCTCCTGAAGGGGAGAACAGCAAGAGAGGGATGCGCTGGGGCAACTCTCTCTCCCTAGTGTGTTAAGGCCGTAGCCTGGGGTGGCTTTCCCCTTCACACTTTTATCTAGGCCGTAGCCTGGGGACGCTTTCCCCTTCTCACTTCTTATCAGGCCGTAGCCTTGGGCCTCTTGCCCTTGGGCCTCCTGCCCTAGAGGGTGTAACAAAGCCGTCAATACGGTGTTACCTGGGACTGGATTTGGTTCAGTCCCACCCCTATTCTGACGACCATTACTCTGCCCGCAATGTAGTCTACTTTCCTTGATCACCTGGGGTTGGGACAATTGCGGGGAACAAGGGCCTAGGATCGTGATGTCCTGATGACCCTCTTGAACGGGGTCACTAACCCCACCGTTGTGTCCTCCTGGGGTGGTGGTGCGGTGGCGGCCCGGTGGTAGGGTGGGGGGTGATGAGGTGGGAGGTCCGGCGGCGGGCACGGCGGGCATTGTAGGTAAACAGCAGAATGTATAAAATGTTTGAAAATATGAAAGTAGATGAAATAAGGTGAAAAATAGACCTGTCAGACCATAACCCTATTACAAAGTTTTAAAATAAAATAAAATAAAGTTTGAAAAAGGTAGATGGGAAGAAAGAGAATACTATACAACAGATGAAGACGCGTTAAAGAGGTTCAGGGAAGAAGTAGATAATGAAGTTAAGAAAAACGAGGGTGGAACAGTAGAAAATTTCAACAAAATAATGAAAGAAGCCGCAGACAAAGTATTGAAGAGGAAATATAGAAGGAAAGTGATAAATAGTGAACGGAAAGAACCACCATGGGTAACGAAAGAAATTAGGCAAGAAATACAGAAACGTAAAAAGATTAACAGACAAATGAGAAATGAGCAGGACAAAGGAAGAAAACAGGAATTAAATAGAAGGTACCAAGAGCAAAAGAAAATAGTACAAGAAAAGGTAAAGACAGAGATGTTGAAACATGAGGAAATAACCATGGAAATAAGAAAAGGGAAAAATAAGAAGCTGTGGGAAAATATAAATAATTTGAAAGGAAAAGAGAAAAAGGGTGAGGAAAGCAGTTCTCTGTATAACAGTGAAGGATCAGGGTTAGATATAGAAGAGAGCAGAAAAGCATTGGTTGAGTACTGGGAAAAATTCTACCGGCAGCACCCAAATACAGTAAAAGAGGAATGGAACGAGGAAAAAGGCAAGAATACATAGAATAAATAGAAAAAGATAATAATGAAGAAATTGAAAACCAAGCATTCCCAATGATTCTCAGGGAACATATAGATGCTTTGCAGCCAATAAATAAGAAAATTAAACCCATGAAGCAGCCAGAGATAACACCAGCACAGGTGAAAGACTATCTAAACAGTTTGAAATGTGGAAAAGCACCGCGACCTGATAGACTAAAACCAGACATGTATAAAGCCTTAGCTAAAAGTGATGTATGCATACATAAGCTTATAGAGTGTCTTAAGAAAGAAATTACAAGCCTAGAAAAGCCAAAGGAATGGAAGACCTCAAAAACAAAGATGGTACCAAAAGTAAAAAAAACCAACAGCTCAAGATCTAAGACCCCTAGCAATGACCAATATCTCTCTCTGTATCTATATACCTAGGCTGCTTCCCCCAAGGAAAGGGAGGTAGCCGAGACAGGACGACTCACTCTCCATTTACTCATCCATTCAAACACATTCATTCGCATCTTAGCCCCAAAGGGGAGAACGGACAGATCCTCACCGCATCACACCGCACAAGGGTCAACTGCACAATGCAAGCAGTGACATCCACAGCAGGGCCCGACAGCAGAACTGGTTTACCCCTGCCACATCATAACAGACCCATCCCCTTACCCGCACCTGACCTGACTAGCTGATCAGACCAAATGCGGGAGAATATCCCCTCAGGGCTGCGTCATCACTTATTCATTCACAATTTCTCTCCATTTATTTCTGTCACGCACAGCCACTCTTCCTTGCTCAACAGACATCCCTCTCGCATCCAGCGCTCTCTTCACATTGTCCGTCCATCCTATTCGTGGTCTTCCTCTCAGTCTTACACCTCTCACATCAGATCTAGTTATCTTTTTCACCAATCGCTCATTATCCATTCTCTCCATATGCCCAAAACCATTGCAACACCCTCTGCTCAACTCTACCAGCCATCTCCCGAACAACTCCAGTTCTCCTTCGCACTTCATCATTTCGCACTCGATCCATACGCGTCACTCCACACATAGCCTACTCCTCAGACATCTCATCTCCATTACATTCAAACTTTTCCTCTCTGCTACACCCATATTCCATGTTTCAGCCCCATATAACGCAGTCGGTACCACAACACCCTCATACAGCCTTCTCTTTACATCCATTCTAAGCGAACGACATTTAAACACTTTTTTCATTCCTCCCAGCACCTTTCCTACTTCATTTATTCTAAACTTCACTTCTGCATCTATTCTTCCATCCACAGCAACATGTGACCCTAGATATTTAAAACAATCTACCTCCTCAAGCAACTCACCATTCAAAACTATATTCATCCCCCTACCATCTATCAACCTCGTACACTTCATCACTTTACTCTTATTCTCATTTACTTTCAATTTCCTCCTTTCACACTCCCTTCCAAACTCCTCTACCAACTGTCTCAATTTCTCCTCTGAATCAGTCACCAGTGCAGTATCATCTGCAAACAGCAGTTGCTTCAGATTCCACTCTCCTCCATCAACATTTACCAGACTCAGACCACCTAAAACTCTTGCATTCACCTCCCTTACAACACCATCCATGTAAATATTAAACAACCAAGGCGACATCACACATCCCTGTCGCAGCCCCACTCTCACGGGAAACCAATCACTCACAGCATTTCCCACTCTTACACACGCTCTACTATTTACATAAAAACTTTTCACCCCTTTTAGTAACCTACCATCAAGTCCATACAATCTTAAAACAGTCCACAAAGCCTCCCTATCAATTCTATCATACGCTTTCTCTAAATCCATAAATGCCCAAAACACATCCTTGCCTTTCGCTAAATACTTTTCACACACTTGCCTCACAGCAAACACCTGATCAACGCATCCCCTCCCTCTCCTAAAGCCACACTGCTCATCACTAATTACTCCCTCTGTACCCTCTCTAACTCTCATAATTAACACTCTACCATACACTTTACCTACAACACTCAACAGACTTATACCCCTAAAGCTAGTACATTCATACTTATCACCCTTGCCTTTATACAACGGGACCACACAAGCACTTGCCCAGTCAATTGGCACCATACCTTTCTCAAAGCACACATTCAATAATCTTACTAACCAGTCAACAATAGTCACTCCACCACCCTTCAGGCATTCCACAGCACACCCATCCATACCTGCAGCTTTCCCTGTTTTCATCTCCTTTACTGCCTTCTCCACTTCCTCCTTCGTGATCAAAGAATCATTCAACTCTCCCAACACATTTATTCCTTGCACCCATCTATCTGCCACAATCTCAGCCACCCTTTCCTCCTCTACATTTAACAATCTTTCAAAATACTCTGCCCATCTCTTCCTTACTGCATCCATCTCAGTTAACATCCTTCCATCCTCTGCTTTTACTCGTTCTTCCTTCCCAGACTCTCCCTTTCGCACCCTTTTCACCTCCTTCCAAAACATTTTCTTATTCTGTTGAAAATTCTCTGTCAGCCGCCTACCCCACCTCTCATCTGCTGCCACTTTAGCATCACGCACAGCCCTTCTCGCTATATTCCTCTTTTTCTTATACCTTTCATATGACATCTCATCCTTCCTCTGCAGCCACACTTCATATGCACGTCTCTTCTCAGCCACAGCCATACTTACTTCCTCGCACCACCATTCACTTCCTTTTCTTACACCACCACCCACACGTCTCACACCACACACCTCTTCTGCATGCCCCACCACAGCACTCTTAAACAACTGCCATTCCTCCTCCACGCTGCCATTTTCCCGATCTTTCACTGCGTTCCACTCATCTTTCAATTTCTCCTGATACTCTATCTTTTTCTCTCTTTTATCCAACTCACTCACTTTCAAAACCTCCCTGCCACACCTAACCCTCCTAGCTCTCACCCATCTCTTACCTACTCTTAACTTTCCCTCCACCAGGTAGTGGTCAGACATACCTCCACCCTCCCCTCTCAGAACTCTCACATCCAACAATCTTCCTATTACATTCCTAGACACAACCACATAGTCCATTAAGGCTCTATCAACAACCCTTCCACCCTCCTGTCTCACCCATGTATACTTATAAATATCTTTCTTCTCAAACAGCGTATTCCCAATCACCATCTCTCGCTCAACACACATCGCTATCATTCGTTCCCCATTTTCATTTCTTCCAGGCACACCATGCATACCAACTACGCCTTCAACTGCTACATTTCCCACTCTAGCATTCAGATCTCCCATCATTACCACATTCACATTCGCTCCAAAACTCTGCAGACACTCATCAACATCATTCCAGAAAGACTCCCTCTCTTGTTCATCCCTTTCACTACCAGGCCCATATGCACTCACAAACACCCACAACTCACGTTCAAATTTCGCTTTCACCCACATCAGTCTCGATGACACCTCCTTCCATTCAATCACACACTGCTGTACTTCCGGACTCACTAACAAGGCCACACCTTCTCTTGCCCTTCCTCTATCAACACCTGACAATCTTCCATTCACACTTCCAAACATAGATTCCCCCTTCCCTTTCATCTTCGTTTCACTCAAAGCTAACACATCCAACTTTCTTCTCACAAACATTCTCCCAATCTCCTCCCTTTTAGCCTCAATTGTACTACATCCACGCACATTTATAGACCCAATCTTCAGGGTACGGGGATAACTCCATCCCCCGTCCCTTTCTCTGGCCTGTCTCTTTTTAGGAACCAAAAAACAGAGGAGGGGGTCCCTAGTCCCCTCACCCCGCCCCTTTTAGTCGCCTTTTACGACACGCAGGGAATACGGTGGCAGTATTCTTCCTAACACAACCCGGCCGCAGAGTAGTAGCACCACCCCATAGACAGAATAGAAGAACACTTGAAGAAGGAAAGGAATATATAGAAAAATAAAACGTGGAGAGGAACACTTACGTAACCGATACACGATTTTAAATAGAGAAGTAAAGAGGGAGATAAGAAAAGCAAAGAGAAGTTATGAAATTAAGGTTGCAAGTGAATCAAAAGAAAACCTCAAGGGTTTTTATCAAATATACCGAACGGAAAATAAAGATAGGATAGAACCACTGAGAACAGAGTCAGGTGACATTACCAGTGTAGATAAAGAAATGTGCTCCATCCTAAATAATTATTTCATATCAGTATTCACCAAGGAAAATCTAGACCTGGTCCCTCAAGCAGCAAATATTTACGATGAGAATACGGAAAATATTCTTAGTCAAATAACCATTAGTAAGGAGGACGTATTGAAAGAAATTAATAAGTTAAAACCTCAAAAATCGCCAGGTCCGGACGATATATGTAATGCTGTGTTTTTAAGGCGACTTCTCGTCATAAGAACACGAGCACTGGAACGGGGTCCTTTTACTAGACCGGATGTAATGCACTAACAAAGGAACAGGGCATAAAAATAGGCAGTATACCGTATCACATCTATTGCTTAGGTCCTACTCATTACAGCGTACATACAATGATATTTAGCATATAGGGGAACAGAGATACAGGATTACACTCGGCTTCACAGAATGATCACATATACATTAACACTATGGCACAGGGAGATCGCGGATATTCTTTAATGTCACCTGGAGGGGAATTATGCAACTGGGGTTGTTCGTTTGAATTAATTATTATGTCACTTCAAGATAATAATAAATTGGGGCTGTTCACTTTAGATCACTGAGATTGGGAGTCTGTTTCGGGGATATTACCATAATAGAGGTAGGGTGCGGATAGCGACACTCGACACTGTCACCAGGTCGCGGGAACACATACACTTGCCTCTCGGCTCACTCGCGCACCTACCTCTAGATTCACAGAAAACTCCCTGGTTCCTTGATGCGGGGGGGACTGAATTATTTATCAATAGACACTTCTTACCCTGATTGCACGAGTTTCTGTTAGGCCACTGTTTAATATATTTTCCGTGTAAGCACTGTCACTGTACTCTGGATCACTGTCACTGTCACCGTCTTATCCTTGTTTCCTGGGTCGTTAGGTCACTGTTTCACTTACTGTCAGGGAGGCTCACCTGTCTGGGGTCTCGACCTGAGGGGCGGCTCCTATCTTAGGGCCGCGCCGGTGGGGTGCAGGGAGGCCCTGTGGTCTGGGGGCCTCGACCTAATTGGGGGCCCTCGGGACTAGGGCCGAACAGCCGGAGCAGTCGGGCCTGCTTCCTCTGCCTCCGGGGAGTGAGGGAGCCTGGATCTCCGTCGTTGTAGACTGCGGCGGCGGGCCTGGGCGTCCTGGGACTGCGGGTGCTCAGGGGGAGAGGCGCCGTCAGGGCTGGGCTGCGGCAGCGTCTCCTGCAGGGCTCCGGCAGGGTCAAAGAACTCCTGGATGTGGGCGGTAGGTCCGTTATCGGGCCTTGTCACCACTCTAGTGTCTCCTCTGGGCCTATGAGCCTGGATGGCGACGAAGGGCTCCCCGAAGGGAAAGAGGCAAAAGGGAGACTCAAGCTCTTCGTGGTCCCTTGAGTGTGTCTATAGGTCTGAGTCGGGACTCTCCTTCCCCTATTGTGCACCTTGGCTGTAGCTGTGAACTTGCCCGGCGTACGGGGGACACCTATAGGGTGATCGAGGTCGCCCTTTCGCCGTGGCAAGGTACCACCGGCGTGGTGTTCCTCCCGCAGTAGGAGACAAGCCGGAGTGAGGGGCTCAGGAGCCGCACTCTCTCCAATACGGACAGATCCTACCTTCAGGGAATTCTCCACCCTGGTACGTGCCCCGGCCGGAGCCGAGTGTCTGCCCGTATGGAAAGCGACTAACGGGTGAACTGGTTCGCCCGTCCGCTGCGGCAAGATACCGACCCCGGGACGCCGCTTCCGTAATTGGGTAGCGCTACACGTACGGTAGCAGGGTCTCTCTACCCTGGACCGTATTCTGGCCGTAGCCAAAGAGCAACTGGAGAGGGATGCACACAGGCAACTCTCTCTCCTCAGTGTTTTAAGGCCGGAGCCTGGGGTCACCTTCCCCTCTGTTAGGCCGTAGCCTATGTCTATCACTTTCTCTTTCTTTAAGCCGTAGCCTTGGGCCTCCTGCCCTTGGGCCTCCTGCCCTAGAGGGTGTAACAAGCCCGTCAATACAGTGTTACCTGGGACTGAACTCTTTTCAGTCCCACCCCTGGTCTGACGATCACTACCACGCCCGCACAGTAGTTCAGTTTCCCTGAACGCCTGGGGTTGGGGCACTTGTGGGGAATAGGGGCTCAGGGTCGGGATGCCCCGATGACCCTCTTGCCCGGAACTACTAACCTCACCAGTGTGTCCTCCTGGGGTGGTGGTGGGGTGGCGGCTCGGTGGTGGTGTGGGGGGTGGTGAGGTGGGAGGTCCTGCGGTGGGCATGGCGGGCATTTTACCACCCTCCGTGTCGTTGAAGTCACGGCCCCGTGACTGGAGGTGGTAGGTGGTAGAGGTGGCTGTCTGGTAGGCTGGGGTAAGGTGTTGGGTGAAGCTGACCCAGTGAGTGGTGAATTGGTTGGGCTCCTGGTGGGGGTTGAGCGTGAAGTGGAGGGAGGACAGCTGGTTGGTCCGGCGTAGGAGGCGTAGCAGGTGGTCGGTGCCTCTGACTCTGGTTGGTGGGTGGTTGTACGGTTGCCATCGGACTTTCGTCACCTTCATCTCGGGGAGTGGTGCCTGGTGGGGAGATGAAATTTGAATGCTGGAGAGTGATGGGAGGTTGGTGCATTTATTTGGGCTAATTAGGTGGGAGGAGCGTTGTCCTTTGGGGAATTAGGAATTGGGAAAGTTCCAACGTGCTTGGTGGAGGGGTAGGGTTATGGGGGAGGTGTTGGGGGTGGGTGGGGAGGGTGGGTTTGTGTTGGGTGGAGGTGTCGGGGTGTATCTTGCGGGTGGGCGTGAGAGTCGTCCTGATCTGGTGGTGGTAGTGGTTATGGTGGGTGGGTGGTGAGGCTGGTTGAGTGCGTGGTGGTGGTGAGGGTGTACGGTGGTGAGGGGGGGGATAGTTGGTGATGCGGTGTGGCGCGTATAATGGGAGTGGTCATGAGGAAGGGCGGTGGTGGGTGTGGGGGTGGTGTGACTTTCGGGGGGGGGGGCGGCTGTGGTGATGAGGGCGGCCTGAGTGGAGTGGGTTGAGAGGTGGTGGGTGGAGGGGTGTTCGGTGGGTGAATGTCAGGTTGTGAAGTAGTGGTGGTGGTTTCAGGCTGTGGTGGTGGTGTATCGGGGGGGGGGGAGGTGGTTGCTGGAGAGTTTGAGGAGGGGGGTGAGAAGGAGTAGGAGTAGGAGTCTGGGGCGTGATGCTGAGAAAGGTCAGGGTGGCCAGGTGTGCGGGCCGGGGTGGAGGTAGGCTTAGTGCGGGGGTGGGTGGTGTCGGGTGGGTGGAAGGGGCGCACGTGGCGGTTTCTATATGTGCGGTGTTGTCCTTGTTGATCCTCAGTGACTTGGTATGGGTTGGGTACTCGCACGATTTTGTAAGGTCCGTTGAATCGGAGGGAGGTCTTCGGTTGGGTAGGCAGGTTTGCAACCACAATAGACTGGCCAGGTGTGTATGGGTTGGAGTGGGTTGTGTCAGGTGCTAAGTCTTGTTTTGAGTGTAGGTGGTGGAGGCAGCGTTTGAGGTGGTGGAGAGGGTCGGTGGTGGAGGGTGGAGTGGGCAGTTGTAGGTGGTGGCGGAGTGGTAGGAGTAGGGGTGGTTCTCCGAAGACTCTCTCATGCGGGGTTATTCCATCTTCTCTTGGGCACGTATTTAGTCCCCATTGTATGATCTTGACGTGTGCAGGGCAGTCTTTGTTCCCAGTTTGCATAATGCGTGTGCGGACCTGATTCATAAGGGAGCGATGGCTTCTCTCGCATATGCTGTTGCCTTGGGGCCAGTAGGGGGATGAGTGAGAGATGTTGTATCCGAATATGCTAGCTAGTTCTTCCCAGATTTTTCCCGTAAATTCTGGAGCATTATCCGAATGAAGGGCCTGTGGAATCCCAAAATAAGGGAAAACATGTCTGGTGAGGGCGTCGGCGACTGCCAGTGCGGTGTGATCCTTGGCGGGGCAGGCGATGATGAACTTAGAATATACATCCACGAAGGTAATTATGTACTTGTAGCCTGCTTTTGGTGTGAGGGGGCCGACGACGTCTAGGGAGAGTAGTTGCCACGGTTTTTGTGCTGTGAGTTTTCCTGTAGGGCCTGGTGTTCGGGTGATGTCCTTCCCAAGGGCGCATGCTCGGCATGATTGTATGATCTTCTTTGCGATGGTGGATGGGTTTGGGGTCCAGTACATATCGTTAAAGACTTGTAGCAGCTTCTTCGTTCCCAGGTGGATGCCGTTGTGGGCATGGAGGTGGAGCATGGTGTCGTGGGCCGTAGCTGGTCTGAGGACAGTGTGTCCATTCGGGTCAAAGAGATGTTCGCCATGTGGGTGGAGTTTGGTGAATGTGGTCTGTGGAATCCAGGTGGGACGTTGTTTATTGCTCCACATTTGGACCAGGTCGGGTTCTGTCTTGATGGCGTTGATTGGGAGACGGGATAGGGCATCAGCGTTGGCGTGTAGCTTGCCTGGTCGGTATGCGATTTCGAAGTCATACTCTTCGAGGGTTTCTCGCCAGCGTATCAGTTGGCCATTGTTGGTGTTTGATTACCGTAGCCATTGTAGGGATTGGTGATCCGTAATGACTACTACGTGGGTGCCTGAGATGTAGGACTTGAAATATTCTAGGGACCAGATGATCCCTAGGCACTCACGCTTTGTGGCCACGTAGTTTCGCTCTGCCGTGTTCAGGGTGCGACTGGCACAGGCGATGATGTGTTCTCTCCCATTTTGTACTTGTGCAAGGACAGCTCCTATGGCGAAGAGGGACACGTCAGTATACAGGCAGAATGGGAGGTTGTAGTCTGGGAACGCGACTACTGGGGCGGTGGTTAATTTTGATTTGAGGGTGGTAAAGGCCGTTTTTCTTGTCTCGGTCCACACAAAGGGCTCACCTTTTTTTGTTAGCTCGTGAAGGGATTTTGCGATGTCAGCGAATCCTTTGACGAATCGCCTGTAGTACGATGTTAACCCCAGGAAGGCTCTGATTTCGTGCACGTCGCGGGGCAGTGGGATGTCTGCGATGGCTCGAAGCTTATCTGGGTCTGGTGAGATGCCTTCAGCATTAATAAGATGTCCCAGGAAAGACACGGATCTCTCCACCAATACGCATTTCGTTGGTTTCAGCTTTAGTCCTGCTTGGCGTATGTGGTGAAACACTTGCTTGAGGCGATGAAGGTGGTCGGTCCATGTACGACTAAAAACGATGACGTCGTCGAGGTACACCAAGCAAGTCTCCCAGGTTAAACCACTAAGGACGGACTCCATCAAACGGGAGAATGTGGCAGGGGCGTTGCAGAGTCTGAAAGGGAGGACATTGAATTCATAATGTTTGCCATTCGATGTGGAGAAGGCGGTTTTGTGTTTGTCGTCGGGAGTTACAGGGACTTGCCAGTACCCTGACTGCAGGTCTAAGGTGGAGAACCATGTCGAGCCATGTAACGAGTCAAGTGAGTCATCGATGCGTGGTAGGGGAGTGGCATCTTTGATTGTGACATCATTGACTCGGCGGTAGTCAACACAGAAACGCATTGTCCCGTCTTTTTTCCTTACGAGTACCACCGGAGAGGACCATGGGCTAGTAGAGTTGGAGATTACGCTGGCATCTAGCATGTCCTGGACCTGCCGGTCTTCTTCCTCTCGTTGCTTAGGATTCTTCCATCGCGATGGTTGGCGAATTGGAGGTCCGTCGTGTGTATCTCATGGCTGAGATAGGTGGTATGGCCAAGGTCGGTTGGGCCGGAGGGGAATAGGTCTTGAAAATCCAGGAGTTGTCGGAGGCTGTTGATTTGGGTCGGGGATAGGTGTGATGGTAGGGCGGGGAGAGTGGGCGGGTCTGGGGGTGGCGTTTGGCATGGTTCGGCTTCTTCAGTATTGCCGATGATGTGTTCTCTTGGTAGGGTTAGTTGTGTAGTAGCGAGGTTGGCGATACGGATTTCATGGGCATGTGGGAGGAGGAAGGTGGGGCTTACTAGACAGGAAGAGAGTGGTCCGGTGGGGATGGATGGTGAGAAGAGAACGGAGGTATCGGAAGGTTTGTTTAGTTTTACCCAAGCTTCATGGTGTGGTGGAATGGTGATAGAGGAGGCGACAGTGGCAGGAAAAGATGGGGAGGGATGCAGATGATGTGTGGTGGGTGGTGGTGACGGGGGTCTAGTGGTGTGAGGGGTTGGGTTGGGTTTAGGTGTGTGTGTGGTATGGGACAGGTGAGTGTTTGATGGTAGTGTGTGAGGGTGGGTGTTCTTGTTGTGCCTTCGATGTTGTTGTTTTTTTCTTCTTCTTCTTTCTTCTTGACTGCTGGTTGGTTGGGGTGGGCTGGACTGAAGTGGAGGCGGCGTTGATGGCAGTCAATGGTGGTGAGTAATTTCTGGAGGAGGTCCAGCCCTAAATATCCATCATATTGACTGCATGTTGAGTCGAATATGATGAATGGGTGGCTAGTGGATATTTGCTGGTGGGTGCGGGTTTGAAGGGCCCGAGTTTCCCCACGGATAGGCAGGGGGCCGTCCCCCGCGTCGACGAGGTTGGCTGAGGTGGGGAAGAGAGGGCCGAATGCACCCATGTGGCGGGAGTAGAAGTGGGAGTAGAGGCACGATCTGGCTGTTCCTGTATCCACTAGTAGACGTGCCTTGACCCCGTTTAGCCAAATCTTGTCGTAAACTGGGGGTCTGTAGTTCTGTGAGGTGGCCCCCGCCACCATGTGGAGGTGTGGGGGCGGGCCTAAAAATCCATCTGTTGTGGGGTGGTGTCTTCTTGGTCGTCGTCGTCTGTTCCCGAGTAAAGTTGTGGCGGTGCGTCGTCTTCCGGGACGTCGTCGTCTAAGGAGTAGACTTTCTTGCGCCCTTGTTGAAAGGTTCTGCGCCTGCTAGCTTTAAGCTGCTCCCTAACGTCGTGTAGAGGGCAGGTGCGACTGCAAGCCGTGAATTCCCAGGGATTAATGGTGATGAGGTTTCATTGTTCCCTGGGGTTTGGTCGCTTCTTCTGCAGGTAAGCTCTAGGGACTGTGGGAGGCGGCTCAGTAGTTGGCTGGTGAGGCGGCAGCTTAGGTTTGGAGGGGGGGTGTTGCTATGTTGGGAAACGTGTCACCGCGTGGAGTGGCTGTGGTGTGGGGCGGGCGGCGAGCAGACGTCGGACGAGTTGTAGGTCATTTTCCATGTCCCCTGATGGGTCGTAGATTGAGAAATGCTCCCTGACTATGCTGGGGAGGATCCTCAATAGAGCATTGAATGTATGGATATCCCGGGCATTTGGAGGTGCCTCAGGATAGGCAGCGCTGACGAGGCGCCTAGCCTGGGTGAATGTGTCATCCAGGTTTCCGTCGTAGGTGAGGGCGTCGAGTTGAGAGAGAGCGACAACTCGGCCTATTGATTGCGTGAATGCCTGTCTCACTATTTGAGAGAATTGGTCCCATGACAGTTCTGGGACGATTTTTGGTCCGACACTAGTGATTATTTTACCCAGGTAAGGTAGTGTGACTGCGATCTTTTCTCTGTCTGAGTCGAACCCTATGTCCAGGAGGGGTTTGACCATGTCTAAATATACATCTATGTCGCACTGGTCCGGGTTGAACCTCGGCAATTGGATGTGTGGTTTGGCTGCCATTGTAAGTTCCCTTTCTGCGTTCCTCCGTGCGTTACTCGGATCTAGAACCACCGCTTGCCACCAGTGTAATGCTGTGTTTTTAAGGCGACTTCTCGTCATAAGAACACGAGCACTGGAACGGGGTCCTTTTACTAGACCGGATGTAATGCACTAACAAAGGAACAGGGCAAAAAAATAGGCAGTATACCATATCACATCTATTGCTTAGGTCCTACTTATTACAGCGTACATACAATGATATTTAGCATATAGGGGAACAGAGATACAGGATTACACTTGGCTTCACAGAATGATCACATATACATTAACACTATGGCACAGGGAGATCGCAGATATTCTTTAATGTCACCTGGAGGGGAATTATGCAACTGGGGTTGTTCGTTTGAATTAATTATTATGTCACTTCAAGATAATAATAAATTGGGGCTGTTCACTTTAGATCACTGAGATTGGGAGTCTGTTTCGGGGATATTACCATAATAGAGGTAGGGTGCGGATACCGACACTCGACACTGTCACCAGGTCGCGGGAACACATACACTTGCCTCTCGGCTAACTCGCGCACCTACCTCTAGATTCACAGAAAACTCCCTGGTTCCTTGATGCGGGGGGGACTGAATTATTTATCAATAGACACTTCTTACCCTGATTGCACGAGTTTCTGTTAGGCCACTGTTTAATATATTTTCCGTGTAAGCACTGTCACTGTACTCTGGATCACTGTCACTGTCACCGTCTTACCCTTGTTTCCTGGGTCGTTAGGTCACTGTTTCACTTACTGTCAGGGAGGCTCACCTGTCTGGGGCCTCGACCTGATCGGGGGCCCTCGGGACTAGGGCCGAACAGCCGGAGCAGTCGGGCCTGCTTCCTCTGCCTCCGGGGAGTGAGGGAGCCTGGATCTCCGTCGTTGTAGTCTGCGGCGGCGGGCCTGGGCGTCCTGGGGCTGCGGGTGCTCAGGGGGAGAGGCGCCGTCAGGGCTGGGCTGCGGCAGCGTCTCCTGCAGGGCTCCGGCAGGGTCAAAGAACTCCCAGGTGTGGGCGGTAGGTCCGTTATCGGGCCTTGCCACCACTCTAGTGTCTCTTCCAGGCCTATAAGCCTGGATGGCGACGAAGGGCTCCCCGAAGGGAAAGAGGCAAAAGGGAGACTCACGCTCTTCGTGGTCCCTTGAGTGTGTCTATAGGTCTGAGTCGGGGCTCTCCTTCCCCTATTGTGCACCTTGGCTGTAGCTGTGAACTTGCCCGGCGTACGGGGGACACCTATAGGGTGATCGAGGTCGCCCTTTCGCCGTGGCAAGGTACCGCCGGCGTGGTGTTCCTCCTGCAGTAGGAGACAAGCCAGAGTGAGGGGCTCAGGAGCCGCACTCTCTCCAATACGGACAGATCCTACCTTCAGGGAATTCTCCACCCTGGTACGTACCCCGGCCGGAGCCGAGTGTCTGCCCGTGCGGAAAGCGACTAACGGGTGAACTGATTCGCCCGTCCGTTGCGGCAAGATACCGACCCCGGGACGCCGCTTCCGTAATTGGGTAGCGCTACACGTACGGTAGCAGGGTCTCTCTACCCTGGACCGTATTCTGGCCATAGCCAAAGAGCAACTGGAGAGGGATGCACACAGGCAACTCTCTCTCCTCAGTGTGTTAAGGCCGGAGCCTGGGGTCACCTTCCCCTCTACACACTCTGTTAGGCCGTAGCCTATGTCTATCACTTTCTCTTTCTTTAGGCCGTAGCCTTGGGCCTCCTGCCCTAGAGGGTGTAACAAGACCGTCAATACGGTGTTACCTGGGACTGAACTCTTTTCAGTCCCACCCCTGGTCTGACGATCACTACCCCGCCCACACAGTAGTTCAGTTTCCCTGAACGCCTGGGGTTGGGGCACTTGTGGGGAATAGGGGCTCAAGGTCGGGATGCCCCAATGACCCTCTTGCCCGGAACTACTAACCTCACCAGTGTGTCCTCCTGGGGTGGTGGTGGGGTGGCGGCTCAGTGGTGGTGTGGGGGGTGGTGAGGTGGGAGGTCCTGCGGTGGGCATGGCGGGCATTTTACCACCCTCCGTGTCGTTGAAGTCACGGCCCCGTGACTGGAGGTGGTAGGTGGTAGAGGTGGCTGTCTGGTAGGCTGGGGTAAGGTGTTGGGTGAAGCTGACCCAGTGAGTGGTGAATTGGTTGGGCTCCTGGTGGGGGTTGAGCATGAAGTGGAGGGAGGATGGCTGGTTGGTCCGGCGTAGGAGGCATAGCAGGTGGTCGGTGCCTCTTACTCTGGTTGGTGTGTGGTTGTACGGTTGCCATCGGACTTTCGTCACCTTCATCTCGGGGAGTGGTGCCTGGTGGGTAGATGAAATTTGAATGTTGGAGAGTGATGGGAGGTTGGTGCTTTTATTTGGGCTAATTAGGTGGGAGGAGCATTGTCCTTTGGGGAATTAGGAATTGGGAAAGTTCCAACGTGCTTGGTGGAGGGGTTGGGTTATGGGGGAGGTGTTGGGGGTGGGTGGGGAGGGTGGGTTTGTGTTGGGTGGAGGTATCGGGGTGTATCTTGCGGGTGGGCGTGAGAGTCGTCCTGATCTGGTGGTGGTAGTGGTTATGGTGGGTGTGGGTGGTGAGGCTGGTTGAGTGCGTGGTGGTGGTGAGGGTGTACGGTGGTGAGGGGGGAGATGGTTGGTGGTGCGGTGTGGCACGTATAATGGGAGTGGTGATGAGGAAGGGCGGTGGTGGGTGTGGGGGTGGTGTGACTTTCGGGGGGGGGGGCGGCTGTGGTGATGAGGGCGGCCTGAGTGGAGTGGGTTGAGAGGTGGTGGGTGGAGGGGTGTTCGGTGGGTGAATGTCAGGTTGTGAAGTAGTGGTGGTGGTTTCAGGCTGTGGTGGTGGTGTATCGGGGGGGGGGGGCTGGTTGCTGGAGAGTTTGAGGAGGGGGGTGAGAAGGAGTAGGAGTAGGAGTCTGGGGGGTGATGCTGAGAAAGGTCAGGGTGGCCAGGTGTG
Source organism: Coenobita brevimanus (assembly GCF_032717465.1). Lineage (NCBI taxonomy): Eukaryota > Metazoa > Arthropoda > Malacostraca > Decapoda > Coenobitidae > Coenobita > Coenobita brevimanus. The sequence goes on along the minus strand of NC_137020.1, from coordinate 12,647,645 downwards.
CGGGCCGGGGTGGAGGTAGGCTTAGTGCGGGGGTGGGTGGTGTCGGGTGGGTGGAAGGGGCGCACGTGGCGGTTTCTATATGTGCGGTGTTGTCCTTGTTGATCCACAGTGACTTGGTATGGGTTGGGTACTCGCACTATTTTGTAAGGTCCGTTGAATCGGGGGGAGGTCTTCGGTTGGGTAGGCAGGTTTGCAACCACAACAGACTGGCCAGGTGTGTATGGGTTGGAGTGGGTTGTGTCAGGTGCTAGGTCTTGTTTTGAGTGTAGGTGGTGGAGGCGGCGTTTGAGGTGGTGGAGAGGGTCGGTGGTGGAGGGTGAAGTGGGCGGTTGTAGGTGGTGGCGGAGTGGTAGGAGTAGGGGTGGTTCTCCGAAGACTCTCTCGTGCGGGGTTATTCCATCTTCTCTTGGGCACGTATTTAGTCCCCATTGTATGATCTTGACGTGTGCAGGGCAGTCTTTGTTCCCCGTTTGCATAATGCGTGTGCAGACCTGATTCATAAGGGAGCGATGGCTTCTCTCGCATATGCTGTTGGCTTGGGGCCAGTAGGGGGATGAGTGAGAGATGTTGTATCCGAATATGCTAGCTAGTTCTTCCCAGATTTTTCCCGTAAATTCTGGAGCATTATCCGAATGAGGGGCCTGTGGAATCCCAAAATAAGGGAAAACATGTCTGGTGAGGGCGTCGGCGACTGCCAGTGCGGTGTGATCCTTGGCGGGGCAGACGATGATGAACTTAGAATATACATCCACGAAGGTAATTATGTACTTGTAGTCTGCGTTTGGTGTGAGGGGGCCGACGACGTCTAGGGAGAGTAGTTGCCACGGTTTTTGTGCTGTGAGTTTTCCTGTAGGGCCTGGTGTTCGGGTGATGTCCTTCCCAAGGGCGCATGCTCGGCATGATTGTATGATCTTCTTTGCGATGGTGGATGGGTTTGGGGTCCAGTACATATCGTTAAAGACTTGTAGCAGCTTCTTCGTTCCCAGGTGGATGCCGTTGTGGGCATGGAGGTGGAGCATGGTGTCGTGGGCCGTAGCTGGTCTGAGGACAGTGTGTCCGTTTGGGTCAAAGAGATGTTCGCCATGTGGGTGGAGTTTGGTGAACGTGGTCTGCGGAATCCAGGTGGGACGTTGTTTATTGTTCCACATCTGGACCAGGTCGGGTTCTGTCTTGATGGCGTTGATTGGGAGACGGGATTGGGCATCGGCGTTGGCGTGTAGCTTGCCTGGTCGGTATGCGATTTCGAAGTCATACTCTTCGAGGGTTTCTCGCCAGCGTATCAATTGGGCATTGTTGGTGTTTGATTACCGTAGCCATTGCAGGGATTGGTGATCCGTAATGACTACTACGTGGGCGCCTGAGATGTAGGACTTGAAATATTCTAGGGACCAGATGATCCCTAGGCACTCACGCTTTGTAGCCGCGTAGTTTCGCTCTGCCGTGTTCAGGGTGCGACTGGCACAGGCGATGATGTGTTCTTTCCCATTTTGTACTTGTGCAAGGACAGCTCTTATGGCGATGAGGGACACGTCAGTATACAGGCGGAATTTGAGGTTGTAGTCTGGGAACGCGACTACTGGGGCGGTGGTTAATTTTGATTTGAGGGTGGTAAAGGCCGTTTTTCTTGTCTCGGTCCACACAAAGGGCTCACCTTTTTTTGTTAGCTCGTGAAGGGATTTTGCAATGTCAGCGAATCCTTTGACGAATCGCCTGTAGTATGATGTTAACCCCAGGAAGGCTCTGATTTCGTGCACGTCGCGGGGCAGTGGGATGTCTGCGATGGCTCGAAGCTTATCTGGGTCTGGTGAGATGCCTTCAGCATTAATAAGATGTCCCAGGAAAGACACGGATCTCTCCACCAATACGCATTTCGTTGGTTTCAGCTTTAGTCCTGCTTGGCGTATGTGGTGAAACACTTGCTTGAGGCGATGAAGGTGGTCGGTCCATGTACGACTAAAAATGATGACGTCGTCGAGGTACGCCAAGCAAGTCTCCCAGGTTAAACCACTAAGGACGGACTCCATCAAACGGGAGAATGTGGCAGGGGCGTTGCAGAGTCTGAAAGGGAGGACATTGAATTCATAATGTTTGCCATTCGATGTGGAGAAGGCGGTTTTGTGTTTGTCGTCGGGATGTACAGGGACTTGCCAGTACCCTGACTGCAGGTCTAAGGTGGAGAACCATGTCGAGCCATGTAACGAGTCAAGTGAGTCATCGATGCGTGGTAGGGGAGTGGCATCTTTGATTGTGACATCATTGACTCGGCGGTAGTCAACACAGAAACGCATTGTCCCGTCTTTTTTCCTTACGAGTACCACCGGAGAGGACCATGGGCTAGTAGAGTTGGAGATTACGCCGGCATCTAGCATGTCCTGGACCTGCCGGTCTTCTTCCTCTCGTTGCTTAGGATTCTTCCGTCGCGATGGTTGGCGAATTGGAGGTCCGGTCGTGTGTATCTCATGGCTGAGATAGGTGGTATGGCCAAGGTCGGTTGGGCCGGAGGGGAATAGGTCTTGAAAATCCAGGAGTTGTCGGAGGCTGTTGGTTTGGGTCGGGGATAGGTGTGATGGTAGGGCGGGGAGAGTGGGCGGGTCTGGGGGTGGCGTTTGGCATGGTTCGGCTTCTTCAGTATCGCCGATGATGAGTCCTCTTGGTAGGGTTAGTTGTGTAGTAGCGAGGTTGGCGATACGGATTTCATGGGCATGTGGGGGGAGGAAGGTGGGGCTTACTAGACAGGAAGAGAGTGGTCCGGTGGGGATGGATGGTGAGAAGAGAACGGAGGTATGGGAAGGTTTGTTTAGTTTTACCCAAGCTTCATGGTGTGGTGGAATGGTGATAGAGGAGGCGACAGTGGCAGGAAAAGATGGGGAGGGATGCAGATGATGTGTGGTGGGTGGTGGTGACGGGGGTCTAGTGGTGTGAGGGGTTGGGTTGGGTTTAGGTGTGTGTGTGGTATGGGACAGGTGAGTGTTTGATGGTAGTGTGTGAGCGTGGGTGTTCTTGTTGTGCCTTCGATGTTGTTGTTTTTTTCTTCTTCTTCTTTCTTCTTGACTGCTGGTTGGTTGGGGTGGGCTGGACTGAAGTGGAGGCGGCGTTGATGGCAGTCAATGGTGGCGTGTAATTTCTGGAGGAGGTCCAGCCCTAAATATCCATCATATTGACTGCATGTTGAGTCGAATATGATGAATGGGTGGCTAGTGGATATTTGCTGGTGGGTGCGGGTTTGAAGGGCCCGAGTTTCCCCACGGATAGGCAGGGGGCCGTCCCCCGCGTCGACGAGGTTGGCTGAGGTGGGGAAGAGAGGGCCGAATGCACCCATGTGGCGGGAGTAGAAGTGGGAGTAGAGGCACGATCTGGCTGCTCCCGTATCCACTAGTAGACGTGCCTTGACCCCGTTTAGCCAAATCTTGTCGTAAACTGGGGGTCTGTAGTTCTGTGAGGTGGCCCCCGCCACCGTGGGGAGGTGCGGGGGCGGGCCTAAAAATCCATCTGTTGTGGGGTGGTGTCTTCTTGGTCATCGTCGTCTGTTCCCGGGTAAAGTTGTGGCGGTGCGTCGTCTTCCGGGACGTCGTCGTCTAAGGAGGAGACTTTCTTGCGCCCTTGTTGAAAGGTTCTGCGCCTGCTAGCTTTAAGCTGCTCCCTAATGTCGTGTAGAGGGCAGGTGCGACTGCAAGCCGTGAATTCCCAGGGATTAATAGTGATGAGGTTTCCTTGTTCCCTGGGGTTTGGTCGCTTCTTCCGCGGGTAAGCTCTAGGGACTGTGGGAGGCGGCTCAGTAGTTGGCTGGTGAGGCGGCAGCTTAGGTTTGGAGGGGGGGTGTTGCTTTGTTGGGAAACGTGTCACCGCGTGGAGTGGCTGTGGTGTGGGGCGGGCGGCGAGCAGACGTCGGACGAGTTGTAGGTAATTTTCCATGTCCCCTGATGGGTCATAGACTGCTGAGAAATGCTCCCTGACTATGCTGGGGAGGATCCTCAATAGAGCATTGAATGTATGGATATCCCGTGCATTTGGAGGTGCCTCAGGATAGGCAGCACTGACGAGGCGCCTAGCCTGGGTGAATGTGTCATCCAGGTTTCCGTCGTAGGTGAGGGCGTCGAGTTGAGAGAGAGCGACAACTCGGCCTATTGATGGCGTGAATGCCTGTCTCACTATTTGTGAGAATTGGTCCCATGACAGTTCTGGGACGATTTTTGGTCCGACACTAGTGATTATTTTACCCAGGTAAGGTAGTGTGACTGCGATCTTTTCTCTGTCTGAGTCGAACCCTATGTCCAGGAGGGGTTTGACCATGTCTAAATATACATCTATGTCGCACTGGTCCGGGTTGAACCTCGGCAATTGGATGTGTGGTTTGGCTGCCATTGTAAGTTCCCTTTCTGCGTTCCTCCGTGCGTTACTCGGATCTAGAACCACCGCTTGCCACCAGTGTAATGCTGTGTTTTTAAGGCGACTTCTCGTCATAAGAACACGAGCACTGGAACGGGGTCCTTTTACTAGACCGGATGTAATGAACTAACAAAGGAACAGGGCATAAAAATAGGCAGTATACCATATCACATCTATTGCTTAGGTCCTACTCATTACAGCGTACATACAATGATATTTAGCATATAGGGGAACAGAGATACAGGATTACACTCGACTTCACAGAATGATCACATATACATTAACACTATGGCACAGGGAGATCGCAGATATTCTTTAACCCCTAAAACGCGGCTGTGTACGCGCGATCCCCCCCCTGTGGCGGGGTTGTAGCGGGGTCTGAGTACCTGTGGAAAAATATTAGCCAAAAATCATAGATTAACCCTAGAGCATTAAAATTTTTAAGGCATATATTACTTACATTCAGCTATCTCCTGAGCCACATGTTGAGCCTTCGTTGACTACCCAAGGACTTGTGAAGACTTGCAAAGTTGGGTAACAAAGTCTTCACTCTCACACCTCCAGAAACCCGGTTTTCTTTCTACCACAGCCTCAGTCTGTCACAGTACACTTTATACAACAACGTACAGGTTGTTTGGAATCCGTATTTGTAAATAAGAACTGAAAATAAGGCTAAAATGGACAGAGCGCACGGCCGACATGCAGCGCGGTGGCGATCTTCCCGTCAATATTGTCACATTTGCCTTTTCTCGGCAAAAAACACGTATACTCCTTTTTTTCCATCATAGGACTTCGCAAACGTTTGCCTGTCACTATTACGGTAATAAAATCAATGTCACTGCCAGTATTGTGGACTGGGAATGAGGAAGACCACCGCGGCGCGAGTTTATTCAGCCTTACGGCACGCACTTTATTCTCGCTCCTGTCGGCCACTCGCACTTCATTTCTATCGCTCACTTTCACTGTATCTTTTTTTTTTTTGCCTTATTCATCAGTGTCACTGTCCAGTGTTATAAAAATAATATTTTATACACAAAAAACTTTTACTTTCAGAACATAGAATAGGAAAATATGCTTTTATCTTTTTACACTGGAGTGACTGTCACTCGCAATACTTATATGATTACTATGTACAATTATTTACAACAAAAAACACTGTAACTGTCAGTGCTTTTACAAGTACATACACTAATTTACACTCATCAGGCTGTCACTGTCAGCACGTAAAGAAAACTAAACAATATTATCACTGTCACTCTCAGTATTTTTCCCAATATTTTTACCCTTATTTTCAAAATCTACTTAGGCTGTGGTAGTCGAAAAAACACGGGTAAGCACAGAGGGGGAACTTTGCACTCTTTGCACTGCAAGGAGGTGCGCCTAAAAGTTCTTTCCTGCCTGGTAGTGTGGCTGCACACATGACACCTCCTCAGTGCTTTCCCCCTCTTTGCAGTGGCTGGCAGTGGCTCCAGGCGGTGTCGCTGAAGGTAGGCCATACACTGTAGGCGGTCTGGAGGTGTGTGAGGGTGGCGTTTGGGACCTGTTGAAAGCACCTGGCCATAACGCTGAAGCAGCTGGTAGACACAAGTCTTGGAGAATCTTCTGAGAGAGTAGTTGGCTGGCTTCCTGTTCTTGATTTTATACAGGATGAAGGCGTTCAACATGCACATGTCAATCAAGTGCAAGAACACCTTCCTGTACCAACGACGATTTTTCCTCAGACAGTCAATCTCTCCAATCATCATATCCGACTTGTCCACCAGCCGCATATTGACGTTATAGTCAATTACAGCATCAGGCTTCATCACAGGCTCGCCAGTCCTTCTGTCGACCTTCCCTGTTGCCAGCATTTCACCCTTGTGTACTGTGGTGAGCATGTTCACGACTCTCTTATCATGCCACCTGATCGCAAGCATCTTGTCAGATTTCTTCAGGTGCACGTCTCCCCGCTTTGACTTTTCAGCCTCTGGGAAGGCAGGGTAATGTGCCCTGTTACTTCTGACAGTGCCACAGGAGCCGACGCCGTGTTCAGAAAGGTACTTGGCGAGTTTTGGAGCTGTATAATAATTGTCCGTATACAGGACATGATTCTCGCCAAAGTACTTTTCCAAAAGCACTTTCACCACAGAACCAGAGAATCCAAGGGGTCAGTCTTATCCAAGTCGACATTGCTGGCGGTGTAGATGACGAAGTCAAGGATGAACCCCGTCTTGCAGTCGCACAGCACGAAAAACTTGATTCCAAAGCGGTGGCGTTTGCTTGGAATGTACTGGACGAACCGAAGACGGCCCTGAACAATAACAAAGACTCGTCAATCACGACTTTCTTGAAAGGGCGCAAGAACCTCGTAAACTTATCTTTGATCATGTTCAGGATTCCCCTCACTTTCCATAATGGGTCAGTTTGGGAAGGCTCATCATTATTCGCGAAGTGAAGATAAGTCATCAGCTGCCTAAAACGATCGCGGCTCATGTATTTATTGAATATTGGTGTTGGGCACAGCTCGTCGGAACCCCAGTACTCTTCCAACTTATGCTTCCAGTTGTGCGGCATAAGCAACATCAAGGCAATAAATACAAAAAGCTCGCGGATCGTCAAAGGCACCCATGATGCCATCCGCGACGTGGATGGGCGTCGCAGCCTCACCACCTTCTTCGTGAATTGGCGCACATTGCCCCTCGTACCTGTTGGTCTCGGTACAGATGTGCTCCATAACCTCGTCGTCAAGGAAGGCCAACAGGTAGTCAACACATTCACCATCGTCGTCCAGAAGTCAGCCTGAAGTCCACACTCACTTTCGTCAAAGGGCAGATCTTCAGGCACAAAATCTGATCCCTCTGACCACACAAAAGCATCTAAAGTTCCCTGCCTAGGCTGGGAGGTGCTTGGGGCGGCGGGGGGTGAGGCAGGTCGTGTGGGAGTGGGTGAGGCAGGCTGGGCAATAGTAGGTAAGGGAGAGGTTATCCCAGGCCGTGTTGGTGTTGTGGTGGTGGTGGTGGTGGTTGGAGGGAGATTATCGCTTGGGTCAAGGTCACCCGCGGTGGCGTGACTCCTGAGTTGCCTAGTGGGAGTTAGCCTAGGGGACTTAACTTTACTCACACGAACACTAGGCCTACGATAACCTCTCATACCTAACATTGCTCGTCTACTTCCCTTTCGGTGGTGATGGAGACTCCGATGACTCAGGAGACAGGACAGCAGACGAGGAGGACGAGAGAAGAGGGCTGGGAGAACGTGGCGGGCTTGCGGTGGTGTGGCGTGGCGTAGTGGACAATGGCGCACTGCTGTCTCCGCTCCTCTTCCTTTTCTCTCCCTTTCCATATTCGAGCCCCCTTTTCACCGGGGCCTTCCCTGTAGAGGTGCTGGGCACAGTCACAGTTTCCTCGGGCACAGAAATCATCACTTCCGGGGCTGAATCAGCACTCGATTGTGTCTCTGATTCAGCCAGGCTAGACAAAACACCCACGTCACTGCCGTAGTCCATAGAGGCTTTCAACAGTTCAAATGCTATGGCCGAGTCACTTAGCCCCTTGGTAGTCACTTGTAAAGTTTTGAAGGGCGTAGAGGTAACAAAACCCTTTTTTGGAGGGCTAGAAGGCACGGAACTAGAAGAGCTAGAGCCTGACATGGTGTCACCGTGGCAGATTTGCGTGGACTGACGCTAATCTGGGGCAAACCGCGCGAAAAAATGACAGTGTGACAACTGGGGAAACAAGCGTTTCCCAATAGCAAAAAGTGCTTGCGAGATGACGGCGCAGATTGACACGTATCAGCCATCCGCGCGTTGCCATATCGCACGACGAGGGAGGGCCGCGCATCGGTGCGTCCGTGGGTAAAAAAAATGAGACTTGGCAACAACCGAGGTCAGTAGTACAAAGGTCAAGTGTGCTAAAAGTAGCTCACGGGTGGCGGGACTGAGAGACAATACCAGCTTGAGCCTGCTTGCCCGCGGTTATTCAAAATTAACTCAAATCGCAAACGCGACGACCCGCCGTCTTGCCCTTTGAGCCGACCGTCGCAAAAGCGACGATCCGCGTTTTAGGGGTTAATGTCACCTGGAGGGGAATTATGCAACTGGGGTTGTTCGTTTCAATTAATTATTATGTCACTTCAAGATAATAATAAATTGGGGCTGTTCACTTTAGATCACTGAGATTGGGAGTCTGTTTTGGGGATATTACCATAATAGAGGTAGGGTACGGATAGCGACACTCGACATTGTCACTAGGTGGCGGGAACACATACACTTGCCTCTCGGCTCACTCGCGCACCTACCTCTAGATTCACAGAAAACTCCCTGGTTCCTTGATGCGGGGGGGACTGAATTATTTATCAATAGACACTTCTTACCCTGATTGCACGAGTTTCTGTTAGGCCACTGTTTAATATATTTTCCGTGTAAGCACTGTCACTGTACTCTGGATCACTGTCACTGTCACCGTCTTACCCTTGTTTCCTGGGTCGTTAGGTCACTGTTTCACTTACTGTCAGGGAGGCTCACCTGTCTGGGGCCTCGACCTGAGGGGCGGCTCCTATCTTAGGGCCGCGCCGGTGGGGTGCAGGGAGGCCCTGTGGTCTGGGGGCCTCGACCTAATTGGGAGCCCTCGGGACTAGGGCCGAACAGCCGGAGCAGTCGGGCCTGCTTCCTCTGCCTCCGGGGAGTGAGGGAGCCTGGATCTCCGTCGTTGTACTCTGCGGCGGCGGGCCTGGGCGTCCTGGGACTGCGGGTGCTCAGGGGGAGAGGCGCCGTCAGGGCTGGGCTGCGGCAGCGTCTCCTGCAGGGCTCCGGCAGGGTCAAAGAACTCCCGGGTGTGGGCGGTAGGTCCATTATCGGGCCTTGCCACCACTCTAGTGTCTCCTCCGGGCCTATGAGCCTGGATGGCGACGAAGGGCTCCCCGAAGGGAAAGAGGCAAAAGGGAGACTCACGCTCTTCGTGTTCCCTTGAGGGTGTCTATAGGTCTGAGTCGGGGCCCTCCTTCCCCTATTGTGCACCTTGGCTGTAGCTGTGAACTTGCCCGGCGTACGGGGGACACCTATAGGGTGATCGAGGTCGCCCTTTCGCCGTGGCAAGGTACCGCCGGCGTGGTGTTCCTCCCGCAGTAGGAGACAAGCCGGAGTGAGGGGCTCAGGAGCCGCACTCTCTCCAATACGGACAGATCCTACCTTCAGGGAATTCTCCACCCTGATATGTGCCCCGGCCGGAGCCGAGTGTCTGCCCGTACGGAAAGCGACTAACGGGTGAACTGGTTCGCCCGTCCGTTGCGGCAAGATACCGACCCCGGGACGCCGCTTCCATAATTGGGTAGCGCTACACGTACGGTAGCAGGGTCTCTCTACCCTGGACCGTATTCTGGCCATAGCCAAAGAGCAACTGGAGAGGGATGCACACACGCAACTCTCTCTCCTCAGTGTGTTAAGGCAGGAGCCTGGGGTCACCTTCCCCTCTACACACTCTGTTAGGCCGTAGCCTATGTCTATCACTTTCTCTTTCTTTAGGCCGTAGCCTTGGGCCTCCTGCCCTTGGGCCTCCTGCCCTAGAGGGTGTAACAAGACCGTCAATACGGTGTTACCTGGGACTGAACTCTTTTCAGTCGCACCCCTGGTCTGACGATCACTACCCCGCCCGCACAGTAGTTCAGTTTCCCTGAACGCCTGGGGTTGGGGCACTTGCGAGGAATAGGGGTTCAGGGTCGGGATGCCCCGATGACCCTCTTGCCCGGAACTACTAACCTCACCAGTGTGTCCTCCTGGGGTGGTGGTGGGGTGGCGGCTCGGTGGTGGTGTGGGGGGTGGTGAGGTGGGAGGTCCTGCGGCGGGCACGGCGGGCATTTTAATATATATGCAAAAATTATAAAAGAAACCAAAGAAGAATTATGTCAGCCACTTTTAACATTATTTAATGACTCTTTAAGTTCAGGAGAAGTTCCCGAGGCGTGGAAGACCGAAAACGTAGTGCCCATCTTTAAAAAGGGTGATAAATCAGCTGCGTCGAATTATCGTCCGATAAGTCTGACGTCAATAGTAGGAAAAATGTTAGAGTCAATTTTGGCAAATAAGATTAAAGAACACTTAGAAAGATTTAATCTTATAAATGAAAGTCAGCACGAATTCAGGCAAGGACGATCCTCCTCACAAACTTGTTGTCATTCTACTCGGAGGTCTATGAGGCAGTAGATAGCGATAAAGCTTACGATGTTATTTATCTGGACTTTAGTAAAGCTTTTGATAGGGTCGCACACGAAATGTTAGTTAGAAAGGTTCGAGCACACGGTATAGACGGCGATATCTTAAAATGGATAGAATCCTGGTTGAAAGGACGAAAGCAGAGAGTATTAATAAATGGAACTAAGTAGGACTGGGGATTAGTAACTAGTGGTGTACCACAGGGTTCAGTACTCGGTCCCTTATTATTCATAATATATATAAATGATCTAGACTTAGGAGTCAATAGCAGCATCAGCAAATTTGCCGACGATACAAAAATAGGGCGTATCATTAACTCGACTGACGATTGCCATAACTTACAAAAAGACCTCGATACATTGTCCAAATGGTCTAAAACTTGGCAAATGGAATTTAACGTTGAAAAATGTAAAGTACTTAACGTAGGCAAGACCATTGGAGATACTAAATACAGCTTAGATAACATAGAAATTAGCAAATCGGAATGCGAGAGAGATCTAGGAGTTATGAAACGACCTTAAACCAAGGCAACAGTGTATTAATGCGAGAAATAAAGCAAATAGGGTCCTAGGATTTATTTCGAGAAGCGTGAGCAATAGATCATCTAAGTAATACTGAAACTTTATCTAGCATTACTAAGGCCACATTTAGACTATGCAGTACAATTTTGGTGTCCTTACTATAGAATGGATAGCAATTCGTTAGAAAATGTACAGAGAAAAATGACAAAAATGATACATGACGTCCGGAACCTGTATTATGAAGACAGACTGAAAAGACTAAGTCTGCATTCGCTAGAGAGGCGTAGAGTAAGGGGAGACTTAATTGAGGTGTTTAAGTGGATGAAGGGTATAAATAAGGGAGATATCAGCAAGGTACTTAAAGTGAGCATACAGGATAGAGCTAGAAATAATGGTTTCAAACTAGAAAAATTCCGTTTCAGTAAGGAAATAGGTAGAAATTGGTTTGGTAATAGAGCAGTAGACGAATGGAATAAGCTACCTAGTAAAGTAGTTGCTGCCTCTTCCATTGAGAGTTTCAAGCATAGGCTAGATAAGCATATGACTAATAAGGGGTGGATATAGAAAAAAGAAAATCTTATAACCAATACTAATTCATAATTAAAATGCCCGCCGTGCCCGCTACCTAGTAAAGTAGTTGCTGCCTCTTCCATTGAGAGTTTCAAGCATAGGCTAGATAAGCATATGACTAATAAGGGGTGGATATAGAAAAAAGAAAATCTTATAACCAATACTAATTCATAATTAAAATGTCCGCCGTGCCCGCTGCCGGACCTCCCACCTCACCACCCCCCACCCCACCACCGGGCCGCCACCGCACCACCACCCCAGGAGGACACAACGGTGGGGTTGGTGACCCCAATCAAGAGGGTCACCAGGACACTACGGTCCTGGGCCCTTGTTCCCCGCAACTGCCCCAACTCCAGGTGACCAGGGAAAGGCAACTACCTTGCGGGCGGAACAACCGTCGTCAGAATAGGGGTGGGACTGAACAAGATTCAGTCCCAGGTAACACCGTAATGACGGCTTTTGTTACACCCTCTAGGGCAGGAGGCCCAAGGGCAGGAGGCCCAAGGCTACGGCCTAATAAAGTGTACAAGGGTAAGGCAACCCAAGGCTCCGGCCTTAGTACACCAGAAAGAGAGAGTTGCCCCAGTGCATCCCTCTCTTGCTGTTCTCCCCTTCAGGAGCAACACCGCGCCGACGGTCTTTATACGTGGCGGGGAAGGAGCGGCCTTGTACGCCCTTCAGTTGTTTCTGATCGGACAGATCAGCTTCCGGCTACGGCCAGAGTACAGACCAGGGTAAAGAGCCCCTGCTACCGTACGTGTAGCTCTTCCCTATTACGGGAGCAACACCGCACCGATGGTCTTTATACGTGGCGGGGAAGGAGCAGCCTTGTACACCCTTCAGTTGCTCTCAGTGAGACTGGTAGGCACTCGGCTCCGGCCGGGGCACGTACCAGGGTAGAGAAGCCCCTGAAGGTAGTTTCAGTTCGTACTGGAGAGAGTGTGGCCTCTGTGCCCCTCACTCCGGCTTGTCCCCCTACTACGGGAGCAACACCGCGCCGGCGGTCTTTATACGTGGCGGGGAAGGAGCGGCCTTGTACGCCCTTCAGTTGTTCCTCGTACGCCGGGCAAGCTCACGGCTACAGCCAACGTATGTACCAGGGTAAGGCGACCCAAGGCTCCAGCCTCAGGACGTACTAGAGAGGAAACGAGTGACGTGAGTCCTTCTACAGCCTCTTTCCCTTGTGGAAGCCCTTCGTCACCACCCAGGAATATAGCCCCGGAGGAGACACTAGAGTGGTGGCAAGGCCCAATATCGGACTTACAGCCCACGCCCGGGAGTTCCTTGTTCCTGCCCAAGTCCCGAAGGAGAAGCTGGCGCAGCCCAGTCCTGACGGCGCCTCTCCCCCTTGGTGCCCGCAGTCCCAGGACACCCAGGCCAGACCCTCCAGCTCCTGACGAAGGCAATCCGGGCTCCTTCACTCCACGGAGCAAAAGACGACAGGCCCGACTACTCCGGCTGTTCGGCCCCAGTCCCGAGGGCCACCTATCAGGTCGAGGCCCCCAGACGGGAGAACCTCCCTGCACCCCACCTACGAGTGTGATCCAGAGTGAACGTTATCCAGGAGATATAGGAAAATAGTGACTCTCCCCCCCTGTGTCAAGAACAAGTCGGAAAAAAAGAACAGTGAACAGTGACTAAGTGACAGTGTAGTTGATAACAGTCCACAAGAACTCAGTGTTGGCAGGGCAGAGAATGAACTTTATTGTAATTATCTAAGTCCCCCCATATAAGAGAACTTTCTGTGAACACCTAAGATAAGGGTGCGCGGGCCCGTCAAAAGCGTGAGTGTGAGTGTCGCCGTGACAAGGTGACTGTGTCAAGTGTCGCTATCCGCACCCTACCTCATTTATAGTAATATTATCCCTACAGACTCCCAATCTTATTTATTCCCTTTGTGAACCATTCTATATATATTCTGCCTAAAAGTGACACATAAACAATACCATATATAAATCAAGATCTCCCTGTATGAATATTGTAGTGTGTGCTGAGTGTAACTCTATTTTGTGGTGCTGAATATTAACTCTGTGTCTCTGTTCCCCTGTATCTCAAATATCACTCTGCGTTGTATTCTTACGGTTAGAATTAAGGTAATAGATGTGTTAAGGTGTACTGCCTGGTTTTTATGTTCTGTTCCTTTGTTGGTGCTTTACTTCCTGTCTAGAAAGAGGACCCCGCTTCAGTCGCTAGTGTTTTTATGACGAGAAGTCGCCCTAAAAACACCAGCATAACAATAATTTTTCCTTTTCAGGTTACACTGTGATAGTCTCTATTCTCCTTTCACACTTTCCTGTAAAATGTCCACGCCAGTTTTTCTATACGGCGTGGTGTTCTTTCTGACTTTTTCCTGCCGGCTTCGGCTGGAGGGTTTGGAGGCCGGGGGAGAGCCTTCTTCTTTGCTATCCTTATCTCATTCTAGTAGTTCAGTTACTCTTCTAGGAGCTGCCTAGCATGGGCCAACCGGCCTACTGCAGTTATCCTCTCTTCTTATGTTCTTAACACGAAGAAATACAAGAAACACAGGCAGGATTTACAAAGGGTGGAATGATAGAGGATAATTTGTTCATATTACAGTATATGGTAGAAGAAAGTTACAGGAAGAAAAAACCCTTAATAGTTGTATCAGTTGACTATAAAAAAAAGCTTTTGATTCAATGAGAAGTGAAGGACTAATTAAAACAATGAAAGAATATCAAATACACCCATATATTATAGATGCCATAGCAAACATTTATGAAGGTGACAGAACAAAAATTTAGCTTAGCGGAAAAATCAGCGAGGAAATGGAAATAACAAGTGGGATAAGGCAGGGGTGTACAGGATCAACGCTACTTTTCAAGCTAATTACATACATGATTACAAAAAGCATTGAAGAGAGGGGAACAGGATTTAAGAATGAAGCGATAAGAATAAGTGTACTGTATTACGCCGATGATGGACTGTTGGTGGCAGAAAGTATAGAAAAGGCAAAAATCAATATAAGAATATTAAAAGAAGCAAGTGAAAAGTATGGACTGAAAATTAATAAGGACAAAAGTAATGTAATAATATGGAACATGACAGAACAACCAGAAAACGTGGAAGGAATAAAGGTAGTCAACAACATAAAATATCTAGGAATGAGAAAATAAAATAAAATATGTATAAAATGCAAAAACAGCTAAGTTTAGAAAAAGCAGAAAGAATGGCAAACACAACATATTCAGTAATTTTAAGAAGTTGCAATAAAATGATAATTGGGAAAACTTTTTGCAAGATTATTGTACTGCCGTCAATACTGTTTGGAAGCAGTAATATAACTTATACAGAAAGTGACATAGACAAATTACAGAAAATAAAAAATAGAGTGTTCCGGCAGATCTTAGGAGCTCCAAAATATACTCCAGTATGTGCAATGAGAGGGGGAAGTGGGAGCCTCAATGATGAGGACAAGAATAACGAAAGAAAAACTTAATTATATGAAGCACATTAAAGATGGAAAAAATGACCTGCTAAAAACAATTCTGAGAGACTTACAGGAGAAAGGAAACCATGAATGGATAAAAACAGCTAGAAAATATATGGAAGAACTTAATATAACCAGCATTGACCGAGTAACAAAGAAGCAGATTATGGAAAGGACAAGAAAACTGGATACAGAAAAATGGAAAGAAGACATGGCAAGTAAGACCAGTTTGTATATGTACAGGGAAAGGAAGGGAGATATAAAGGAAGAAGTCATCTATGACAACTACCCATCATCAGTGACATTATTTAAAGCAAGAACAAACATATTACAAATGAAAGACAGAAATAGACAGACAGACGGGCAAACAGAGTGTAAGTTATGTGGTGCTGAGATAGAAGATATTAAACATTTCATATTAACATGTCTAGGACTACAAACTGAAAGACAAAAAGTCACAGAACTATAGCAACCATACCAGGAAAATGATACACAAATAATTGACATTTTTTTATTTGACAAAAGGAGAATGAAAGAGAAAAAGGAAGTACTTCATCAGATGTGGACTAGAAGACAGAAGAGGATAAAAGAAGAAGAAACACAGCTCAGAGAAGAGTGAT
This sequence comes from Coenobita brevimanus, assembly GCF_032717465.1. Lineage (NCBI taxonomy): Eukaryota > Metazoa > Arthropoda > Malacostraca > Decapoda > Coenobitidae > Coenobita > Coenobita brevimanus. The sequence goes on along the minus strand of NC_137020.1, from coordinate 12,631,916 downwards.
AAAAAAGGAGGTGCCGTTGCAAAGGCAATACCTCCGACAACACCTGAACCTGAACCTGAGAGAGAGAGAGAGAGAGAGAGAGAGAGATCCCTACCTCACTCACCCCGGGTGGTGGGTTGCTCGCGCCACCAGCTGTTCATCTTTTGGCCATTTTATCTCACCACCACGTGACTTTATGTGGTCATAAATATATATATATATATATATATATATATATATATATATATATATATATATATATATATATATATATATATATATTGCCGGATGCGCGCAAACATTTCCAAGACGATGATGTGTGCTTCATTCAATTCTGTAAGACTCGAAATTTCAGCCTAGTCGTCAGTTCCCAGCAGGTAGTCATGGACATTGAAAGATGGATACTCTGAGGCTGAGCTGATGGTTTCTTTTTCCTTTTCGATTTTTCCACTAAACTTTCGTCCATATGAGCCGTACCCCTCCCCCCCCAATCCTTCCCTCACCTGCTGTTTGTCCCATAGAGGTATGGTCCTAACCATATGACCCGGAAAGGCTACTTATTCCCAGGGAACAAGTTGTCACTCCTCACCTCTCTCTCTCTCTCTCTCTCTCTCTCTCTCTAAACCCCTGCATCTCTCCTTTATTCTCTCCCTCCTCCCTCCCCCATCTACCGTCTCTCTCTCCACTAAACCCCTGCATCCCTCCTTTCTTCTCTCCCTTCTCCCTCCTCCCTCCCCCATCTAGCATCTCTCTCTCTCTCTCTCTCTCTCTCTCTCTCTCAACCCCTGCTTCCCTCCTTTTTTCTCTCCCTCCTCCCTTCCCCATCTACCGTCTCTCTCTCTCTCTCTCTCTCTCTCTCTCTCCTCTAAACCCCTGCTTCCCTTCTTTCTCGTCTCCCTTCTTCCTTCCCCATCTACCCTCTCTCTCTCTCTAAACCCCTACTTCCCTCCTTTCTTCTCTCCCTCCTCCCTCCCCCATCTAGCATCTCTCTCTCCCTCTCTTTCTCTGCCTCTCTCTCTTTCTCTCTCATATATATATATATATATATATATATATATATATATATATATATATATATATGTGTGTGTGTGTGTGTGTGTGTGTGTGTGTGTGTGTTCTTACCTAATTGTTCTTACCTAATTGCATCTTTAAAGGAATGAGTCAAGCTCGTACTGTCCCGTGTCTTAAACCATATTTATCGTACATATCCTTAAATTTGTGAATTGTTTTGGCACACACTATTTCATTCGGTAGTGCATTCCATTGATCAATTGCTCTGTTTGGGAAACTGAATTTCCTTACGTCTTTATCACCTCTCTTCTTATGCAGTTTTTGCAGTGTCCTCTTGCTGATGCTTCTCCATATGTTAAGTAATCATTTATGTCAATTTTCTCCTTCCCTGATATGCACTTATATAGCATTATCATGTCACCTCTTTTCCTTCGCTCCTGTAGTGTTGGTAGATTCAGTTTATTTAGTCTTTCTTCGTAGCTTAGGTCCCTTAAGCTTGGTATCCATCTTGTAGCGGCCCTTTGTACTTTTTCAATCTTGTCTATGTGCTTTTTGAGATGAGGACTCCAGACTACTGATGCATATTCCAGGGTTGGTCTAATGAATGATGTTATTATCCTTCTTAGCATGTCTTCATTTATGTATGTGAATGCTATTCTCATATATGCAAGCAGTGTATACATGTTCCGTACTTTCTCGCTGATGTGGTCAGCCGGAGATAGTCTGTTATTGATGATCACACCTAGGTCTTTCTCTCTTTCTGATGTGTATAGGGTTTTATTTCCTAACTTATAATCCCAATCAGGTCTTTTTCCACTTTTACCAAACTTGATTACATGACACTTGTCCACATTGAATTCCATTTGCCATGTACTACTCCATTCATGAAGTTTATTTAATTCTTCTTGTAGCTCTTTACAAGAGTCTGTGTTAGTAATTCTCCTTTGTATTATTGCATCATCTGCAAACATATTCAGCTAGCTCTCATTTCCAGTGTTACTGTTTATATCATTTATATACACTAAAAACATGATTGGTGCCAGCACTGAACCCTGTGGTACTCCACTAGTCACTTCTTTCCATGATGAGTAGTTTCCTCATAGTACTGTTCTCATTTCTCTTTTTATGAGAAAGTCTTGCATCCAACAAAACAGTTTGCCTCGAATTCCTCCTTGATGGTACAGTTTCCATAAAAGTCTTTGATGTGGTACTGTGTCAAAAGCTTTCTTGAAATCTAAATAGATACTGTCCACCCATCCTTCCCTTTCCTGTATTGTGTTTGTTACTCTGTCATAGTAGCTCAACAGATTAGTAACACATGATTTTCCTTTTCTGAAACCAAACTGTCTTTCTGTTATCATACTGTGTTCTTCTAGATGATTTACCCAAGCTTTTCTTATAAGCTTTTCTAATACCTTGCTTACAACACTGGTCAGTGATACTGGTCGGTAGTTGAGTGGATTTTGTCTATTTCCCTTTCTTGAATAAGGGGACAATATTTGCTTTTTTCCAAATATCAGGTAGTTTACCTTGACTCAAGGATTTCTTGAAAATTAAAAATAATGGTTTACTTAATTCCTTTGCACATTCTCGTAGTACCCAACATGAAATTTCATCAGGACCACTTGCTTTTCCTCTGTCTAATCTACTTAACTCCTCCTGTATTACTTTTTCTACTATTTGTATATCTGGTAGTATGTGTGGACATGCATGTTCCACATAGTCCCTCTCAAAATTTTTCTCTTCTGTAAAAACTAATTGGAAATTCTTATTTAGTGCTTCACAAATATCTTTCTCTTGTGTATAAGTGATTCCCTCGTCCGTAATTGATTGTATTATATCTTTTACTTTGGTTTTGCTTCTGATATAGCTGTAAAACAGCTTTGGTTGATCACTACTTTTATTTATTATATCCTCCTCAAACTGTTTTTGGGCTTCCCTCCTTATTCTTGTATAATCGTTTCTTGCCTGTTTGTAATTATTATACGCCCTTTCACTATTATGTCTTCTGTATCTATTCCACAACAAATCTCTTCTTTCTTTTGATTTTTTACATTCTATATTGAACCATTTCTGTATTTTCTTATCTGCTTCTTTGTGCTGTGGGATGTACTTTTGGACTCCTATTTCATAAAATTCACAGAATTTTTTATATACAGCATTTAAATCTTGTCCTCTAAGCTCATTTTCCCAATCAGCTTCTAAGAAATACTTCTTTAGGTCTTGATAATTTCCCTTTTTATAGTTTAGGCTCTTTTTGTAACTGTCATTGCTGTTTACTATGTCATATGCTATCCTGAAGTTATAATTTAGTACTGCATGATCGCTTTTGCCGAGTGAAGGGTGATATATTACACTGTCAATATCATTTTCTTGCCTAGTAAATATTAGATCTAGCACTGAAGGTACATCAAGTCCTCTTTTTCTGGTGGTTTCCCTCACATGTTGCGTTAGGAAGAACTCTTGTACGAGATCCAGGAGCTTTTGGTCCCAACAGCTTTCTTGGCTAATTATATCTAGAGTATTCCAATTTATATTTGTATTGAAATCCCCAGTTAGTATAATTCTTTCTGATTTCTCTTCCATTTTAAGTAGTAATGATCTTTAGCTCTGAATTGTACTCTCTGCCAGGTCCTCATATTCATCTCTTTCCCATGTGTTTGATCTGGGTGGCATGTACAAATCGGCTATAATTATTTTACCTTCAGATGTGTTGATCTCTACTGTAATCAGTTCTACGTGTGATGGTATATCTAGTTTTATTTCATTGACTTTTAGATTTTTCTTAGTTAATATTATAATTCCTCCTCCTTTTTTTAAATTTCTGTCTCTTCTCCATATATTGTATTCCTCTAAGTTTAGTATGTCATTGGATATCCTTGGTGTTAATTTTGTTTCAGTTAGGCATATTATTTGTGGTTCATTATCTCTGACATAATCATTCATCTCTAATAATTTAGATACCATTCCATCCACATTTGAGTACATCAACTTTATCATCTTGTTTATACACTTGTCATGACATGGTTCTACTACATTCCTCCTTTTTATTCCATCCTGTTTGTGTACCACTTTCGTACCTGCAGTCCTATTACTTTGTAAGAAAAATTTCTTCTTCTCCTCTTCTGATCTTCCCTCATTTTTTGTTTTTGCTTCCTCCTTTTTCTCCTTCAGTAATTCCAGTTCCTCTTGTGTTAGGCGTCTTTTTATCCATACATTTTTGAACTCCTCTTTTTCCATAAGATTCTTTGCATTTTTTAGAATCTCTCCCACAGTGTTTACACTCTGGAAAGTCACCTTCAGAGGTCTTGTCTTGCTTTTCTCATATTTCCCTAACCTTTTGTGTTCCTCTATGTCTTTACTACAGATTTCCTCTGATACTTCCTTCAGTAAGCTCATTACATTTGCCGTCTCCTTTTTGTCTCTTGTGATCTTGTTTTTTACTTCTTCCTCTTCTATACCAGTGATTACTATAGATTTGTTTATATCTACTGAATCTCTGACTAACTTTGGATTGTTTTGGATTATTCTTTTCACTTCCTTTTAAATGCTTTTTTCCTCCACCCTTGTTTCTAAGTCTTTCTTTACTTTCACCATTTCAGCATACGTGGTTTCCACATCATTTTTGTAGCTTTGCACAACTTCATTCACCTGTGTTATCTTCTCCTCAATATCACTGCTCTGGTTTATAAGGCTGCTTACTTGCCTAATTGTCTCTGTGTCATTTTGAAACTCTTCCATAACACTCTCGTGATTGACTACTGTACTTGCCATTTCACTCATTTTCTTCCTGAGTGTACTCAATTCCACTGTTAGTTCACTGATGGTTGTGTCTTTCTTATTGGCCTCCCTTCCTAGTTTTTCTATTTCTTCCTTTTGCAAGTGCATCTACTTCTTTATTTCATCAATTTCATTTTTGAAAGCCATTTCTAGTTTGTTTACACGTTCAACCAGTCTATTGTAGGTCTCCACTTCAACCAGTTCTTGGTAGAAATCATCATTTTCCTTTTTACTTTTATCCCTTTTCTTTTCCAGATTTGCTTTACTAAAGTATGTATCCATTTTGCAATACTAAAAGTGCAAAGTATGTGCTTACAATCCCCGTGTTGTTGTAGTCTAAACAAACCTCAGATAACTCAGCATATTCTTTCGTCTTGTTTCTCTTTCCTGTTTGAACAAGTCTTGTTTAAATTTATTATTTTTTTCCTTTTAATAATGAAAAATCATTTAGTCTAACCTAGTACAGAGCTTGACTCATACAAAGATACTAATTTAGGTAGTGCCACTGGCCGTGTTGGTTCGGTACGGAGCGCCGATGTTGCACGTCCACCTCGGTTGAATCCCTCTACATGTGTGTGTGTGTTCTTACCTAATTGTTCTTACCTAATTGTATCTTTACAGGAATGAGTCAAGCTCGTACTGTCCCGTGTCTTAAACCATATTTATCGTACATATCCTTAAATTTGTGAATTGTTTTGGCACACACTATTTCATTCGGTAGTGCATTCCATTGATCAATTGCTCTGTTTGGGAAACTGAATTTCCTTACGTCTTTATCACCTCTCTTCTTATGCAGTTTTTTGCAGTGTCGTCTTGCTGATGCTTCTCCATATTTTAAGTAATCATTTATGTCTCTTTTCTCCTTCCCTGATATGCACTTATATAGCATTATCATGTCACCTCTTTTCCTTTGCTCCTGTAGTGTTGGTAGATTCAGTTTATTTAGTCTTTCTTCGTAACTTAGGTCCCTTAAGCTTGGTATCCATCTTGTAGCGGCTCTTTGAACTTTTTCAATCTTGTCTATGTGCTTTTTGAGATGAGGACTCCAGACTACTGATGCATATTCCAGGGTTGGTCTAATGAATGATGTTATTATCCTTCTTAGCATGTCTTCATTTATGTATGTGAATGTTATTCTCATATTTGCAAGCAGTGTATACATGTTCCGTACCTTCTCGCTGATGTGGTCAGCCAGAAATAGTCTGTTATTGATGATCACACCTAGGTCTTTCTCTCTTTCTGATGTGTATAGGGTTTTATTTCCTAACTTATAATCACAATCAGGTCTTTTCCCACTTTTACCAAACTTGATTACATGACACTTGTCCACATTGAATTCCATTTACCATGTACTACTCCATTCATGAAGTTTATTTAATTCTTCTTGTAGCTCTTTACAAGAGTCTGTGTTAGTAATTCTCCTTTGTATTTTTGCATCATTTGCAAACATATTCAGATAGCTCTCATTTCCAGTGTTACTGTTTATATCATTTATATACACTAAAAACATGATTGGTGCCAGCACTGAACCCTGTGGTACTCCACTAGTCACTTCTTTCCATGATGAGTAGTTTCCTCATAGTACTGTTCTCATTTCTCTTTTTATGAGAAAGTCTTGCATCCAACAAAACAGTTTGCCTCGAATTCCTCCTTGATGGTACAGTTTCCATAAAAGTCTTTGATGTGGTACTGTGTCAAAAGCTTTCTTGAAATCTAAATAGATACTGTCCACCCATCCTTCCCTTTCCTGTATTGTGTTTGTTACTCTGTCATAGTAGCTCAACAGATTCGTAACACATGATTTTCCTTTTCTGAAACCAAACTGTCTTTCTGTTATCATACTGTGTTCTAGATGATTTACCCAAGCTTTTCTTATAAGCTTTTCTAATACCTTGCTTACAACACTGGTCAGTGATACTGGTCGGTAGTTGAGTGGATTTTGTCTATTTCCTTTCTTGAATAAGGGGACAATATTTGCTTTTTTCCAAATATCAGGTAGTTTACCTTGACTCAAGGATTTCTTGAAAATTAAAAATAATGGTTTACTTAATTCCTTTGCACATTCTCGTAGTACCCAACATGAAATTTCATCAGGACCACTTACTTTTCCTCTGTCTAATCTACTTAACTCCTCCTGTATTACTTTTTCTGCTATTTGAATATCTGGTAGTATGTGTGGACATGCATGTTCCACATAGTCCCTCTCAAAATTTTTCTCTTCTGTAAAAACTAATTGGAAATTCTTATTTAGTGCTTCACAAATATCTTTCTCTTGTGTATAAGTGATTCCCTCGTCCGTAATTGATTGTATTATATCTTTTACTTTGGTTTTGCTTCTGATATAGCTGTAAAACGGCTTTGGTTGATCACTACTTTTATTTATTATATCCTCCTCAAACTGTTTTTTGGGTTTCCCTCCTTATTCTTGCATAATCATTTCTTGCCTGTTTGTAATTATTATATGCCCTTTCACGATTATGTCTTCTGTATCTATTCCACAACAAATCTCTTCTTTCTTTTGATTTTTTACATTCTGTATTGAACCATTTCTGTATTTTCTTATCTGCTTCTTTGTGCTGTGGGATGTACTTTTGGACTCCTATTTCATAAAATTCACAGAATTTTTTATATACAGCATTTAAATCTTGTCCTCTAAGCTCATTTTCCCAATCAACTTCTAAGAAATACTTCTTTAGGTCTTGATAATTTCCCTTTTTATAGTTTAGGCTCTTTTTGTAACTGTCATTGCTGTTTACTATGTCATATGCTATCCTGAAGTTATAATTTAGTACTGCATGATTGCTTTTGCCGAGTGGAGGGTGATATATTACACTGTCAATATCATTTTCTTGCCTAGTAAATAAATATTAGATCTAGCACTGAAGGTACATTAAGTCCTCTTTTTCTAGTGGTTTCCCTCACATGTTGCGTTAAGAAAAACTCTTGTACGAGATCCAGGAGCTTTTGGTCCCAACAGCTTTCTTGGCTATTTATATCTAGAGTATTCCAATTTATATTTGTATTGAAGTCCCCAGTTGGTATAATTCTTTCCGATTTCTCTTCCATTTTATGTAGCAATGATCTTATACTCTGAATTGTACACTCTGCCAGGTCCTCATATTCGTCTCTTTCCCATGTGTTTGATCTGGGTGGCATGTACAATTGGCTACAATTACTTTACCTTCAGATGTGTCGATCTCTACTGCAATCAGTTTTACTTGTGATGGTATATCTAGGTTTATTTCCTTGACTTTTAGATTTTTCTTAGTTAATATTATAATTCCTCCTCCTTTTTTTAAATTTCTGTCTCTTCTCCATATATTGTATTCCTCTAAGTTTAGTATGTCATTGGATATCCTTGGTGTTAATTTTGTTTCAGTTAGGCATATTATTTGTGGTTCATTTTCTCTGACATAATCATTCATCTCTAGTAATTTAGATACCATTCCATCCACATTTGAGTACATCAACTTTATCATCTTGTTTATATATTTGTCATGACATGGTTCTACTACCTTCCTCCTTTTCCTTCCATCCTGTTTGTGTACCACTTTCGTACCTGCAATCCTATTACTTTGTAAAAAATTTCTTCTTCTCCTCTTCTGATCTTCCCTCATTTTTTGTTTTTGCTTCCTCCCTTTTCTCTTTCAGTAATTCCAGTTCCTCTTGTGTTAGGCATCTTTTTATCCATACATTTTTGAACTCCTCTTTTTCCATAAGATTCTTTGCATTTTTTAGTATCTCTTCCACAGTGTTTACACTCTGGAAAGTCACCTTTAGAGGTCTTGTCTTGCTTTTCTCGTATTTCCCTAACCTTTTGTGTTCCTCTATGTCTTTACTACAGATTTCCTCTGATACTTCTTTCAGTAAGCTCATTACATTTGCCATCTCCTTTTTGTCTCTAGTGATCTTGTTTTTAATTTCTTCCTCTTCTATACCAGTGATTACTATTGATTTATTTATTTCTACTGAATCTCTGACTAACTTTGGATTGTTTTGGATTATTCTTTTCACTTCCTTTTTAATGCTTTTTTCCTCCACCCTTGTTTCTAAGTCTTTCTTTACTTTCACCATTTCAGCATACGTGGTTTCTACATCATTTTTGTAGCTTTGCACAGCTTCATTCACCTGTGTTATCTTCTCCTCAATATCACTGCTCTGGTCCATAAGACTGCTTGCTTGTCTAATTGTCTCTGTGTCATTTTTTAACTCTTCCATAACACTCTCGTGATTGACTACTGTACTTCCCATTTCACTCACTTTCTTCCTAAGTGTACTCAATTCCACTGTTAGTTCACTGATGGTTGTGTCTTTCTTATTGGCCTCCCTTCCTAGTTTTTCTATCTCTTCCTTTTGCAAGTGCATTTGCTTCTTTATTTCATCAATTTCATTTTTGAAGGCCATTTCTAGTTTGTGTACACGTTCAACCAGTCTATTGTGAGTCTCCACTTCAACCAGTTCTTGGTAGAAATCATCATTTTGCTTTTTACTTTTATCCCTTTTCTTTTCCAAATTTGTTTTACTGAAGTATGTATCCATTTTGTAATACTAAATGAACAGAGTATGTACTTACAGAGTATGTAAACTTTCCGCGTGTTGCTGTAGTATAAACAAATCCAGCTGACTCAACGCATCGTGGTTCTTTGTTCTGTTTGAACCAGTCTTATTTAAACTTATTATTTCTTTTCCTTTTAATAATGAAAAATCATTTAGTCTAACCTGGTACAGAGCTTGACTAATTCAAAGATACTAATTTAGGTATTGCCACTGGCTGTGTTGGTCTGGTATGGAGCGCCGGTGCCGGACGTCTACCTCCGATGATTCCCTCAGTGTGTGTGTGCCCTCCACATTCTGCTGGTACGAGTTGTAACGTTAATTTTTTTTTCATCTCCCCCTCCCTAAGTTCCTTGCCCTTAATGTGTTATTTCTAGTTATAAAATACCTACTGTAGATCAAGATCAGCGGCCCATTTGGATCTTGAAAGCTGATCTTAGCCGCGGCCAAATTTGAAATATAGGCCTATGCCTAACCGTTTTTTCACGACGCCACAGCAATTTCCCCCTGCCCCCTCCTTCCGATACATATTACGTTCAGCTGTGCAACAAATGCATGAAGAGGTGTATAGTATGTAGGAGGACTGTTGGGCCTTGATAGCAGGCTGTGAAGCCTATGCCCAGAGTCGAACACATTAAAAAAAAAAAAAAAAAAAAAATCCACTCATTTGATTAGCTGACAACCGCAGCGATTTGAAGTCCGTTCCCCCCCCCCTAAACTTTTGTCTCCCCCTTTCCTTCATCTCATGTGCCATTATGATAATATCATTTAATACATGACATCTATATTAATTAATATAATCATAGCTTTGCTTGGCCTAATTTGAATTTATTCATTTATATATTTCTGCTACTGCCACTTCCCCCCTCTTACTACCCATACATATGTAGGGCCTAGGCCTAAATATAACGTTGTGGTACAGGCTTATAGCATGTAAACAATAATCCACTCATTGCATAAGATAGGCGTAGCCCGATTTGAAATAACTGTTAGCCCATTCTTTTTTTTTTCTCCAGCAGGGAGCCTATGTTCCCTATCTTCCCCATATTATACGTGTAGGCGTTTTTAGGGTAAATCATTAACTGTATAAGCTTCATGCTTAGCATACTATTGAAAAAGAAAATGATTATTCATAGATTTCTAAATGATGATGATTGTGAATTATCTGAAGGTTGATGACAAGTGATGATTTTTTTTTATTTTTTATTTACAGACCATACTGATGAATCTAGTTGCAAAGTGGCAGAGGAACAAGTAGATGAACCACAGCTTCAGCTTCCACAAACCTACCAGTGTCGAGATGCAGGTATGTATGATATAACAGATTATAGTAATAAGATTATAGTAATTATGCGATTACAAGCCATAATATTGATGACAAGGATGATGGTAATGTAGCTAATGAAAAAAAACAATGATCATGATCTACTAGTAAATATAGAACTTCATGACAATAGTCATGATAATGTTTTTTTATTTACAGACCATAATGATGAATCTAGTTGCAAAGTGGCAGAGGAACAAGTAGAAGAACCACAGCTTCAGCTTCCACAAACCTACCAGTGTCGAGATGCAGGTATGTATGATATAACAGATTATAGTAATAAGATTATAGTAATTATGCGATTACAAGCCATAATAATGATGACAAGGATGATGGTAATGTAGCTAATGAAAAAAAAAAAAACAATGATCATGATCTACTAGTAAATACAGAACTTTATGACAATAGTGATAATAATTTTTTTTTTAATTACAGACCTTTCTAGTGAATCTAGTTGCAAAGTGGCAGAGGAACAAGTAGATGAACCACAGCTTCAGCTTCCACAAACCTACCAGTGTCGAGATGCAGGTATGTATATCATATCAAGTACTTTAATCAAAGCTGAAATTAATTTGTCAGGAGGAAGGAATCTAAAAACTTAATATGTTTAAAATCACGAACTTTAATGAAAATAATGCTGATAGACAAATAATGATACTATACTACTACTATTCAAATAGTAGTTGTTGTTGCTGTTGAATTTTCCCAGCCAGTATGGGCAACTGACCCATCTGCCACAGGCAAGCAATGTTCCCTTGTTAGCAGACAGCACCTCACAGCAGCAAAGTGCAGGGAAAAGTCTCCCGTAAGAAATTGACACTGTCCTTTTCTTTATCACAGCTTTCAGTGCTCCAGCAACCTTCCTCCCCTGCTGCACTCTCTCGCACTTCATCTTTTAAACTTGCGGCGCCAGAAGATATTTCTATCAATCAATCAATCAGTCATATTTTAAACTGCCATCTTTACTCATTACACTCCCGACGTACTTGAATACCCTCATATTTTCTATTTCCTCATCATCTGTCCTCGCTTGACATTTAGTGTCCTCGTTCCTTTCAATCACCATAACTTTACTTTTGTTCACATTCACTTTTTGAATCCGTTTCTTGCATACTCTCCCAAATTTACACACCACCTTGCAGCTCCCATAGGTTTGGTGAGTGAATTTTGGGAGGGAGGGTATGCAAGAAACTGTAAAATATAGGCTAGGTTGTATCTAAGTTATCCCAAAAAATGTTGATATATTTTTCTACAGACAATCAAGTGCAAGAAGCAACTGCTACTGGTGCTGCATCAAGTTGTTGTGAGGAGCAGCTGATAATCATAAGACATGAAAAAGAAGTTCTCCTCGCAACCGTAGCCGAAAAAGATAAGCAGATTAAGTCTCTGAATGAAGAAATCAAAAGGTTAAAGCAAAATTTGCATAACTCATCAATAAGTTTTAATAAGATTAAAACTCAACTCAGTGCCTACATGTCATAGCAGATTGATTGTGTATTCAATAGTAAAAAAGGTCACCGATGGTTGAATGAGGACATTAGCCATGCACTTTCACTAAAGAACTTAAGTACAAAAGCCTACAAATTTGTCAGGAATAAGTGGAATATTCCTCTGCCATCAATATCGACACTTAATCGTAGAACAGCTAAATTAAATGTTGAACCTGGCATATTAATTGATGTTTTAGCCCTCCTTAAAGAGAAGGCCATGTCTATGACAGAGCGTGACCGTGTCTCTGTTCTGTCATTTGATGAGTGTAGCGTAGCAAAAGAATGGTCTTACGACAAGGCAGCTGACCACCTTTATGACCCCAAAAGAAATGTTCTGTGTGTTATGGTGAGAGGTTTAGCAGGATCTTGGAAGCAATTAATTTATTATGATTATGACACCCTAATGACCAAGGACATTCTGTTTAATTTAGTCAATCACATGGAAGCTGCTGGATTTCCAATTGTAGTTACTGTAAATGATCTGGGCCCCTCAAACATGGGTTTGTAGAAATCCTTGAATGTAAGCATGGAAACATCATATTTTATCAACCCTGCAGATTTTAATAGGAAAGTGCATGTTTTCGCTGATGCTCCTCATATAATGAAGTTGATACGCAATCGCTTTCTTGATGATGGATTTGTATTGCAGGATGGGAAAGTGATTGACAGTGTCTGTGTCAGAGAGTTGTTGAGTCAAAGTAAAACTGATATCAGGACAACATACAATTTGACTGAGAAACATATTGAGGTCAGTGGTTCACAAAGAATGAATGTTAAGCTAGCAGTTCAACTTCTCTCAGGCCAAACTTCTAAAGCCCTAAGTTACTTCGGTGAAAGAGGCTTCTTGCAAAGCAAAAACTGGAGTGCCACAAGTCAGTTCATAGCACTTGTGGATAGTTGGTTTGACTTGTTCAATTCAAGGATGTTATTTGATAAGAAGATGTCCAAATCAGCATATGGAGAGACAGAGAGGCAAAAGAATGTAATTGAACAGATGCTTGATACAATCAATCAAATGCATGTGTGTGGTAAAAGACATTTACTAAATTTCCAGAAAGGCATAATATTATCATCCAAATCTTTGACAGAACTGTATTCTTTGGTAAAAGCAAAATACAATATCACTTTCATCATGACATACAAACTCAACCAAGATGTTGTTGAGCATTTCTTTGCCTTTCTGCGACAGATTGGAGGGACGTATGATCATCCTTCTCCTGTGTCGATAAAGTATCATATTCGGTCATACCTCATGGGAAAAGACAGCAGCCTTATGGGAGCAAAGTACAACACCCATGAAGAGAACAAGGAAAATTGCATCACAAGTGTTTCCTCAAGTTCTACTAAAACACATAAAGAGGCACCAACTAGTGACAGCACTTTAGATAAAGAGCTTTGCCTCTCAGCTATGTCCTAAATTGCTTGTGTTACTAATGAGGAAGATCTCAGTGAGGACATGGAGGAGGAGATTGACTTGGGTGGCACTCTCGAAAATGCCACACATGAACAAGGCCTTGCATACTTTGGTGGCTATATTGCCAGGAAGTTTCCTCAACATCAGCTTGGTTCAAAGTTCTTGAAGAATGAGAAGACATCATGGATAGATAAGGTGAGCAGACAAAGTGAAAGGTTAATGAAACCAAACGATGAGTTCCTAAAGAAACTAAAGATCATGGGCAAACTATTTGATTGCTATCATGGAGGATGCAGTCTCAAACCAGGAGAAGGAGCAATCAGTATTTTGGCACAAGAGATAATGAAGTATGTTGATCTGCCAGATGAAGTTGTATCATTTTATGTACGCTGCCGCACTTTCTTCCGCATACGTAGATTAAATGATAATATGAAGAGGAACAACATGCAAAGAAAAGTAAATTCTAAGATGTGCAAGTTAGTAAGATAACTGAAAACTTTTTTTCATTTGTCTCAATCTATCTAATCACTATTTTATGTGTAAGACAATATGGGATAACGCTTGTAATTTTGCAAGTGAAAGTTAAAATACTTGTACTAAGTTTAAAAGAGTAAGCTTCACTGGCTACTTCCTGTAGCCTGTATATACTATGGACTTTGTTATGATGGCCAAGATTATTTCTGTAGGTACTCAGCAAAAAATGTATAATTTACTGAATTTTATTTGATAAGGTAGTGAATGGTTAGTTAAACGAAACTAGTTTGGCACTCCTTTGACTTGATTTTAAGAAAATAAAGCCACACCGAGGATTATTTCAATACATGGGAGAGGAACACTGTGTTAGGGCTTTATAGGTATGACATAGTTCCCTTCAGTTCTGTGCTGTGTGTGTGAATGGGGGGGGGGGCTTAGTTGGAATTCTTTGTTACTCTGATTGTTAATTCACCCTGATGAGGATGAAATGAAGTAGAAATGTCTACACTCCTTGTTTCATTTCATATTACAGCATACTATGGTACAAGGGCATAGCCAGAGGGGGGGCCATAGTCCCCCCCCAATTCACAAAACAGGCAATAATGCATCAAAGCTGTCTCTACCTTAGTTCAATCTACATTATTAAATTTCCACAATATTTATTAGAATTACTGTACACCGGTAAACTTGTATAGTATTTGTAATTTAATTTGCCAATAAATCATTCAGTGATGCAAGGCTACCAGTGAAAATTTCTTGCCTCCCCCCCCATTCATTTTCCTGGCTAGCCTATGCCCTTGTTATCAGTGTACCTACCATATAGCCTACCTAATTTTGCCTTACTAAAATATGAATAGTCGATGATAACCGTGTGTGTGTGTGTGTGTGTGTCAAAAGGCAATAATATCTTGGAAATGCCAAAAAGGATTAAAAAAAAGAAAACTGTCATTCTAACCCCCCCCCCTCAAAAAATGAGGTTCTACAGGTAATTTCCCATTGTAATACAAATTTGAGTAGGGAAGATAAGTGTATAAGTATTAAATGGGGAGAAGGCCGGTCCGACAACTGCAAATGCGTCCCCCCCCCCCCCGACAGACAGAAGGCTCCCTCAACTTTTGCCCTAATGTACTTGCATCTCCCTTGTGTGTATGTGTGTGTGTGTAGAATCAACTCTCTCTCTCTCTCTCTCTCTCTCATACCTTCTTACCTCCCATCCCTCCTTCCCTACCTTGTGTGTGTGTGTGTGTGTGTGTGTGTGTGTGTGTGTGTGTGTGTGTGTGAGTGAAAGAATTATAAGAAAAATTGGATAAATATGCTGAGAACTATCAAACATGCGTCCCTTCTCCCTTCACGGAGGGTGGCCAAGAGGGTGAGAAGGAGGATGATTAAAGAGACATACACATCTTTATGGTCCTTCAGTGGAGGAGTCATACAGCCTCTTTTTCTCTCTCTCCAAGTGACAGGCAAATCAGAAATCCGTCAAAACAGGGTATGGCAAACCGAGTAAAGTGTAATCTCTTATGCTTACTTAGTAACTGAAAAGAACAAAGGAAGATAATCAAGGAGATTGGGAGATGGAGTTAGGCTATTTTATATATACAGAGAGAGAGAGAGAGAGAGAGAGAGAGAGAGAGAGAGAGAGTTGAATCCTACATCACAAATAGTATAGTTCCCGCTGAAATATAAACAGAAAACCAGAGAGAGCGAGATAGAGAAAAATCCTCCGCTTGATCTAACGGAAATGTGCGTATGCGTTGACCTGGTGCTGATTCGATCTTGCCTCCGACATTGAACAACACTTTACAGTACCGATGTCGAGTTAGTGAGCTATGGAAAAACTGTGAACAATTATGGGAATGGAACGAAGGTCACTGGTATGTTTACACGACTCTAAGCTACGATTCCAAGCAGTCAGGGGGTCAGTTAATCTCAGAGGTTTTCGCCCATTTGGTAAATGCACCGTAACTTTATCAATTCTCCAGTCAATCATAGCGAATCATAGCATGGGTTTAGGAAGCTAAATAACACATTTCAAGGTGCGCCAGACGATTATCTTCACATCTTGTAATGCTGGGTAGAATTAGGCTCGACTTCCCGTACCTATTTCACCCAACGTGGAGCGGGGTCCTCTTTCGAGACCGAAGCTAGTGCAATAAAGAGAGGCAGGACATAAAAACCTTCGGCAACACCATACACGTATATTACCACAGTCAGACACAGGACACTTCAGCAGATATTACAACACAATATAGAGCAATACAAAAACCTTATCTAAGATATGTGTATCTCGCAGGATACTAGCTTTCTAGATACTAATGATAATACAACAAATCTTAGTACTTGGAGTGCAGTAAATACAGGTGCGCGCGGAGCGCGTAAGGGGAAGGGGGGGGAGGGGGTTTGTGATCCACAAGGAGGAGGTAGGGGAGACGCGGAGAGTGACTTAAAACGGCGAGGAGAAAGTTATGGTAATATTGGAGGATGCCCGATATTAGCAAGGGAGTTTAGGTGTTTTCTGTTGGCGAAGATTCTTTGACAAATAACTCTGGTTCTTACTTTGGCTTTAAGAGCGTGAGCGAGGAATGGAGAGGGTTTTTAAGAGTACAGTGCGGAGGGAGGAATTATCGTTAATACTCCCCTTTCTTGATATTTAGAGTGGGAACATGTTTCTGTAGGCACAGGCTTATTAATTACACATCTTCTAAGTATGATATGTAGACTCTCGCTTCACAACGCGTAACAAAGTCGGAATACTCGTAAATACTATTTCACAATATTACTTAGAGACTAGCCAATAGAACTCCAATAATATTTTAGTCTTTCTTCTGGTTCTGGAGATATGTCTTTAGAAAGATTCGGGGCGACACTCGCACGTATTTTCACTTCAGATCTTAATCCACATTCTCGTCCTTCAACTGGATATTGTGTTCTGATTTACCCCAATAGAGATTACATAAATTCACTGCACAATACTTATTCTAAGAGAGAGGGAGTCACACTTAACCTACTTCACGATCGTTACAGGGTCACCCGTATTTCCTCATGGAGAGAAACAAGGACACGTCATCGGTGATCCGGTCGGACTGAGGGCGTCGTCAAGGCGGGGCGAGTCGAGAGGGCACGGGGCGGCTCGCGAGGGGGTCCTCTCGCGTCCGGGGGCTTCCGGACTGGGCTCCGGCGTAAGGCCCGTAGGACTGGGGCCGAAGAGGTCCAGGAACCTCTGGGTCAGGTCCCGGCGTCGTGGGGGCGTGGTGAGGTCTCGCCCGGGTGTCCTAGGGAGGGCCGGAAGAGGCGACAGACTGCGGCCTCCCGCGACCAGAGGCGCCGTCAGGGGAGGGCTGCGGCAGCGACTGTCACTGGGGCCCGACAGGTGTGTCTGGTCGAGGGCCAAGCGTAGGGAACAGAGGCCGGGGGAAACAGGGAGGTCTGTCCGGGATATTCTGGAACGAGACCCCTGGAGTTCAGTTTCCGGTTGTGGAGACATCCCTCTCCTAACTACGCCCTGGGAGCGACCATCGATCGTCTCTACCTGGACACTGGGGGAGCGACCACTGATCGTCTCTACCCGAACACTGTGGGAGCGACCATTGATCGTCTCGACCGGAGCACTAAGGGAGTGACCATTGATCGTCTCTACCTGGACACTGGGGGAGTGACCATCGATCGTCTCTACCCGAACACTGTGGAAGCGACCATTGATCGTCTCGCCCGGAGGACTAAGGGAGCGACCATTGATCGTCTCTACCTGGACACTGGGGGAGCGACCATTGATCGTCTCTACCCATATACTGTGGGAGCGACCATTGATCGTCTCGACCGGAGCACTAAGGGAGCGACCATTGATCATCTCTACCTGAACATTGTGGGAGCGACCATTGATCATCTCTACCTGAACATTGTGGGAGCGACCATTGATCATCTCAACCGGAACCCTAAGGGAGCGACCGTTGATCGTCTCTACCTGGACACTGTGGGAGCGACCATTGATTCTCAACCGGAACCCTAAGGGAGCGACCATTGATCGTCTCTACCTGAACACTACGGGAGCGACGACTGATCGTCTCGACTGAATCACTGTGGGAGTGACCATAGATCGTCTCTACCAGAGGGGCGCTGCCTGGAGTACTATTTCTGACTCCACCCCTAGCTAACTCAGTGATTCCGCCATGCGAAGGTAGTGTCTTTCGCCTACGGTGGCGGCGGCGTGGTGGTTGAATGTCACAGGGGTGCACGGCCCGGGCTGACATGCGTCATTGTTGCCCGGAGTGGTGGTGGCTAGTGGCGGCTACCCAGTGGGGTCTGAGTGGGGGTGTCGGCATTCTCATGGGCGAACTCCGTTGTTTCTGGTTCGCCCTGTTGTCGGGGATACTATGGTATTCTCCGGGAGTTTCTTCGGGAGTACCGTATATGCGTCTGTTAAAGCCACGCATTTCACCACCGTGTTCTTGAAAAAAGTCACGTCCCTGTGGCTGGAGGTGGAATGCTAGAGTGTTGGGGGTGGTGTAAACAGGCTGGAGGTGTTGGAGTGTGTTCTGCCAGGCGACAGTGTAGGAATTTTCCTCCTGTGCTTGGTCATAGGTGAGGAAGAGGGTGGAGGGGGCGGTGGTCGACTGGAGGATATTTAACAGGTGGTGTGGCCCGCGGAGTCGGTGGTTCTTGGTAAGGGTTGGGGCCCATACGGCCCGCTTAATCCTCATGTTGCTTGGTGTGGCTGTCGGCGTGGTTGGAGGTTGAATGCTGGATAGAGTGGGCGAAGGCCGGGTTTTGTGTCGCGGTAATGCGGCGTTGAGTCTCTGGGGAGTACAGGTAGAGGGGATTTGGGCCTGATGTAGCTTGATGGTGCGTGTGTATCGGGTGGGTGGGCATAAGAGTCGGCTGGAGGGGGTGGTGGTGGTGGTTCTGGGGGTGGGTGTGGGTGGGGAAGCAAGCGTGCAGGGTGGGCGGGGTCGGTTAGCGCGGGCCGTCGCGCGCGTTGGGGACGCGGAAGGTAAGAACGTCGGAGTGGAAGTGCGTAGGGGTGGAGGGGAGAGGGCGGTGGTAGTGGGTTGTTCTGCGGGGGTGGCGGGGTGGGCGGGGCACTTGGGCTTGGGTGGAAAGGGTGAGGCGGCGGAGGGAAGGGGTGAGGGTGAGCAAGGCGTGGCGGGTGAGATGTCAGGTGTGGTGCAGGGGGTGGTGGAGGCGGTGGAGGCTGAGGTGGTAGGGGAGGTGGAGGGGGATGGCGAGGAGGAACCATTGCACTCGTATGTGGAAGTGACAGGCGGTGCGGGAGCAGGGGGGGGTTGGGGTTGTGAGGTCGGTATAGTCTGTCTCAGGAAAAACGAATGTAGAATATCGTCTATTTTACTCCAAAGTCACTGTCAAAGGCCGAAGGCATCTGATTTAACGACCTGTGGGAATACAGGCTGGCCAGGGACAAGGCCTGTGGGCAAGAGGCGCACACACACACACACACACACACACACACACACACACACACACACACACACACACACGCAATCAATGAATGGGTATAAGTGACCCGCTATGCTCACAGGTCAATATGAACTGTGGTTCCAGTTTTTGGATGCAACTTTTTTCTTGTCTCCCTCCTCCCTCCCCCATCTACCCTCTCTCTCTCTCTCTCTCTCTCTCTCTCTCTCTCTCTCGTGTGTGTGTGTGTGTGTGTGTGTGTGTGTGTGTGTGTGTGTGTGCAATCATCATCATGACTAATGGTATGCTTTGTATTGGAAAGTAAAGATGAGGAGAAATATTGTGGAATCTATGGCGAATATTGTGGTAGAAGGGTGTAGACATGTATGAAGGTGAACGTTAATTGGCCCACAGGGAATTAATGACAGTTCCACATGCTGACGTCTCGAGGGGACTTCTTGTAGTTGTTCTCTATAAATATATTCCAATGTTTTATTTATTTTATAATACTTATATCACAGTTAAGTTATACTTTGCATTGACATTATTATTCACTACTACAGAACCTTGAGAGAGAGAGAGAGAGGGAGGGAGAGAGAGAGGGGGGGGCTGGTCATTCCCAGGGGACAGGTGGTCACTCCTCACCTCTCTCTCTCTCTCTCTCTCTCTCTCTCTTTAGCATCACAAGAAATGCAGTGAGGAAAGTGACACCAGAAAACTGGCAAAAATGTATGGAGCATACGAGAAAGCTAGAACAGGAATATATCAGAAATGACATTGTGCGCAATCACATGGTCGAAGAATTCGTCATTAACGTGGCGAATGATTCCACCAGTGAAGAAGAAGGTTTAGATGAGGGAGACATGAATATCGAGAGAGAGAGAGAGAGAGAGAGAGAGAGAGAGAGAGAGAGAGAGATTGTATTTTCAATGGAAATTTTAGAGTATAATGAATATTTATTAAGGAAATGCTACTGTTGATCATTCGATCAGTAAAACTATTGTAAATCAGTTTATGTTTTTCATAACATTTTTTTCATAAAGAATAGTAATAAAACAATAAAATAAAATAAAATAATTTTTCTTCATCTTTCATGCCTATTTCATTGGCTTACCCTAACCCTCCCCACATTCCGACCCGGGCCACTCCCATCCTCCATCCCTCCTCATATGGACCGATATCTGGGCACACCACCCCCCCTGAACTCAAAACAGATCATCCTTCCTGCCTTCCTATCCATCCCCATCCCCTCTCTTCACCTAGCTTTTTGCCCACATACACAACATTTGCACACACACACACACACACACACACACACACACCTGAGCTAGGATCGGCAATCCGTTTCCCATTGTGACCTCTATTTCCTTACCCAAAATTCCTTCCCTCTCCCTAAGGACTTCCCACTTCACCTGTCCCTTGTTTCTCTCCGTCTTTGTGCCGTGATTAGAAATCTGGACAGAATAGGGTTGAGACTGAATGGCTTGTTTTTTGTTACTTTGTTAAAACGATATATATAAACAAACACGTTTTTTTTAATAACTGTCGACCTACCAAAAAATCTATCATTCTATCATTATATATATATATATATATATATATATATATATATATATATATATATATATTATATATATATATATATATATATATATATATATATATATATATATATATATATATATATATATATATCTTAGAACTATAAAACTTATATGTAAACTTCAGGAAACTGGTTTAGATGAGGAAGATATGAATATCGAGTGATAGAGAGAGAGAAAGAGAGAGAGAGAGAGAGAGAGAGAGAGAGAGAGAGAGAGAGAGAGAGAGAGAGAGAGAGAGATTGTATTTTCAATGTAAATTTTAGAATATAATGAATCCTTCGATCAGTAATACTATTGTAAATCACTTTATGTTTTTTCATAAAGAATAGTAATAAAACAACAAAATAAAATAAAATAATTTTTCTTCATCTTTCATGGCTTCCCAACCCCTCCCCACATTCCGACCCGGGCCACTCCCATCCTACGTCCCTCCTCATATGGACCGATATCAGGACACTGACAGATAAATAGAGGCTACACATTGTTTTATTATTTAAGCGTCGTGTGTGTGTGTGTGTGTGTGTGCGTGTGTGTGTGTGTGTGTAGAGGAAAGAAAACGGAAGAGGGAAGGAGGAAGGTCCAGAATCCCGAGGGGACCTCTTAATCCTTCACACGGTCACTCGTGTTCCGATTTTGGCAAAGGCTTTGTAAAATTCTCTCCTTCATGTTTCCTGAGAAAGGGTATAGTGGTGGTGAGGTGGCAGGAGAGTTGGCTTGGAGGGTAGGTGGCGAGGAGGGAGTGCGATCTTGTGGTGCCATCCCGGTGTTTGGTGGTGGAGTGGTTTGGGCGGTAGCAGGGCTCTGTGCTAGTGGTGTGGGGTGGGCGGTGGGTACAAAGCTAGGGGATGGTGCGGGTGTGGGGGGCGATGGCGGACGGTGTGTGGTGCTGAACCCATGGTGGCCTGCAGGGGCTGTGGAGTGGGATGTGGCAGGTGTGGTGTGCCGTCGGAGCCGAGGAAAGGTGGGGTGAAGTGTAGGGGGAGAGAGAGACGGTGGTGGTGGGGAGATGCGGTCTCGCGGGGTTGTTTGAATGCTCGGGGATGAGGAGGAGGGTGTGATGGGGAAGGTGAATGAGTTAACCTTGTGGGCGGGGAAAGCGAACGGTGGTGAAGTGATGGCGGTGGGTGGCGCGGGGTGGGAGGTGGAAGGCAGTAGACGGGGGGAGGTGGTTTTAGGAAGTAGGTTAGGGGAAGATGTGGAGAGGGTCCTAGAAGGCCTGTGAAGAGGGAGGCCGGTTTTGTGTTGCGGGAGTATAGTGGTGTGTGGGGTGGGAGGGTTAGAACTAGGGGCAGGAATAGGGGAAGGTAGAACAGAAGAGATAGTGAGAGGGGGGGAAAAGGAAAGATAACGTTCTCCCCTGTCGTAGACTGGGGAAGAGGTGAGGTGGCCCCCGCCATTACGGTGGGTTGCGGGGGCAGGGGGGCGCTTTTTGTTTTTCCCTTTTTTTTTTCCTTCCCCGGGGGCTTAGGGAAATTTGCGTTTGGTGGGGAGGTTTGTAAGCGCCCTCGTGTCATTTGGCTGCACTGGGCAGCTTCTAGCTGCTCACGGATGTCGTGGATCGGACATCCGTGGTAGCATGGAGAAAATTCCCACGGGTTGATGGTGATGAGGTCAATGGGGAATTGATTTATTTCATTGATGCGTTGAGGGGTGGCATGGACGGCTAAAAGGCGCCTCAATAAACTGATATCTCTATCCATGTCTCCTGTTGGATCATCGATAGTGAAGTGTTGTCTTACAACACTTGGGAGTACTCTGAGCAGAGTATTAAATGTATGCTGATCCCGGGTTTCTTCATCTGCCTCCGGGTAGGCAGCAGTAACCAGGCGTCTTGCCTGTAACAGGGTATTATCTAAATCCCCGTCATTAGTAAAGCTATCCAATTTGGATAGAGCCACCACTTTCCCTAGTGATGGGGTATGGCTTGGACAGCGAACTTGGTAAAGTTCTGCCAGGTGAGTTCTGGGACAATTTTTGGCGCAATATTCGCTGCGGCTTTACCCAGTAATGGTAGTGTGACTGCAATTTTTTGTTGGTCATTATCGAAGCCAATATCTAGTAAGGGTTTAACTATTGCAAGATATGTGTGTATGTCATACTGGTCAGGGTCAAACTTGGGTAACTGAACGTGCGGTTTAGTTGCCATTTTTC
Organism: Coenobita brevimanus; assembly: GCF_032717465.1. Classification (NCBI taxonomy): domain Eukaryota; kingdom Metazoa; phylum Arthropoda; class Malacostraca; order Decapoda; family Coenobitidae; genus Coenobita; species Coenobita brevimanus. The sequence goes on along the minus strand of NC_137020.1, from coordinate 12,608,726 downwards.
CAAAAATTTCCTGCTTACCTCTCTTCTACGCTCGGATCTAGAACCACCGCTGGCCACCAGTGTAATGCTGGGTAGAATTAGGCTCGGCTTCCCGTACCTATTACACCCAACGTGGAGCGGGGTCCTCTTTCGAGACCGGAGCTAGTGCAATAAAGAGAGGCAGGACATAAAAACCTTCGGCAACACCATACACGTATATTACCACAGTCAGACACAGGACACTTCAGCAGATATTACAACACAATATAGAGCAATACAAAAACCTTATCTATGATATGTGTATCTCGCAGGATACTAGCTTTCTAGATACTAATGACAATACAACAAATCTTAGTACTTGGAGTGCAGTAAATACAGGTGCGCGCGGAGCGCGTAAGGGGAAGGGGGGGGAGGGGGTTTGTGATCCACTAGGAGGAGGTAGGGGAGACGCGGAGAGTGACTTAAAACGACGAGGAGAAAGTTATGGTAATATTGGAGGATGCCCGATATTAGCAAGGGAGTTTAGGTGTTTTCTGTTGGCAAAGATTCTTTGACAAATAACTCTGGTTCTTACTTTGGCTTTAAGAGCGTGAGCGAGGAATGGAGAGGGTTTTTAAGAGTAGCGTGCGGAGGGAGGGAATATCGTTAATACTCCCCTTTCTTGATATTTAGAGTGGGAACATGTTTCTGTAGGCACAGGCTTATTAATTACACATCTTCTAAGTATGATATGTAGACTCTCGCTTCACAACGCGTAACAAAGTCGGAATACTCGTAAATACTATTTCACAATATTACTTAGAGACTAGCCAATAGAACTCCAATAATATTTTAGTCTTTCTTCTTGTTCTGGAGATATGTCTTTAGAAAGATTCGGGGTGACACTCGCACGTATTTTCACTTTAGATCTTAATCCACATTCTCGTCCTTCAACTGGATATTGTGTTCTGATTTACCCCAATCGAGATTACATAAATTCACTGCACAATACTTATTCTAAGAGAGAGGGAGTCACACTTAACCTACTTCACGATCGTTACAGGGTCACCCGTATTTCCTCATGGAGAGAAACAAGGACACGTCATCGGTGATCCGGTCGGACTGAGGGCGTCGTCAAGGCGGGGTGAGTCGAGAGGGCACGGGGCGGCTCACGAGGGCGTCCTCTCGCATCCGGGGGCTTCCGGACTGGGCTCCGGCGTAAGGCCCGTAGGACTGGGGCTGAAGAGGTCCAGGAACCTCTGGGTCAGGTCCCGGCGTCGTGGGGGCGTGGTGAGGTCTTGCCCGGGTGTCCTAGGGAGGGCCGGAAGAGGCGACAGACTGCGGTCTCCCGCGACCAGAGGCGCCGTCAGGGGAGGGCTGCGGCAGCGACTGTCACTGGGGCCCGACAGGTGTGTCTGCTCGAGGGCCAAGCATAGGGAACAGAGGCCGGGGGAAACAGGGAGGTCTGTCCGGGATATTCTGGAACGAGACCCCTGGAGTTCAGTCTCCGGTTGTGGAGACGTCCCTCTCCTAACTACGCCCTGGGAGCGACCATCGATCGTCTCTACCTGGACACTGGGGGAGCGACCACTGATCATCTCTACCCAAACACTGTGGGAGCGACCATTGATCGTCTCGACCGGAGGACTAAGGGAGTGACCATTGATCGTCTCTACCTGGACACTGGGGGAGCGACCATTGATCGTCTCTACCCGTATACTGTGGGAGCGACCATTGATCGTCTCGACCGGAGCACTAAGGGAGTGACCATTGATCGTCTCTACCTGAACATTGTGGGAGCGACCATTGATCGTCTCAACCGGAACCCTAAGGGAGCGACCGTTTATCGTCTCTACCTGGACACTGTGGGAGCGACCATTGATCGTCTCAACCGGAACCCTAAGGGAGCGACCATTGATCGTCTCTACCTGAACACTACGGGAGCGACCATTGATCGTCTCGACCGAATCACTGTGGGAGCGACCATAGATCGTCTCTACCAGAGGGGCGCTGCCTGGAGTACTATTTCTGACTCCACCCCTAGCTAACTCAGTGATTCTGCCACGTGAAGGTAGTGTCTTTCGCCTACGGTGGCGGCGGCGTGGTGGTTGAATGTCACAGGGGTGCACGACCCGGGCTGACATGCATCATTGTTGCCCGGAGTGGTGGTGGCTAGTGGCGGCTACCCCGTGGGGTCTGAGTGGGGGTGTCGGCATTCTCGTGGGCGAACTCCGTTGTTTCTGGTTCACCCTGTTGTCGGGGATACTATGGTATTCTCCAGGAGTTTCTTCGGAAGTACCGTATATGCGTCTGTTAAAGCCACGCATTTCACATCTTATAAGAAAATGGAAGAAATTACATCCCTCTGTGAGTACGTAAAGTTCTTCCATTCTTCTGAAATCAATTTATATTTCTTAAAGATGGGAAGATAATCGTCTGGCTCACCTAGCAATGTGTTATTAAGCTTCCTAAACCCATGCTATGATTCGCTATGAGTCACGGAAAGATTGATAAAGTTACGGTGTATTTATCAAATGGGTGAAAACATCTGAGATTAACCGATCGCCTAACTGCTTGGAATCGTAGCGTAGTCATGTAAACATACCAGTGACCTTCGTTCCCTCCCCATAATTGTTCAGTTTTCTTTATAGCTCACACTAACTTAACATCACTGACATCAGTACTGTAAAAGGTTGTTCAGTGCCGGAGGCTATAAAATGCCCGCGACCGGACCTTCTGCCCCGCCACCCCCCACACCACCACCGGGCCACCACCACCCCACCACCCGAGGAGGAGATAACGGTCAGGTTAGTGACCCGGGACAAGAGGGTCATCCAACCACCACTGACCTGTGCCCCTTCTTCCCGCAACTACCTCAACACCAGGTGAGCCTAGACCCGCAACAAATTACACGGCGGGTTAACCATCGACAGCAGTGGGGTGGGACTGATACAACATCAGTCCCTCGTAGTTTTGTGGTGACGACCACAGCTTCACCCCAACGGGACAGGAGGTCCCTAGGTGAGCCACGAGGTGTTTACACCTACTGCCACTGTGAGCCACGGGGAAGAACCATCCTCTGCTGCAACAACCCTGGTGAGCCATGAGGGGCTTGTATCCTCTGCCACCGTGAGCCACGAGGGCGTAATACCCTCTGCCACAACCAGGACAGGAGGTCCTTTGACGAGGGAGGAGGACCCTCTATAACAAATAGGGCAGGAGGCCCAATAGTGGATTGTACGGGGCTCACACCCCTAGCCACTCCAAGGGTAAGAGACCCTCACACTAAGCCACAAGTGGGTCCCAGGACCGATCAACCTGGTGCCACGGCAGTTGTGAAGACAAGAGAGAGAGTCGCCTCTGTGCTACTCTCCATAAGTGCAAGAGAGACCACGGCCTCTGTGTGTCCTCTAAAGTCAGCTAACTCCTGCAGGAGTAGCTGGACACCACCCAGGAGAGTTGCCCCGAAAGTGTCACCTGAACAGAGGCCTGGTCCCAGTCAGGACCTACCTCCCACCCCCGGGAAATTCTTGTCTTCCCCAGGTACCAGCAGGAGACGAGGCCGCAGCCCACACCTGACGGCGCATCCCCCAGCAGACCTCCGCAGCCCTCGGACCCCCAGGCGAGCCCAGCAACCCGTCGACGCCGACCTCCCCCTGCCGCAGACCTTACGATGTCAGGCCCGTCTGCTACACCTGTTTGGCCCCAGTCCCTAGGGCCAACATAGACAGGCCTCCCTTCACCGTGACCAGAGGAGGGCCTATAACAGGTCGAGACCCCAGGCAAGAGGGTCTCCCTGCACCGTGACCAGAGGAGGGCCTACAACAGGTCGAGACCCCAGGCAAGAGGGTCTCCCTGCACCGTGACCAAAGGAGGGCCTACAACAGGTCAAGACCCCAGGCAAGAGGGTCTCCCTGCACCGTGACCAGAGTGAGGACCTACACCTTATAATGACAAAGTGATATCGCCCCAGAAACTCGGGCAAGAATAGTGACTTTTCCTTTCCTGTAGTGAGACAGAGATAGTGATCCAGTGACAGAGTGAACCAGCGGGATTACACCAAAAAGTGTCCGTAAATACCTTCCCCTGGAAAAGACTATAAGTTCTGGGCTCGTACAACTAGTGCTATTCCGAAGTCCAGTCTAGAGTAGTCCCCCCCCCCTTGTCAGTGTACGCGCGGGCGAGAGTTGCCGCGCCGAGCCCTACCAGTGAATTATAGTGCTCTACTCCCCTTGTTCTTTTATAGTAATAATCCCTCCCCAGCTCATCAAGCCCAGACATCTCGATTGCCCCAGCACACTAAGACCTTTTGGACTTTAATGCAAGTTAGTTTCATTCACTTATGGACTCTTAACCTATTGTAAAGTATAATTATAGTGTGTGTGAACATCCCGTGCTGTACTAACGTAACTTTGTATATCTGTATTCTCTGCCCATAATATCATTCTATGTGATATTGTCAAGGTGTTAGAATTAAGGTAATAGATGTGTTAAAGGTGGACTGCCCAGTTTTTATGTCCTGTTCCTTTGTTAGTGCATTACTTCCGGTCCGGAAAGAGGACCCCGCTCAGTAGCTAGTGTTTTTAGTACGAGGAGTCGGCCTAAAAACACTCAGCATAACACTGGTGGCAAGCGGTGGTTCTGGATCCGAGTAACGCACGGAGGAACGTTAAAGGAAACTTGCACAATGGCAGCTAAACCGCACATTCAATTACCAAAATTCAACCCGGACCAATGTGACATGGATGTTTATTTGGACATGATCAAACCCCTTTTAGACATAGGGTTTGACTCAGATAAGGAGAAAATTGCAGTCACACTACCGAATCTGGGAAAAATTATCACAAATGTCGCACCCAAAATAGTCCCAGAACTGTCATGGGACCAGTTCACTCAGATAGTGAAAAGGGCTTTGATGCCTTGCATGGGCAGAGTTGTCGCACTCTCACAACTCGACGCCCTCACTTATGATGGTAACCTGGATGGTACTTTCACCCAGGCTCGGCGCCTCGTCACCGCCGCTTATCCCGAAGCTGAAGTAAATACTCGGGACACTCATACCTTCAACGCCCTGCTGAGGATCCTACCGAGCATAGTCAGGGAACATTTCTCCATATATGATCCCTCAGGAAATATGGATCAAGACCTGCAGCTCGTCAGGCGTCTCCTCGCCGCCCGTCCCACACCAGAACCACTTCATGCAGTGACAAAGTTCCTCACAAACCACAACCCCCCACCAAAACCCAAGCCGCCGCCTCACCAGTCGCCTGCAGAACCACCTCCCACACTACCCAGGGCTTACCCACAAAGGAAGCGCCATAACCCCAGGGAACAAGGTAACTTCATTAGTATAAACCCTTGGGAGCTCACGGCTTGCAGCTGCACCTGCCCCCTTCATGACATAAGGGAGCAACTCAAGGCGAATTGACGAAAAGGCCGTAGAAAAGTTTCCTCCCTTGATGACGACGCCCAGGAGGACGACATACCACCACTGCTCTACCAAGGACCGGACGACGACGAGCACGACGACTACCCCCATCCTCAGCAGATGGATTTTTTAGGCCCGCCCCAGCACCTCCCCACGGTGGCGGGGGCAACCTCACATAGCTACAAACCCCCAGTCTACAACAAGATATGGCTGAACAGGGTCAAGGCAAGATTGCTGGTGGATACGGGAGCAGCCAGATCTTGTCTCTACTCCCATTTTCACTCCAGCCACACCTCAGCATTCGGCCCACTTCTCCCCACTTCAGCCAACCTCGTAGACACCGGGGATGGTCCCCTACCCATCCGTGGGGAAACCAGGGCCTTACAAACTACCACCCACCAACGAGCCTCCACCGACCACCCATTCATCATTTTTTACTCCTCCTGTAGCCAATATGATGGATATCTTGGCCTGGACCTGCTTCAGAAACTCCACACGACCATTGATTGCTATCAACGTCGCCTCCACTTCGGTCCAGCCCACCTTAACCAAGCATCCACCAACAAGGAAAGAAAAAGAAAAGGAAACAAAAACAACACCACCACCCCCACACTGCCCACACACACACCACCCCACCACACTCTCCCTCTCCAACCCACCTGTACATGTAAACCCAACCTAACCTCCCTAAATGCCTCACTTCATCCCCTTCCAACCCCATCCCCCACCCCACCCTTGCCATCCCAGACTCCCTCATTCCCTGCCACTATCGCTTCCACCGTTACCATTTCACCTCACCATGAAGCATGGGTTACACTCACCAGACCCTCAGGTACATCAGTCCTCTTTTCACCGTCCATCCCCACCGGACCCCTGTCATCCTGTCTAGTCTCCCCCACTTTCCTCCCCCCCCACGCCCACCAAATACGTATTGCCAATCTCGCCACAACACCTTTAACCCTGCTTCGAGGCCTCATCATCGGTGACACAGAAGAGGCAGAACCATGTTCAACACCACCCCCCAATCACCCCACCCTCCCCAACATACCACCACATCTCTCCCCTGCCCAATCAAACAGCCTCCACCAACTACTCCTGGACTTCCAGGACTTATTCTCCGTCGGCCCAACTGATCTCGGCCATACCACCTACCTAAGCCACGAAATTCACACTACAGGACCTCCCATTCGCCAACCATCTAGCAGAAAAAATCCTAAACAACGGGCAGAAGAAGACCGGCAGGTTCAAGAAATGCTGGATGCCGGTGTCATATCAAACTCCACCAGCCCATGGTCATCACCTATAGTACTCGTGCGAAAAAAGGACGGAACCATGCAGTTTTGCGTCGATTACCGTAAAGTAAATGACGTTACCATCAAAGACACTATGCCACTACCCAGGATTGACGACTCCCTAGATTCACTACATGGATCTACCTGGTTCTCTACCTTAGACCTGCAATCAGGCTATTGGCAGGTTCCAGTTCACCCTGACGACAAACACAAAACCGCCTTTTCTACATCAAACGGGAAGCACTGCAAATTCAACGTCCTTGCCTTCGGACTCTGCGACGCCCCTGCGACATTCTCCCGCCTGATGGAATCTGTGCTGAGCGGACTCACCTGGGAAACCTGCTTAGCCTACCTGGATGATGTAATTGTTTTCAGCCATACCTGGGCCGACCATCTCCACCGCCTCAAACAGGTATTCCAGCGCATACGACAGGCCGGATTGAAGCTAAAACCAACCAAATGTGTGCTAGCTGAAAGCTCAGTCTCCTTTCTCGGACACCTGATCAACGCAGAGGGCATCTCCCCCGACCCCGACAAGCTACATGCAATCGCCGACATTCCACCACCCCGCGACGTGCACGAAACCAGGGCCTTCTTAGGACTAACCTCCTATTATCGGCGCTTCGTGAAAGGCTTCGCGAACATCGCAAAACCCTTGCACGATCTTACAAAAAAGGGAGAACCGTTCGCCTGGACTGAACCCCGGCATATCGCATTCACCACCCTCAAAGCCAAACTCACCTCCGCCCCAGTCGTCGCCTTCCCGGACTACACCCTACCATTCCGCCTGTACACAGACGTCTCACTCCACGCAATAGGGGCAGTCCTTGCACAAGTACAGGACGGCCGCGAACACATCATCGCCTGTGCCAGCCGCACCCTGAACTCAGCGGAAAAGAATTACGCGGCCGCCAAACGTGAATGCCTAGGGATAATATGGTCACTTGAGTACTTTCGCTCATACATATCAGGCACCCATGTGATCATCATCACGGATCACCAATCCCTACAATGGTTGCGCCAGTCCAACACCACGAACGCCCAGCTCACTACATGGCACGAAACCTTAGAAGAATACGATTTTGAAATATCGTATCGTCCAGGCAAACTCCACACGAACGCCGACGCCCTATCAAGACTACCCATCAATGCCATCTCACCAGAACCCGACCTGATTAAGATGTGGCAAGACAACCAACGCCCTACCTGGATTCCGCCGAATATCTTCAGCAAGCTCCACCTGCATGGTGAACACTTGTTTGACCCTAACGGCCACATAATCCTGAGCCCCACAGCCGCCCATGACACCATGCTCCACCTCCATGCCGACAACGGAATCCACTTGGGCACCAAGAAACTCACCCAAGTGTTCAACGACATATACTGGACACCGAACCCCACCACTATCGCCAAAACCATCGTGCAATCCTGCCGAGCCTGTGCGTTAGGAAAGGATATCACCCGCACACCAGGCCCATCCGGAAAACTAACGGCAACAAAACCCTGGCAACTGCTATCCCTTGACGTCGTCGGACCACTCACCCCCAAAGCAGGATATAAAAATATAATCACCTTTGTGGACGTCTATTCAAAATTCATCATAGCTTGTCCTGCTAAAGACCACAGTGCAGTATCTGTCGCTGATGCTCTGACTCGCCATGTGTTTCCATACTTTGGCATTCCCCAGGCATTACACTCCGACAATGCACCAGAATTCACCGGAAAGGTTTGGCAGGAATTAGCTAAAATATTCGGATTCCACATCTCCCACTCATCCCCTTACTGGCCACAAGGCAACAGCATCTGTGAAAGAAGCCATCGCTCCCTCCTCAATCAAGTCAGCACTCACATCACACAAACAGGAAATGAAGACTGGCCTGCCCACGTCAAAATAGTTCAATGGGGCTTGAACACATGCCCGCGAGAAGACGGCATAACACCACACGAGCGAATATTCGGGGAAACCCTGCTCCTCCTCCCGCTCCGCCACCACCTCCAGCCACCCTCCCCGCCCTCCCCCACCAACCCTCTCCACCATCTCAAATGCCACCTCCACCACCTACAAGCACAACAAGACCTTACACCCGATACCACCCACACCAACCCCTACAAAACAGGCCAATCTGTTGTCGTCGCCCAACTCCCTACCCCAAACAAAATTGTACCACGATTCATTGGACCCTTCACCATAACTCAAGTCCCCAACCCGTATCAAGTCATCATCAATCAACACGGCCAGCAGCGCACGTATCGCAACCGCCATGTGCGACCTTTTCACCCACCCAACAATAACCACCCCCGCACCCACACGCCCAGCACCTCTGCCCGACCACCTGGCCATGACAACGTTTCCGGGAATTACCCCCCACACTCACATGCCTACTACTTCTCACCCCCACCCAGTACCTCACCTACCACCTCACCACCCCCCACCACCCGAGATCTTGACTCACCTCAACCACCGCCCTCACCACCACCCCCACCCAGCACCTCACCTACAATCACACCACCCTAGATCCTGACTCACCTCAACCGCCGCCTACACCACCACCACCACCCGGCACCACCACATACTCAACAACGCCCACACCACACTCCACCACCCATTCCCACACCACGCCTCACACCACACCCCCTCCATCCCCTGCCTCTCCACCACCCCAAACCACTACCTCCTCAAATCATACTCCTCCACCTTCGCCCACCTGCGTCCGCACCATGCCCAGAACCACCCAAGCAAACGCGCCTGCCCTACCCAGCGACCATGCTCACTATACCCGCCACACAACCAGGCCACCCACCTCACCTCCCAACACCCGTACACCCTCACCACCACCACGTGCTCAACCACCCTCACCACCTACACCCACCCTCACCACCACCACTACTAGATCAGGCCGCCTTTCATGCCCACCACCCAGATATACACCTACACCACCCCACGGTAACCAACCAACCCACCATACACCACCACAAAAACCCCCTACCCCAAACACCTCCCCCATCACTCTCCCTCTCCACCAAGCACGATGGAAAAACCCCAAGTCCCAATTCCCCAAAGTCAAATCCCCTACCCACCGACCCATCCCCCATAAAAGCACCGACCCGCCAACCATAGCCAGCATTCAGCTACAGCCGCCCCACCAAGCACCAACCACCAGCATGAAAATCACCCGCGTCCAGTGGCTATCTCACGGCCAGCCGCCCATCAGAATCCGACAGACGCCCCAGCTTCTTCGCCGCCTACGCCGCACAAACCACCCATCCTCCATCCGACTGTTCATCAACCCAGCCCACGAACCGACCACAATGACCAACCACTGGATCAACCTCCTGCAGCACCTCACCCCAGTCAACAGGACACCAACCACCATCACCTACCACCTGCAGTCACGGGGTCGTGACTTTCACGAGCGACGGTGGTAAAATGCCCGCGACCGGACCTTCCACCCCGCCACCCCACACACCACCACCGGGCCACCACCACCCCACCACCCGAGGAGGAGATAACGGTCAGGTTAGTGACCCGGGACAAGAGGGTCATCCAACCACCACTGACCTGTGCCCCTTCTTCCCGCAACTACCTCAACACCAGGTAAGCCTAGACCCACAACAAATTACACGGCGGGTTAACCATCGACAGCAGTGGGATGGGACTGATACAACATCAGTCCCTCGTAGTTTTGTGGTGACGACCGCAGCTTCACCCCAACGGGACAGGAGGTCCCTAGGTGAGCCACGAGGTGTTTACACCTACTGCCACCGCGAGCCACGGGGAAGTACCATCCTCTGCCGCAGCAACCCTGGTGAGCCATGAGGGGCTTGTATCCTCTGCCACCGTGAGCCACAAGGGCGTAATACCCTCTGCCACAACCAGGACAGGAGGTCCTTTGACGAGGGAGGAGAACCCTCTATAACAAATAGGGCAGGAGGCCCAATAGTGGATTGTACGGGGCTCACACCCCTAGCCACTCCAAGGGTAAGAGACCCTCACACCAAGCCACAAGTGGGTCCCAGGACCGATCAACCTGGTGCCACGGCAGTTGTGAAGACAAGAGAGAGAGTCGCCTCTGTGCTACCCTCCATAAGTGCAAGAGAGACCACGGCCTCCGTGTGTCCTCTAAAGTCAGCTAACTCCTGCAGGAGTAGCTGGACACCACCCGGGAGAGTTGCCCCAAAAGTGTCACCTGAACAGAGGCCCGGTCCCAGTTGGGACCTACCTCCCACCCCCGGGAAATTCTTGTCTTCCCCAGGTACCAGCAGGAGACGAGGCTGCAGCTCACACCTGACGGCGCGTCCCCCAGCAGACCTCCGCAGCCCTCGGACCCCCAGGCGAGCCCAGCAACCCGTCGACGCCGACCTCCCCCTGTCGCAGACCCTACGATGTCAGGCCTGTCTGCTACACCTGTTTGGCCCCAGTCCCTAGGGCCAACATAGACAGGCCTCCCTTCACCGTGACCAGAGGAGGGCCTATAACAGGTCGAGACCCCAGGCAAGAGGGTCTCCCTGCACCGTGACCAGAGGAGGGCCTACAACAGGTCGAGACCCCAGGCAAGAGGGTCTCCCTGCACCGTGACCAAAGGAGGGCCTACAACAGGTCGAGACCCCAGTCAAGAGGGTCTCCCTGCACCGTGACCAGAGTGAGGACCTACACCTTATAGTGACAAAGTGATATCGCCCCAGAAACTCGGGCAAGAATAGTGACTTTTCCTTTCCTGTAGTGAGACAGAGATAGTGATCCAGTGACAGAGTGAACCAGAGGGATTACACCAAAAAGTGTCCGTAAATACCTTCCCCTGGAAAAGACTGTAAGTTCTGGGCTCGTACAACTAGTGCTATTCCCAAGTCCAGTCTAGAGTAGTCCCCCCCTCTTGTCAGTGTACGCGCGGGCGAGAGTTGCCACGCCGAGCCCAACCAGTGAATAATAGTGCTCTACTCCCCTTGTTTTTTTTTATAGTAATAATCCCTCCCCGGCTCATCAAGCCCAGACATCTCGATTGCCCCAGCACACTAAGACCTTTTGGACTTTAATGCAAGTTAGTTTCATTCACTTATGGACTCTTAACCTATTGTACGAAGGGTGATCAGAAAGTAATGACAGTTCGTGCTATAACATGAAAACCTTGAATGATGGGAGGTAGGGGAGCAAGGAGAGTGCAGAGTTGCCTGTCCTTACGAGTTTGAACTTGTCGCCGTATGCCTGACTTTTCTTGTTTTATTGTTGTGAGTGAATGCTTCACTCTTGTTTTTGCTCTCTGGCCAGAAACATGGATTACTCGAAAGAAGGCTGCAGGTTCTACATTTTTACGAGGTGGACACTGGGAAAGAAAGCAACAGAGATTCGAGGGGAATTATTACAAGTTTATCCAGACACTACTCCTTCCCTGGAAACTGTTTCCCGCTGGATTCGTGCTTTCACAGCAGGAAAAACTGAACTGAAAGATGAACAACGCTCTGGACGCCCCCGGACATCCGTGACCGAAGCAACAACTGTCCGTGCACGGTCCATCATTGACGAGGATCCAACTGTAACTCTTAGGTTCTTAGCCTTGGAGCTTGATATCAGTTATGGGAGTGCATATGACATCGTGCATGAACAATTACACCTGAGGAAGAAGTGTTGTCGATGGATACCCCATTTGTTGACTGATGAGCAAAAGGCTGAACGGGTGAGGATTTGTCGTGTCTGGCTTGCTGAATTTGAACCAAATGGTCCAAAACGGTTCTCAGATGTTGCTACTGGAGATGAGTGTTGGATTTCATTCTTCACAACCCGTGACAAGCAGTCAAACATGGTGTGGTTGGGCGATGAAGACCCTCGACCTCAGATTTTGAAGGAAGGATTTCGCAGCCGGAAGCGCCTTTTCACCATCTTTTTCAATTCTCAAGGACCAATATGCGTGGATGTGATGCCTGAAAAGTCCACTATCACAGCCCAATACTACACAGACAAGGTCCTTCCACAAGTCTTGGAACACAAGGCTAACACCGCACCAACCCGCCGTCGGTCTCGCCTTTTGCTGCACCACGACAATGCTGCACCCCACAAAGCTCGCCTCACTATGCAGTACCTGGAACAACAAGGTATAACTCTGCTCCTCCACCCACCCTACTCCCCTGACCTGGCTCCCTGTGACTTTTGGTTGTTTCCAAAAATTAAATCTGCCATCGCTGGGAAGCAATTTCATCGCATCCAAGACTTGGCACAGACTGTCAATTCAGAACTCCGAAGTATACCGTCTTCAGAGTACCACGCTTGCTTCATGAAGTGGAGAAAGAGAAGGGAACGCTGCATAGAGGTTGGAGGGGAGTACTTTGAAGGAATGTGAGTCATAGTTTGATAGTTCTTCAAGCTAATAAAAGTTTATGGACTCACTGTCATTTCTTTCTAATCACCCCTCGTAAAGTATAATTATAGTGTGTGAACATCCCGTGCTGTACTAACGTAACTTTGTATATCTGTATCCTCTGCCCATAATATCATTCTATGTGATATTGTCAAGGTGTTAGAATTAAGGTAACAGATGTGTTAAAGGTGGACTGCCTAGTTTTTATGTCCTGTTCCTTTGTTAGTGCATTACTTCCGGTCCGGAAAGAGGACCCCGCTCAGTAGCTAGTGTTTTTAGTACGAGGAGTCGGCCTAAAAACACTCAGCATAACAGGTTATTAAGGGGTTAATAGGATATATTACTGTTTGCATCAATGCTCTCTCTTTCACGTTAAGCACAAAAACAAACAAAAGAATGAGCACTAAATGTACATTTAACTTTCATCAGAGAGACCTTAGCAATTTATATTCCTCCAGTTTATTTTTAAGTATTTTTCTGACTTTAGGTTAGGTTCAGTTAAACAGGACAGTCCCTTCCACCATTATGCTGCGGAATAAAAATACTAGAGCTGTCACAACGGTACAGCTAAAAACAACGGGAAAACTGATTTAACAAGCAACATTTATTTATGGGTAATGCATTACAGTGTCAGTGGTTCATGGGCTACTCAATTACTGGTAAGTATCATTTTCAGGAAGGCATCAAGAAAATGAATTTCAAGAATTAGCGTGGGGGCTTGGAACTTAACCCTCGCTAATTTGGTGGGGGTGGTTACTGTAGTGTATGATACTGTGCAATATTGTAATCAATACAGTACTATATCTGAATCTGAATAAAAATATAGAAATTAGTGAACATACAGAAGTGTAATGAAACATTAGGCCTACAAGCCACAGATAACACTTCCTAGACAGCCGAGATGATTCCGGACATCTGCCGAACAATCAGTGATTTTCGTAAATGGGACTATTTCTCAAAACTGCCGAAATGTCGGATCTACCGAACAATCAGCTGCCGAATAATAGGACTTTTACTGTAAACAATGATCCGGCCCTTTCATTAGACACCTTTCCTCCTCTGCCTGGAACTACAGTTAACCATAATTCTGATCTATGTGGAACATGTAATATTGTGACTAGGTTAGATGCTGCAGGCTGTGATCGCTGTGAAACCTGGTTTCACCCCACATCTATGTGTCTGGCCCTCCCAGACCAGCTAGTAGAAAGTATTAGAGAGTTCGACGGTCAGGGCATTGCCTTTATTTGCACAGAGTGCCGTTCTGCTACCGATAAGAGTGGCACCGTGTCTGACTCTGCATTTAGGCAATTGTTCCAAACGGTAAAAAAATTATGTGAGGCCATCCAAACTCTTTCTGCACCGTGCTAAGATACCGGATGATGATGTGAGGAAAGACCTGCTACATAATGCGAGGAAGTTACATAATACCCAGTTTAGCCACATCTATATCAATAGGGACCTGACATACAACCAAAGACTGGAACTGCATGCCAGGCGTGCACAACGTAGCACTGCTAGTGGAGGAGGGATCAGGGGACCTACTGATACCCACCCAGCTAGCACTTATCCTGCTGGAGATGCCATGGCTATACCCAGGACTTTCCGAACCCAGTTCACCCCTTTGGACACTCAGGTTGCTGCAACCCACTCAAAAGATAATACACCTACGAGAAATTTAAACCAATAACCTTGCAGTCCTTCCAGGCAACAGTGAGTTTCCACAATTTGAAATTTGGGTTCTGCAATGTAAATAGTATCATTAATAAATTATATTTTATCTCTGATTTTCTGTCAGACAGTGATATAGATATTTTTGGAGTTGCCGAAACCTGGCTGCTGCCTAAAATCCCTGATTCATTTGTTCAAATTAATAATTTTAACCTCTCACGTACTGACATCAATGGCAATACCCGTAAGCACGGAGTATGTATATATATGAGGAGTATGTAGGTATCAGCACCAACTGTGATAATCTCTGTGCCATCCATTTACATACATTTAACCTGTACATATTTGTAATATATCGCCCTCCTTTCAACAGTGATGCTGATAACCTAGCATTACTAAATTCTTACTGGACTTTTGTCCATCCAAAGGTGTACTAATTGTTGGGGACTTTAACTTCCCCCTTATCAACTGAAAAAAAAGCACAACACTGGCTATGAAATATCCTCCCCTCCACCAGTCGTTCCTGGACTGTTTTGCATGTCTGGGTTTGCACCAGTGGGTAACAAAGCCCACATACTTAAGCTCGAGCACCACTCTAGATCTTGTCTTCACATCTGAAAATAACAGAATTGGAGAAATTGAAGTAATGAGTCCCCTGCCCAACTGTGGACACAGTCCGGTGCTACTACAATATTATTTTCAGGCCGCTGTTGTGATAGATAGCTGTTTACACACCAAGCACTCCTGGCATAAAGCCAGAATATAACAAAATAAATAATCGTCTGCGTGAAATAAACTGGCATTTTGAATTCCAAAGCCTGTCAATTGATGCTGTGTATGATAGATCGCACTCCATCCTTAGCCCATTAGTTGACCGGTATGTGCCGAATATGCCTAGCACACCTTCCCCACCTCCCAGATCACCTCCCAAGGCCTTGAAAAACCGTTGCAGAAAAGGCTAGGAAACATACAAACACTCCAGGAGTGTTTATGGAAGACTATCTCCTGGGGATTCTCGAGCTCCATCACACTACGACGCTCTCAATGACAGCTTTCGTAACTACTTTAAACATATGTAAATCAATCACGAAATGTCACTGATTAGAAAACTACAGGTCCCCTCAAAACCATTCCACCAGTACATCAGAAATAAGAAAGTAGGTGCACCCTCAGTAGGCCCCATAAGGTTGGATTATGAAGTGTTAACATCTGACTGTACTCAGATGGCACAAACTTTTGCTACATATTTTTGTACAGTTTACTCGACACATGCTCTTTGTGCTCCCTTCCCTCACCAAACGTTTGAGGGTATCCTCGATACAGTGACCTTATCTTTGCAAGATGTGAGAAATAAGCACGCAACACTGGACCCGAACACCAGTATGGGATCTGATGGCCTCCACCCCAGTCTTTTGAAATATTGCCCAGCCTTAGCCTTAGCCTTGTTTTTGATATTTCAAAAGTCCGTTACCGTTGGTAAATTGCCACAGGATTGGAAAAAAATCCATCATCATTCCTATATTCAAGAAAGGCTCTCGACACACACCTCTTAACTATAGGCCTATTAACCTAACCTCTGTCTGCTGTAAAACTCTGGAAAGATTTATTACAGAGGCATTATACAACTACCCTGACACTAATGGAGTGCTGTCAAATGAGCATAATGGATTCAGACAGGGTAGAACAGTAGATGACCAACTGTTACTTGTGTATAATGACGTTACGGCGTGGTTCGATGCTGGGTATGTTGTGGATGTTGCCTTCTTTGTCTTTAGCAAAGCCTTTGACATCGTCAACCATTCGATACTCACTGACAAGTTGAGTCTACTTAGGGTCAGTGGTTCCTTGCTGACCTGGATCTCTGACTTCCTGTCCAGCCGCACCATGCAAGTGTCTGTGTCCAGCTGCACCAGTTCCTCAAGGAATGTTCTCAGTGGTGTTCCCAGGGATCTGTTCTAGGCTCTTTGCTCTTTCTGGTATATATAAACTTTCTACCCTCATACATACGCTCCAAATGCAATTTCTTTGCTGACAACATGAAGATTTACCTCAAGTTGCATCAAAACAACTGTTTCTCAATAGCTGGGCCCGTATTTTGCATAGTGCTTATGGTCGGTCGACCCTAGCTAACTGTCATAGCTAACAAAGGCGTTTTTTGTAGCACCTCGGAAAGTCATAAGGGTTTGGGTTTCCGCTGTTGGAGTTTACAGAACGCCAAGCAATAGCACAGCCAGACGAACGAGCACTGTGAGCCCCGGAAGAACTGTCGTACATAGCCAGTCTGCCAGGAAATGAGATGACAACTTTTTCATAATAACATTTTATGCTCCTAAGATTAACGTAGGAGCATTACTTACAATTTTCATTCCATTCCGAAGCAGAAATTAAGGCCAGTAGGAACCGGTTACTCTCCTACTCTTTTCAAGTACGCCCAACCTCGCGGTGGATTTGTAAACTTGTTTCAATGGCTGCAGGTCCTGACGTATGATAAACTCGAAAATTTAGGGATCCAAGCACCTTTCACGGTTTGGAAATGCATCTATATCCCTCAAAAAACACATAACATGAAAATACTTATGATTGGCTGAGACATTACCTAAGCATTTTGTAATTTTGTACTTTCGTTGGAATGAAGCCAAAACCACAGTAAATTCATCGGACGCGTCGGCCATTTTGGGGTTGGCGGTGCGAGATGGAACATTTACATTATTTTTGTAATAAACTACATTGTCAGAATTCCTTAATGTCATATAGTCATTAAAATGATAGTTTGTTATCCATTATAATATAAAAAATGAATGATTATCCTCTGATATTGCGAATTAAACACCATGCTAAACTCCCTAACTGGCTACACTCCGCTACACAACACGCTGATTGGTAGTTGGGGTATGCACCACTGCAGAGGCAAACTCCTTAGTAAGGAGTTTGACTTTCCAACAGCGGAATCTCAAACCCCTTTGACTTTCCCAGGTGCTACAAAAAACTCCTATAATTTATGACCGTCAGTCTTATGGCCGTCGGAAGTCGTCGGCCATACATCACTAATCCAACAACACCATCAGCTGCTAGAACGCACTGCTCACAATTTGTCAACTTTAAGTTTATGGAATGAAATAGGTTCTTGGCATTATTTTCTTGGATTTTAATTGTTTTAACTTTATATGACGACTTTTGGGGAAGTTAGACATAGTAAAATATGAATTCGTTTTTGAGAAAATGCGCTGAAACGTATTCCCGTTGAAAAGTGTGTAAACAAATGTACACTCAGGTGGCATTGTTTACGAAGGTCTTTAAGGCACGGAACCCCAAGCTAAGGGTCAAAGGAAAGCAAACTGGGGAGAAGATGAATCTGTCCAGCTTGCAATGTTGTATAGGGACGAAGTCCATATACTGAGAAAGAATTTCAAAAATGTCGGTGTCTCCAATCAAAAGAAACATGACATACTACTTTACTGGTGGAATATATTGTTTAATGGCTTTAGGTCAAGTTAACTATACCTGAATCAACATCAACTTATATCAATTGATGCAATCCTACCTTGATTCATAGTACTTCACAATTAATGTAAATCGACTCAAAGGTATGCAGTCTTCTAAACCTTTTTAATTGTTAATTTAGTACGAAGTAAGCCTTCCATTTCCATAACACTGTGTGCCATATTTACTCCCTAGTCTATGAAAGGAAAAAGATACCATCTGTCAGATCTGCATCGTTTAATAACCGCTCATTTGTACACCCGTTTCATTACCTCGTACATTACTTGCGGTGCGGACCAAGAGCCTTCAATTGACCTCTCCATAGGTCATGGAGGTGCTGAGGCACCAACAGTAATGGTTGTTGGTACTCCAGAAAGAGTGCCTGAGCCTGCCCTGGCCACCCTGCAGCCATTTGAGGTGGCAGCTGAGGAGGACGCAGCAGCTGCTCGGATGAAGGTGGCAGGCTCGGAAAAGGAGGCAGCAGCTGCTCGGGCAAAGGTGGCAGCTGCCGAAGAGGAGGATGAAGCTGCAAGGGCAGCAGCAGGAGCTGCACGGGCAGGGGAGGAGGCTGCACGGGCCATGAAGGCAGCTGCAGAGGAGGTGGTTGCGTGTGTTCGGGCCTTCGCAGGAGCTGCGCGGGCAGGGGAGGCAGCTGAAAGAGCACGGGAAGCAGCTGCCAAACAAAAAGCAGAAGCCATGCGGCTAAAACAAATTTTATATAAACTGAAAATTGAAAAGGCACGAAAAAACAAATAATGAAATAAAGGTAGAAAAGGATACACATACTTCTATGATTGTGAAACCTTAGTTGTAGTTTAATTATCCATGAGTTTATTTCTATTTAATGCGCAAGGATATTTGTTCTCATACATAATGTAATGCTGAGTAGAATTTGGCTCGACTTCTCGTTCCAAATCAACTCAACACTGAGCGGGGTCCTCTTTCGAGACCGGAGCTAGTGCAATGAAGAGAGGCAGACATAAAAACTTTCGGCAACACCATACACGTATATTATTTCAGTTAGACACAAGACATTTCAGTAGACATTACATCACAATATAGAGCAATACAAAACCTTATCTAAAAAATTGTGCATCTCGCAGGATACTAGCTTCCTAGATATTAATGACCATACAACAAATCTTAGTACTAGGAGTACAGTAAATACCCGTGCGCGCGGAGCGCGTGAGGGGAGAGAAGGGGGGGGGGGGTGTTTGTGATTTACCAGGAAGGGGAGGGGGAGGTAGGGAGACACGGAGAGTGACTTAGAACGGCGAGGGAGAAGTTATGATAATATTAAATGAGGCCCGATATTAACAAGGGAGTTTAGGTGTTTTCTATTGGCAAGAATTCTTTGGTAATTAACTCTGGTTCTTATTTGGACTTTAAGAGCGGGGGTGAGGAGTGGGGAGGGTTTTCAGGGATAGCGTGCGGAACAGGGGAGTACAGTTATCACTCGCGGTCCTCGTAGTTTTGGTAACACTAGATTTCCGTCAGCACAACTTATATACTACACATCTCCCGGGTAGGTTATGTAGACTCGCACTTCCCAACGCGTAACAGAATCGGAACCCTCGTAAATTCTATTCCACTGTATTACTCAGAGTTTAACCAATAGCACTCCAATTATGTATTATCCTTTCTTTGGGCTCTAGAGAGAAGTCCTTAGTAAACTCGGGATGACACTCGCACGTATCTTCACTTGGGGTCTCTACCCATATTCTCGCCCGTTAATGTAGCATTATGTCCTGGGTTACCCCAATGGAAATTACATGAAATCACTGCACTAGTCTTATTCTAAGAGAAAAGGAGTCACACTTAACCTACTTCACAATTGCAGGATCCTCGTATCTCTCGTGGAGAGAAACACGGTTACCTCAGTGATGATCCGGTCGGACTGAGGGCGTCGCCAGGGTAGGGCGAGTCGGGAGGGCACGGGGCGACTCACTAGGGCGTCCTCTCACGTCCGGGGGCTTCCGGACTGGGCTCCGGACTGGGGCCGAAGAGGGCTAGGAACCTCTGGGTCAGGTCCCGGCGTCGTGGGGGCGTGGTGAGGTCTCGCCCGGGTGTCCTGTGGCGGGCCGGAAGAGGCGACGGACTGCGGTCTCCTATGGGCAGGGGCGCCGGCAGGGAAGGACTGCGGCAGCGGCTGTCACGGGGGCCCGACAGGTGGGTCTTCTCAAGGGCCTCGCGCAGGGAACAGAGGCCGGGGGAGACAGGGAGGTCTTTCCTCCTCACTATACCCTGGGAGCGACCATCGATCGTCTCCACCGGGGTGCTGAGGGAGCGACCGTGGATCGTCTCTACCTGAGCTTTCAGGGAGCGACCATTGATCGTCTCTTCCTGATTTTTGTGTGAGCGACCATAGATCGTCTCTATCTTTTTTTTATGGGAGCAACCATTGATCGTCTCTACCGGTGTGCTGAGGGAGTGACCGTTGATTGTCTCTACCCGAGCTTTCGGGGAGCGACCATTGATCGTCTCTACCTGATTTTGTTGTGAGCGACCATAGATCGTCTCTGTCTTTTTTTTATGGGAGCGACCATTGATTGTCTCTACCAGTGTGCTGAGGGAGCGACCGTTGATCGTCTCTACCTTAGCTTTCAGGGAGCGACCATTGATCGTCTCTACCTGATTTTGTTGTGAGCGACCATAGATCGTCTCTGTCTTTTTTTTATGGGAGCGACCATTGATCGTCTCTACCGGGTTGCGGAGGGAGCAACCGTTGATCGTCTCTACCTTGCCACTATTAGAGCGACCATAGATCGTCTCTACCTTAGGGGTGCTGTCTGGAGTACAGTTTCTGACTCCACCCCTAGCTAACTCGGTGATTCCACCACACGAAGGTAGTGTCTTTTGCCTACGGTGGCGGCGGCGCGGTGGTTGCGTCTCACAAGGGCGCACGGCCCGGGCTGACGTACGCCGCTGTTGCCCGGAGTGGTGGTGGCTGGCGGCGGCTACCCCGGGGAGTCCGAGTGAGGGTCCGAGTGGGGGTGTCGGCATTTTTGAGGGCAGACTCCACTGCTCCTGGTCCGCCTTGATGTCGGGGAGACTGCGGTATTCTCCGGAATATTCTGGAGAATCGATGCAGTCAAAACCACGCATTTCACCACCGTGTTCTTGAAAAAAGTCACGTCCCTGTGGCTGGAGGTGGAACGCTAGAGTGTTGGAGGTGGTGGAGATGGGCTGGAGGTGGCGGAGTGTGTGCTGCCAGGTGGTAGTATAAGAATTCTCCTCTTGTGTTTGGTCATAGGTGAGGAAGAGGGCGGAGGGGGTGGTGGTGTGCTTGAGGATACTTAACAGGTGGTGGGGTCCGCGGAGCCGGTGGTTCTTGGCAAAGGAAGGGGCCCATACAGCTCGCTTAATCCTCATGTTGTTTGGTGTGGTTGTCAGCGTGGTTGGAGGTGGAATGCCGGACAGAGTGGGCAAAGGCCGGGTTTTGTGTGGTAGTAATGCGGCGTTAAGTCTCTGGGGAGTACAGATAGGAGGGATTTGGGCCCGATGTAGCTGGACAGTGTGAAGTCGCGGGGAGGTGGGGGGTGTAGGGGTGTGGGAATATCGGGCGGGTGGGCGTGAGAGGCGGCCCGAGCGGGTAGTGGTGGTGGTGAGGGTAGGTGTGGGTGGGGAAGCAGCCGTGCGGGGTGGGCGGGGTCGGTTAGCGCGGGCCGTCGCGCGCGTTGCGGACGCGGAAGAAGGTGAGAGCGTCGGAGTGGGCATGCGTGGGTGTGGAGGGGAGAGGGCGGTGGTAGTGAGTTGTCCTGTGGGGGTGGCGGAGTGGGCGGGGCACGTGGGCTTGGGTGGAAAGGGTGAGGCGGCGGAGGGAAGGGGTGAGGGTGAGCGAGGCGTGGCGGGTGAGATGTCAGGTGTGGTGCAGGGGGTGGTGGAGGCGGTGGAGGCTGAGGTGGTAGGGGAGGTGGAGGGGGATGACGAGGAGGAACCATCGCACTCGTATGTGGAAGTGACAGGCGGTGCGGGAGCAGGGGGGGGTTGGGGTTGTGAGGTCGGTAGTGGTGGTGAGGTGATGGCGGTGGGTGGCGCGGGGTGGGAGGTGGAAGGCAGTAGACGGGGGAAGGTGGTTTTAGGAAGTAGGTTAGGGGAAGATGTGGAGATGGTCCTAGAAGGCCTGTGAAGAGGGAGGCCGGTTTTGTGTTGCGGGAGTATAGTGGTGTGTGGGGTGGGAAGGTTAGAACTAGGGGCAGGAATAGGGGAAGGTAGAACAGAAGAGATAGTGAGAGGGGGGGAAAAGGAAAGATAACGTTCTCCCCTGTCATAGACTGGGGGAGAGGTGAGGTGGCCCCCGCCATTACGGTGGGATGCGGGGGCAGGGGGGCGCTTTTTGTTTTTCCCTTTTTGTTTTTTCTTCCCCTGGGGCTTAGGGGAATTTGCGTAAGGTGGGGAGGTTTGTAAGCGCCCTCGTGTCATTTGGCTGCACTGGGCAGCTTCTAGCTGCTCACGGATGTCGTGGATCGGACATCCGTGGTAGCACGGAGAAAATTCCCACGGGTTGATGGTGATGAGGTCAACGGGGAATTGATTTATTTCGCCGATGCGTTGAGGGGTGGCATGGACGGCTAAAAGGCGCCTCATTAAACTGATATCTTTATCCATGTCTCCTGTTGGATCATGGATAGTGAAGCGTCTTACAACACTTGGGAGTACTCTGAGCAGAGTATTAAATGTGTGTTGATCCCGGGTTTCTTCATCTGCCTCCGGGTAGGCAGCAGTAACCAGGCGTCTTGCCTGTAACAGGGTATTATCTAAATCCCCGTCATAAGTAAAGCTATCCAATTTGGATAGAGCCACCACTTTCCCTAATGATGGGGTGATGGCTTGGACTGCGAACTTGGTAAAGTTCTGCCAGGTGAGTTCTGGGACAATTTTTGGCGCAATGTTAGCTGCGGCTTTACCCAGTAGTGGAAGTGTGACTGCAATTTTTTGTTGGTCATTATCGAAGCCAATATCCAATAAGGGTTTAACTATTGCAAGATATGTATGTATGTCATACTGGTCAGGGTCAAACTTGGATAACTGGACGTGCGGTTTAGTTGCCATTTTTCCAAATATTTCCTATTTACCTCTCTTCTACGCTCGGATCTAGAACCACCGCTGGCCACCAGTGTAATGCTGAGTAGAATTTGGCTCGACTTCTCGTTCCAAATCAACTCAACACTGAGCGGGGTCCTCTTTCGAGACCGGAGCTAGTGCAATGAAGAGAGGCAGACATAAAAACTTTCGGCAACACCATACACGTATATTATTTCAGTTAGACACAAGACATTTCAGTAGACATTACATCACAATATAGAGCAATACAAAACCTTATCTAAAATATTGTGTATCTCGCAGGATACTAGCTTCCTAGATATTAATGACAATACAACAAATCTTAGTACTAGGAGTACAGTAAATACCCGTGCACGCGGAGCGCGTGAGGGAAGAGAGGGGGGGGTTGTGATTTACCAGGAAGGGGAGGGGGAGGTAGGGAGACACGGAGAGTGACTTAGAACGGCGAGGGAGAAGTTATGATAATATTAAATGAGGCCCGATATTAACAAGGGAGTTTAGGTGTTTTCTATTGGCAAGAATTCTTTGGTAATTAACTCTGGTTCTTATTTGGACTTTAAGAGCGGGGGTGAGGAGTGGGGAGGGTTTTCAGGGATAGCGTGCGGAACAGGGAAGTACAGTTATCACTCGCGGTCCTCGTAGTTTTGGTAACACTAGATTTCCGTCAGCACAACTTATATACTACACATCTCCCGGGTAGGTTATGTAGACTCGCACTTCCCAACGCGTAACAGAATCGGAACCCTCGTAAATTCTATTCCACTGTATTACTCAGAGTTTAACCAATAGCACTCCAATTATGTATTATCCTTTCTTTGGGCTCTAGAGAGAAGTCCTTAGTAAACTCGGGATGACACTCACACGTATCTTCACTTGGGGTCTCTACCCATATTCTCGCCCGTTAATGTAGCATTATGTCCTGGGTTACCCCAATGGAAATTACATGAAATCACTGCACCAGTCTTATTCTAAGAGAAAAGGAGTCACACTTAACCTACTTCACAATTGCAGGGTCCTCGTATCTCTCGTGGAGAGAAACACGGTTACCTCAGTGATGATCCGGTTGGACTGAGGGCGTCGCCAGGGTAGGGCGAGTCGGGAGGGCACGGGGCGACTCACTAGGGCGTCCTCTCACGTCCGGGGGCTTCCGGACTGGGCTCCGGACTGGGGCCGAAGAGGGCTAGGAACCTCTGGGTCAGGTCCCGGCGTCGTGGGGGCGTGGTGAGGTCTCGCCCGGGTGTCCTGGGGCGGGCCGGAAGAGGTGACGGACTGCGGTCTCCTATGGGCAGGGGCGCCGGCAGGGAAGGACTGCGGCAGCGGCTGTCACGGGGGCCCGACAGATGGGTCTTCTCAAGGGCCTCGCGCAGGGAACAGAGGCCGAGGGAGACAGGGAGGTCTTTCCTCCTCACTATACCCTGGGAGCGACCATCGATCGTCTCCACCGGGGTGCTGAGGGAGCGACTGTGGATCGTCTCTACCTGAGCTTTCAGGGAGCGACCATTGATCGTCTCTTCCTGATTTTTGTGTGAGTGACCATAGATCGTCTCTATCTTTTTTTTATGGGAGCGACCATTGATCGTCTCTACTGGTGTGCTGAGGGAGCGACCGTTGATTGTCTCTACCCGAGCTTTCAGGGAGCGACCATTGATCGTCTCTACCTGATTTTGTTGTGAGCGACCATAGATTGTCTCTGTCTTTTTTTACGGGAGCGACCATTGATCGTCTCTACCAGTGTGCTGAGGGAGCGACCGTTGATCGTCTCTACCTCAGCTTTCAGGGAGCGACCATTGATCGTCTCTACCTGATTTTGTTGTGAGCGACCATAGATCGTCTCTGTCTTTTTTTTATGGGAGCGACCATTGATCGTCTCTACCAGGTTGTGGAGGGAGCGACCGTTGATCGTCTCTACCTTGCCACTATTAGAGCGACCATAGATTGTCTCTACCTTAGGGGTGCTGTCTGGAGTACAGTTTCTGACTCCACCCCTAGCTAACTCGGTGATTCCGCCACACGAAGGTAGTGTCTTTTGCCTACGGTGGCGGTGGCGCGGTGGTTGCGTCTCACAAGGGCGCACGGCCCGGGCTGACGTACGCCGCTGTTGCCCGGAGTGGTGGTGGCTGGCGGCGGCTACCCCGGGGAGTCCAAGTGGGGGTCCGAGTGGGGGTGTCGGCATTTTTGAGGGCAGACTCCACTGCTCCTGGTCCGCCTTGATGTATGGGAGACTGTGGTATTCTCCGGAATATTCCGGAGAATCGATGCGGTCAAAACCACGCATTTCACATAAATGTGGCAGAATGGTTATGTATGAATGTGAGAATTCAAGAATAGCAGTTGTAACGCTTAGTTTACACGGTATAAATCTAAGTGTGATTGGGGCATATGAACCATGTGATGTCATGTGAGAGTGAGAGATATAAGGAGAGAGTAAATGTGGCCCTGGGGGAGGTACAGGAAGGAAGGTATAAGGTCATTGATTGATTGGTTTATAAATGCAAGTGGAACAGTACCTTGGCATGTACTTGACCAGTCGTGCAGAGGAACAGGTTTCAGTCTTCGTTGCTGGAAAGAAAAACAAATTAATTAGTAAGTAGTTTCATAATAAAAATGATACAGAATAATGCAGGTTCTTGAGAAAAGCATGTTTCCCAGATTCAGTTAGAAAACTGTACATGTACAAAATATCCAACATACTTGAAATGCAAGTTGCAGAATTCATCTCGATACAGGCGACCTTCATTCTGAAGACCAGCTGGAAGTGGTGGTACGACTTGCACATCTTCAGGTTGTGCTATGGCAAGATCACCATCTTCAACATTAGGTTGAGCCACATCGAGAGGAATGGGAATATTCCTGTCCTTGCATATGCTGTGGAGCATACCACATACATGTATCATCTTGCAAACCTTCAAAGGGGCACGTACTCGGACCATGCTGTGTAGGACATGAAAGCAGCGTTTAAGCTGTCCTATTCCCTGTTCCACAACATTCCGGGTCCGTTTGTGGGCCCTAAAAGAAAATACAAATGATAATAGCAGTACTTATGAACCATAAACCACTGGTAAATTCACTACTTGCCATACCTAAGCTGTATGTAGCATCTATGAGTGTATGTAGGAAATGCCTATAATTTCATACAGTCAGTCAGTATAGGATGAGTACTTTAAATCTTTGCAGAATCTAACAGGGATTTTTGTTTTTCTAGATTATGACAGCATTGCACTGCTGATGGTGAATTGAAATAACCAAACTTAGGTTATGGGTTAAATTGTCAGGATTACTTTGGGTTAACTTAGGTTGGATTTGATTGTGTTTATTTTGTTTAGGTTTGGTTAGTTTTAGTTAGGATTGGTAATGCTAGGTAAGCTTCAGTTAGTTTTTCCTTTCCTTAGAGGAAACGCAAGATGTGGTGATATCGGTTAAACTAATTTTATGGATTTTGAGGCGTATGATTAAAAGGAAATATTTCTTACTATGGAATTCAATGGCACAATTACCAGTTAATTTAGGTTTTGTTTTTTATTTCTGTTTTAAAAATTATTCTGAACTTAATCAAAAAAATTTTCTGACTAGTGTAAACTTAACCTACCTTATTAATTTCATCTAATTTCATATAATTTTTTTTTTTTTTGTTGGCTAGTCTAAACTTAAAGTAACTTGGGGATAACCCCACAAGCCCTGTGGCGATAAACTAATTTTATATCCGGATACACACTTGCAAAGAAAATGTGTATTACTATGGACGTCACTGGGACAATAACCAGTTGATCTTGGTTAGGTTAAATTTTAATATAATTTCTTTTTTATTTTCTGATTTTTTTATTCATATCATTATTTATTATTATAAACTTAACCTACATTACAAATATTTTCTTAAGTCAAAAGAAAGTTAGCACACCTTATTAATTTTTTTGGTTACTATAAACAAAACCATAACCTGCTTGAGCTAACCCTACATGCCCTGTGGGGCTAAACTAAATTTATGTACTATGAGTTTTGTTATTTTAAAGAAAATGTTCATTGCTATGGACAGCAATGGGACAATAACCAGTTCATCTGGGTTAGGTTGAGTTATATATTTATATAATTTTTCTGGTTTATTTATTTTCATATTT
Organism: Coenobita brevimanus; assembly: GCF_032717465.1. Taxonomy (NCBI): domain Eukaryota; kingdom Metazoa; phylum Arthropoda; class Malacostraca; order Decapoda; family Coenobitidae; genus Coenobita; species Coenobita brevimanus. The sequence continues at coordinate 12,581,377 of NC_137020.1, read as the reverse complement.
TTTTACACTAGCCTTAACCTAAATTATTATTTCCCTGGGGGTAGGGGTTTTTTTCAAGAATACTCCCCCAGTATCCCTGCTTGTCGTAAAAGGCGACTAAAAGGGTTGGCGGAGGGTTAGTGCCCCTCCCCGGAAAACAACTAACTAAAAAAACAAACAAGAAGCCTCGGACAAGGACTGACCAAACGTTGACGACCAAGGACCGGACAAAGGACATTGCAATTGGAACTTGGAATGTAAGGGGAGCAAATGATGCGGTGAAAGAGAGAGAGATTGTCCAGGTGCTTGAGGATGAGAAAGTGGATGTATGTGTAATAACTGAAACAAAATGGAGAGGAGAAAGTGTGAGAGAATGGGAGTATGGATGGGGTATATGTGCAGGAGTAGGTGAGAATGAGAGGGCAAAGGAAGGAGTATGTATAGTTGTGAGTAAAAGATGGAAGAGGAGCATAAGACAGTATGGATCAGTTGGATCAAGGATTGTGTGGGTAAAGTTGAAAGTTGGAATACAAATGTGGGCGATTGTGTGTGTGTATGCGCCAACGCAAGATCGTGCTAGAAGAATGAGAGAAGAGTTCTGGACAAATGTAGAAGTGTGCATGGAAGAGTTTGGAAGGAATGAGAGAGTGTTTTTGATCGGTGATATGAATGGTAAAGTTGGGAATGTGAAGGTGGATGGAATAGTTGGTGAGTGGGGTGTGCCTGCAGAGGTAGATGAGAATGGGAGTGCGTTAGTGGACATTTGTGTTGGGAGGGGGTTGGTGATAGCCAATACCCTCTTCAGGCATAAAATGATCCACAGGTATACATGGCGAGTGATGAGAAGGGTGGGTGGTGAACTGAGTGAAAAGAAGGCAATGATTGATTATGTGTGTGTGGATGAAAGGATGCAAAGATGTATATTGGATGCAAGAGTTTATAGAGGTTGGGGGAGTGGACTTTCTGACCACTTCTTGGTGGTGGCCAGAATTAAAGTTCAAGTAAGATGGAGGAATAGAAGAAGGGAAAGACGAGAGGAAGGAGTAGTTGCAAGGAGAGTGGAAAGGTTACAAGAGGATGAGAAAAAGGCAGAGTATAAGAGAGAAGTGGAGGAATGATTGGGCAAATATGAATTGGAGCAGATGGGGGATGTGGAAGGTGTGTGTAGAATATTTACGGAAGAAATATGTGCAGCATGTGATGTGGTGTGTGGAAGGAAGAGAAGACGGAGGGGGGTGCAAGGAACAGCGTGGTGGACTGAAGAGGTGAAACGGGCTGTGGCACAAAAGAAGAAAGCATACAATGAATGGATGAGAAATAGGGGCGTGGAAGAAGTTGAGAGGCGGAAGAGAGAGTTATGTGCAGAAAGAGAGAGGTGAAAAGATTAGTAAGAGAGAGTAAGAAGAGAGTGGATGAGGAATTTGGAAGGAATTTGAGTGTAAAGTGGAGGGACTGTAAGAAAATGTTCTGGAAAGAGGTGAAAAGAGTAAGACAGGGTGGAAGGGAAGTTAGCAGGGGAGTGAAAGATAAAAATGGTAGATTACTAGTGGAGAAGGGAGAAAAAGTGAGCAGATGGAGAGAACACTTTAAGGAATTGTTGAACGTGGAGGATGGAAGTAATGCGAGTATAAGTGGCTGGGGAATGGCTGGGAGAAGGAGGGAGGTGAGAAGACAGGAAGAAATCAGTAGGATAGAAGTTGTGGAAGCAATGAAGAAAGTTAAATCAGGGAAAGCCCCAGGAATTGATGGAGTGTGTGGTGAAATGCTGAAGCATGGGGGAGAGATAGTAGTAGAATGGATGTGGAAGATGTGCAGATTGGCCTGGGAGGAAGGTAGAGTCCCGGAGGATTGGAAGTCAGGTATAATTATTCCCTTGTACAAAGGAAAAGGGGAAAAAGAAGTGTGTGGTAATCATAGGGGCATTTGTCTTCTTAGTATAATAGGAAAAGTGTATGGTAGGATACTTATTGACAGAGTTAGAGAAAGAACAGAGAAATTAGTTGGAGAAGAACAGGGGGGCTTTAGGAAGGGAAGAGGTTGTGTAGATCAGATATTCATTCTCAGATCTTTAGTGGAAAAGTTTCTAGGGAAGGGAAAGAAGTTGTATGCGGCTTTCATGGATTTGGAGAAAGCATATGACAGGGTGGATAGACTAGGATTGTGGAAAGTGTTAAGAATATATGGAGTAGATGGGAAGTTGTTGAATGCTGTGAAGAGTATGTACGATGGTGCGAAGGCTGCAGTGCGTGTGGATGGTGAACTAAGTGAATTTTTCTCTTTGAAAGTTGGGTTGAAACAGGGATGTGTCATGTCTCCATGGTTGTTCAATCTGTACATGGATGGGGTAATAAAAGAGGTACAAGGTAGAGTAGTGGATGTTGGAGTGGCCCTGGTGAGAGAGGATAGTGTTTGGAAACTCCCTGTACTGTTGTTTGCAGATGATACTGTGTTGTTGAGTGAAGACGAAGGGGAGCTGCAAGGCTTGGTGGATGAGTTTGAGAGAGTGTGTAAGAAACGGAATCTAAAGGTGAATGTAGGGAAGAGTAAAGTGATGGTCTTTGAGAGAGGTGAAGTCAGTGAATGTACAGCGAGGTTGGATGGTGAGGAATTGGAAAATGTGAGTACGTTTAAGTACTTGGGTAGTGTGATGAGTAAGGATGGAGGTTTGGAGGGTGAAGTGCTTGAAAGGGTACAGCAGGGAAGAAAGGTTGCTGGTTCTTTGAAAGCAGTGATAAGAAACAGGGAAGTGAGCATGGAAGTGAAAAAGTTACTACATGACAGTATTGTGATACCAACTCTAACATACGGAAGTGAATCTTGGACGTTGTTGGAAGGACACAAGTCAAGAGTGAGAGCCGTGGAAATGAGTTATTTAAGAGGAGCCTGTGGAGTCACATGGAGAGACAGGCTGACGAATGAGGATATAAAGGAGCGTTGTGGTGTTGATGTGGATGTGATAGGAAGCGTTATGAGGAACACACTGAGGTGGTTTGGCCATGTGGAGAGGATGGAGGGTGAAAGACTGACGAAGAGAGTGTATGTGAGTGAGGTGGAAGGGGAAAGAGGGAGGGGGAGGCCGAGGATGAGATGGAGAGATGGGGTGGAGAGGTATATGAGAGAGGGGGGTGTGAGTTGGGAGCAGGGGAGTGAAATGGCGGGGGACAGGGCGACTTGGAGGCGATTTGTTTGTGGCCACCCCAAACGGGATTGAGGCGTCTGGCAATAGATAGATAGATAGATAGATTATTTTTTCGACCAGTCTAAACTTAACCTATCCTATTATTATTATTTTATATTTATTTAATTATTATTTAATATTTTTTTGACATCCATAATTAACCTAACCTGCTGGGGCTAGCCCTACAAGCCCTGTGGAGCCCGAACTCTGTATATAATGGGTATATGATGTGATTGGTTCAGTTTGGAAATTCCAACAGGTAATGTCTGCTAAACCTAACTAAACTACAAAATTATTAGCTGATCTCGCGTTCAACATGATCTTCACTGGGGAGCACATAACAAATATAATAAATAAACAAATAAAAAATCTACTTACCTATTATAGCGTGATTGAGGCCCAGGCAGAGGTCGCAAGTATGGTGTCAGGAGCTATGGCTTGCTGGGATATCCACTGTCTCCCAGCAAGTGACTACAGTACTTGGTGGCACATGTCCTCTCTCGAACAATGCTGCCACTCCACTGCCATTCAAAATACGTGCATCATGCACTGAGCCAGGCCATTTTGCAAGGATATCCAATATTCGATAGTTGGCATCGAATACTACCTGTACATTAATGCAGTTGACAAACACGTCTTCCTGCTCCTTCGGTGCCACAATCCTTATGTGTGTCCCATCAATGGCACCAATAACCCCGGGGAAATTACCGATGTTGAAGAAGTCTGCCTTGTTCGCCTCAGTAACTTGGGTGGTGGGAAAACTGATGAACTGCTTGATAATGTTGGTCAAACTTTACACGTTACCCTCATCTGATTTTCGACTTTTCGTTAACATTTTCTAGTAGAACTGGTCATTCTAAGAATCTTTTCTTCTATGACATTTCTCTCGCAAATTGATAATAAACGAGTTACTTCCACCAATCACAATCACAGACGAGCGCGCGCTCTGTCCGCTCACCCGCTCACATTTGAAAGTTTGTCCCCGAAGACCAAACTTTACATGTACTCCTCATGCGATTTTCGGCTTTTCTTCAACATTTTCAATTGTTTTTGTTATACTTTACGCAGTTATAAGCCTTTTTTCTTCTATGACGCCCGCCACCAGTTGCCGTTTACAGCTACAGACGGCTCTTCAGATGCAGACGAGGAACTGTAAACTGCTAGGTAAATGCATTATTTCATATTTACACTCGGTTAGGTTAGGTTAGATGAGGTTTGGTTAATGTCATGGGGGGGTCTGGGGGGCGAAGCCCCCAAGTTAGGAAGCACGGCCAGGGTTGGGGGGTCTGGGGGGCGAAGCCCCCTAGTTAGGAAACACGAATTCCCTAAGAAGCTTAAAATTATTTTCTTCCGAAGGATTTTAGTGTTTTTCATTTGATTTTGATAACAGTTCCAGTAGGAAATCACTCGCTTTTGCGTTTTTCCCCCACCCAACACCCCGGTTTCCCACAGGTCCCCCAGTATTCCTGGGGGAGGGGGAAGAACCGCAAAAAATTACATTTCAAGTGATAACAAACATCCAACCTGAGTGTTTTCGGTTGTTTTTGGTGAGTTTTGTTGATTTGGACCGGTCCTTTCCACCGGAAGTCGCTAGTGGCGTTCAACAAAAACTAGCGACTTGCGATAGAAACGAAGGTCAAAATCGATCGAATCACACCAAAAACAACAGGAAACACTCAGGTTGGATGAAAAAATCGGATGAGGGCAACGTGTAAAAATGAGGAGTACGTGTAAAGTTTGGTCTTCCGGGACAAACTTTCAAATGTGAGCCGGTGAGCGGACAGAGCGCGCGCTCGTCTGTGATTGTGATTGGTGGAAGTAAATCGCGTGTAACTCGTTTATTATCAATTTGCGAGAGAAATGCCATAGAAGAAAAGATTCTTAGAATGACCAGTTCTACTAGCAATGTTAACGAAAAGTCGAAAATCGGATGAGGGTAACGTGTAAAAATTGACCATAATGTTTATGTCTGCAAGGGCGTCAATGGTCTGGGTGATGGCTCTGCTGATGGCGGGTTGTGATGGGCCGAGGTCGTCGCTGCTGCACATTTGCATTTTTCCGGTAGCAAGATAACGTAGTGTTATGATGACCTTAAGCTCCGGGGTGAGTGGGTTTCTCCTCTTGGTGTCACTCGATAAGGCTTCCTTCACAAGATTGGTGACATACAAAATACCGTCCCTGTCTAGCCGGTATCTCTTGATAAGCTCAGCATCACTGAGCTCGTTAAGCACGTCCCTTCTTCGGAAAATATTCCTCGGCTGGGGAACTTCTTGCTGAGGTGCGGCCATGTTGACACACTTCTGACGGTCAGGGTTGCCAGGTGGGTGGCTGATGTTGGCGCCCAATCTCTCCCGAAAACGCGCCCAAAAAGCGCCCAACCCGTTACTAAAGCCTTGATCCAGCTATGAGCCATAATTTGATGACGCGAATTGTTTTTTCCTTTCTTTATGACTTTACAATAGACAGAACTATATTATAGAAGTGCAATTCATCACTACAGCTTACCTTTATTTGTTCACTTTCCATGCATAGGAAACTATAACTTAGAAATAAATGCGTGCAATTATTTACATGTTTATCTATGGGAAAATAGATTTATGGTACAGTACAAAGTAATTTACAAACTTAGTCTATATTCAGAAGGTGTATAACCCTTTTGCAATTATTTACATGTTTATCTATGGGAAAATAGATTTATGGTACAGTACAAAGTAATTTACAAACTTAGTCTATATTCAGAAGGTGTATAACCCTGTATGTCTATGCTGTACTTCGTATACTAAATGTCTACGACACTTTCGCTGTTCCCAGCTGCATACATATCTTGACAAAACAGCTTCAACATAGACTCATTAGGTACAAAATCATTGCAACATATGCCATGTCTAGCCATGAATGCTCTCACGTGCATAATGTTTTCGACTGATTTTTGCTGCAGTTTGTTTCTTATTTTACTTTTAATTAAATTCATTTGAGAGAACGCTCTCTCCACTGCAGCATTGCTGACTGGCAGTGCCAACACTGACAGTGCAAGCTGTCCCACTTCTTTAAAATCTTGTTCCCCTGCAGCATCTTCATGGCTGTATACTTCCAGCCAAAACTCGCTGATATCATCGGAAGATTTATGGTCCCATTCACAGGTGCCCAGATTAAGCCACTGCTGCTCCAGCTTGCCTAGACCCCCATCGTACATTTGGAGGAAAGACAGCTCACTTAGGCGAGGCTTCCGCAACCCTAAAACAATATCAGGGGACAGTTTCGTCATTTTTTTTTTTTTTTTTTTTTTTTATGTGTTCGACTCTGGGCATAGGCTTCACAGCCTGCTATCAAGGCCCAACAGTCCTCCTACATACCATACACCTCCACATGTCACCACTTCGGCGCTAACACCCACCGTCCATACTGAATACATGCTAGGGCTGTCTCATACAGGACTGGTGTGTTGGTATTATAGTGTTCCTCCTCGTAACATAGGGTTTGGGTGGAGTCACCCCCTCCCTACACTATTGCCATGTTTCCTAACCCTACGATGTATAACGCCTGTGGTTTGTGTAGTAGGAATGATACATAAACATAACTCATACTAATATAACTGTAATGAAAGTGCTGACATGTATCAAGGAAGAATAAAACTATTCTGCATACTATATTATACGATAATAGAGAAACGTGGCATAAAAATTTGGCAGTGTTGCTCTAAAAATATTCTAATTATTATTTACTTCCCCAACACTTCTAACATTGCTAATTAATTTAGCAAGTATAATTGCAAGAAAATTTGAAGGGATAAAAGTGGGAAGAGGCGATCCTTTCATAATTAAAATAAATATATCAAACAGCTCTGGGGTGGCAGCACTCACGCGACACGTGTTTGTGTGTACGCTGTGGGAGGTCACCAACCCCCTACAGGATTTAGGCCTATTGGGGAAACCTCTATAAAAAAAACGCGCCGTGACTTTTACCTCAAGGGTGGTGCGGAAATAAAGTCAAAATTATAATCCATACATAAAAATGGAAGTAAAAAACCATGGATGACACATAACAAAATCTAGCGAGAGAGAGAGAGAGAGAGAGAGAGAGAGAGAGAGAGAGAGAGAGAGAGAGAGAGAGAGAGAGAGAGAGAGAAATAATAATAATAATAATAATAATAATAAAACTTTATTTCCACTAAACAGTGGGTATTCTTATACATTATACAGTAGTACAGCATACAGTATGAAAGTTCTATACACAATATAATACAAGTTGATACATATGGTGGAGAATAGTGACAGAGAGGTAAATGGTTTAAAAGGTGTGGGGACACTTAGGTTAAAAATAGATCAATTAAGGGATTTAGGAACGAAGGCAGTGGGAAGGATTAAGACAGATGGGATTGTAAGATTAGGGAGTTTGAGCAATAGGGTAGAATGTATGCTCTCAATAAAAGTATAGCAATTATCAACGGCTAATTATTATACAGGTGTTGATGGTGGGGGTCTATATTTATAGGAGGTGTTGGTGGTGGAGGTATAGCGGGTGTTGTTGATGGGGATGTTGTTGGGGGTAGGGGTATAGGGGGTGTTGGTGGCAGGGGTATAGGGGGTATTAGAAAAACGGAGATCACAAGAGGGAAACAGTGTCAAGGTCATCGCTGATGGAGAGGTCAGCTCGGAAACGTGGCAACAGTGCAGGGAGGGGGTGACTCCACCAAAACCCTACGTTTCGATCTGTCAGACTATAGCGGGGGTATTTTTACGACATGTCGGCGGGTCTTCTGGTAGATCAGTAAAGCTGTGTAATAGCTGGATATTGGCAGGGATTCGACCACGTATCTCTCGTACCAAGGTTAGCATAAAATCCCGGCAATGAGATTTGATGCTGTTTACAGCATCAGCTTGGAGGCCACTCCGAGATACTTCTAGGTTGAATTGAACTCCCATGTCAGCTGCAGCTAACGGCATAAGGTAACGGTCATCTGCCACCTGCGAACACGAAAATAAGCAGTAAACATGGTGACAAATAAAACACACGCACATACTGACAATTTGTGTGTGTGTGTGTGTGTGTGTGTGTATGTGTGTGTGTGTGTGTGTGTGTGTGTAATGTCACAGGCTCAGTCATGATCACGTGATGGACCTGATCGTGTGTGTGTGTGTGTGTGTGTGTGTGTGTGTGTGTGTGTGTGTGTGCCTGGTAAAAGATAAAATGAGATTAGCCAAGGTTGACAGAAGGGCTTATAAGACAGAACAGTCAAGTGTTAATGGGAAGGAAAGGGCAGCGCAGACAAAGGGAGGACTGGAGAGAGAGAGAGAGAGAGAGAGAGAGAGAGAGAGAGAGAGAGAGAGAGAGAGAGAGAGAGAGAGAGAGGATTTAAAGAATGGATTAAGATGGATTAAGAACGTTTTTCTGATCAGGCGACTCCCAAGGGAAAGAGATGGCCAGGTGGTAGAGGAAATGAGTGTGTGCATATGTGTACGTACAGTACACATTAAGGGAGGAACGACTATAAATATATAGAAGAGCGTTACAAAGAAACAGGGTGCACATAAATATGAAACAAGCACGTGGAACAAAATTGAAATATATATATATATATATATATCTGTAGGTACTCTACATTCTAGAGAATTATTATGCCAACTTCTCTGTACGTATACACTCTTAGGGATCTGTGCTTTTACCTTTTCACGCAGGCTTATGCATGTTGGCTGATAATAGTTAAAATAATAGAAAATATGAAGCAAATAATAATGATAATTATTATCATTACTATTGTAAAAATAATAATAATAATAATAATGATAGTAACAACTAGTATTTGGTACTCAGACAGTACTATATGATATAGAAAACTGGGGGAGAGAGAATGAGATTAACGAAAAGTGGGAGCGGGTGTTCGTATTTCTGTTAAGAATCTTAGTAATTTAGTAGTATAGTGGATATAAAGATTGTTACCTCGTACGCCATGAGTGAATCCCAAGTTGGGAAGGTACGTGGCATCATTATCCTCTGCAACATGGACTGGTACAGGGACATCAAGTTGGAGAGAAGTTTGGTGATATTACATTTGTCCCCTTGGAAGAGCTTATTCACTTTGTTGACTTCACTCACTATTATAGTGGCTGCAAGAATGAAAGGTATGCTTTGTTGACTGGGTCTGCATACATATTATGAAGCACTTCAGAGGTATAGCTCTTGTCATCTCCTTGCACCAGCTGAAAAAAAGAAATACAATTAAATAATATTCATATTCTACATAGCATTTTATTTGCACATATATCCATACATAAATATACAGATAGATAGATAACTAGATTGGTGTTATAGAGATTATTATGACATCTCTCTCTCTCTCTCTCTCTCTCTCTCTCTCTCTCTCTCTCTCTATATATATATATATATATATATATATATATATATATATATACAGTGTATATATATATATATATATATATATATATATATTGGAGGTGATAGAGGCGAAAAGAAAGATATCTTACCTGGAAGTGTAGCTTTAGCTCGTCGTATTGCTCCAAAATTCTTGTGACGCATGGTGCAATAGACATCCATCTTGTGTCTGCCAGCTGCATGATCTTCAAGGGTTCCTCTCCCACATTAATTGTTGTGTACAATTCCTTGTATTTCTGCTGTCGTTGCGTGCTGTGAGAAAAATGCCGGTATGTCTCCGCCACCATGAATTCAAGATGATTAGGTAATGCTCTCATAGCATATGAGGCACACAGCTGCAGTGAGTGACATATGCATTTGATGTGGATGACGTTGGGATTAATCTCCCTGAATCTACTGATCACAGAGTTGTGTTTCCCACTCATTGCATTGCATCCGTCTGTTGCCAATCCCACACATTTCCTTGAATCAAGTTTCATATGTTCTAGGAATTTCACAGGTTCTTGAGTCATTACCTCAGCTGTGCCTGAGGATAAATTTAATAGACCCAAAAACGAAGTGACGACCTTCTTCTTTTTAATACTGGGGTACCTCACAACGATGCACAATTGTTTCTCTGTTGAAATATCAGTGCTCTCATCTATAATCAATGAATATGTGTTATCACCAATATCATCACAAAGGTCCTTCAACATTGATGGGCCTAATACATAGTTAATTATAGCTGTGCATTTAGTTCGGTGGATTGCTAGCTCCTTCGTTGAAATAGCACTCACTAGCTCTCCCAGGTGGTCCACCGTCCTAATGCTTGAGCGGCAAGCAATATGGGCAGCAATCCTGGCTTCAGCAATTTTCACTGAAGGATCTATATGTCGCTCTATAATTCCTGTTTGAAATAATGTTCTACCATTAGAGAAGGGTGCAGCATTTTTTTTTTGTGTGTGTGTTTTTCAGTAGCTGCATGCCTCAACGAATCACCGTAATGAGCTCTAAAGGTCACCTTGCAATACTTGCAAGATACCTTTGTATCATCACCTTGGGCCATTCCAATACAATCCTTCAGTGCTGGATCTTTTTCCCATTCCTTACAGTATTTTTTCCCATATTTGGCCCATTTTCCCATTTTTCTTAACTCTGCTCTAAATGCTGTCTTGACTAATCCACGGTATGGCAAGAGGAGAAACGATGCGCGTTGTGACTGTGACCCACGACAAGCAGCAAACTTCTGTCTTGAGAGCAGTGTTGTCAGGTCAGTGGGTGCTGTTGGCGCCCAATCCATCCCGAAAACGCGCCCAAAAAGCGCAGACAGCAAAATCACACACACACACACACACACACACACACACACACACACACACACACACACACACACACACACACACACACACTTCTCCATCAGTCTTGGAAGTGGTGAGAGCCAATTATAGTAATTCTTCTCTATTCTTAACCCGTAGAGGTGTGTGTGTGTGTGTGTGTGTGTGTGTGTGTGTGTGTGTTAGTAATAGTAGTAGTAGTAGTAGTAGTAGTAGTAGTAGCAGGTGGCGGTCAGAAAGTCAGACCAAGGAAGAGTGGGGTCAGGTGAGAGAGGGTCAGACGGCCTCGCCTGTGTAACATTTACAAGGAGGTGGCAATTGCTCTTTGGGGATGGGTAGGGGGATAATAGGATGAGTGGAGACGATTTAATCTGGATGAAAGAGAGAGAGAGAGAGAGAGAGAGAGAGAGAGAAGAATGGTACAGAAGGCATGGAGTGGTAGATGGGGTAGAGGGAGAGAGCTTTGCGTTGTCAGTAATTATGGGATCAGGGTTGGGTTGGGCAGGCTTGGTGAAGGGTGTAGGAGAGGAACTGGGTGGTCATTATGACTCTGGTGCTAACTGTACTGCACATCAGTGATGGACATTAGCACTGTAGTAGCAGCATATAGGAGTGAATATAAATTCGTTTGATAATGCTGACAAGAATGACAGAAATGAGACATGATATTCGGAACCTTCCACATGAAGACAGACTAACAAAACCAACTTTGCACTCACTACAAAAAAGAAAGGCGTAGCCTTGCGCCTTGAGGACTTTGGATTAAAACAAAAGGCACACACACACACACACACACACACACACACACACACACTTGGGGTCTTGGAAACGCAGGTTATAGTAGCTGGGGCTTCACAATGCGTTTGGGGAGTGGCAGGGAAATGATTAGAGTCATACGAGTATTAGTACATCATGCATACGCCATGTCTTCTTACTTCTTTTTTTTTAACATTGCATCCATATAACAAAATCGCCTAATATGCTCCTAGACATTTCAAAAATCGCCCAAAAAAGCGCAACGCGCAGCCGTTCAAATTTAAGCGCAAATCATCTTCCAAAGTCGCCCAATCTGGCGCGAAACGCGCGCACCTGGCAACCCTGCTTGAGAGCTGAAAATCTGATTGAGAACACACACACACACACACACACACACACACACACACACAATGAGGCTAGTAATTAACAGCTGCACCTAAAATTCTGACCTTAGTGTGACTCAGGGGTCAAGACCCAAGGGGCTTAAACCTCCCAATGCGTCCAAGGGTGTGAGCCAACGCTATATGCTGTCTTCTAACTCATATCCTGAACTTCATATCCTACATACTTATAAAAGTGCCCAATAGGCGCCCAATCACATTAAAAGGCGCCCAAAAAAAAGTGCAACGCGCAACCCTTCAAAAAAGCGCGCAAATTCTTTTCAAAAGGAGCCCAATTGTGCGCTTTTCGCTCACACCTGGCAACCCTGCTGACGGTCATAGGCGGCGTTAAGACAGGGTGAATCCAAACATAGCATCCCGCGTCTTTTTATGGTCGTCCATAGGAGTTTATGGTCGACCATAAGAGTTTCTGACGGAGTTATGTCTAAAATGCGCCATTTTGTTTAGATATGTACGACGGACTTAGCTATGACGGATTGTGGGGTTTACATTTTAATCTTGACAGGTGCACTGTGCTACGATGTCAGAGAGGCCTAGTAAATTGGAAGTCTATTGGCCCACTTCAGCACTATCACATGAAGAACACCAGCCTTTCTGTAGAAACTGCACACAAAGACTTGGGTATCTTAGATGACAGTTCTCTGAAATTTCGTTTGCACATAAGAAATACCATAAAAAAGGCAGCAGGCCTGGCAAATAATTTATTGAAGTCCACCCTCTGTCGTGACTGAGATTTTATGTTGACTTTATTCAAATCCCACATCAGACCTATCATGGAGTTTGGCTCCACTGTATGGAATACAGGCTACCACGGAGACCTGAGGCTCCTGGAATCTGTACAGAGCAGATGGACTAAGAAAATCGATGGCCTGTCCGAACTCAGTTATGCTGACAGTCTGAAAAACCTGGGCCTGTATTCTGCGAAAGGCAGACTTATCAGAGCTGACCCTATTAAATGCTGGAAAATCTTCCATCGCCAGTCCCCAAGTGCACCGCCTGAGCTTTTTTTTTCTCTTCCTTCATTAACTCACACCAGGGGCCACAGATTCAAGGTGGCCAAGCCCTGCACTTCAGCCGAGTGTAGACGCAGGTTTTTCGGTATCAGGTGTATAGACCCCTGGAACTCTCTGTCAGATGATACTGTTAGTGCTGACTCAGAAGCATCATTTAAAAAGTCCCTCCACTCACAACTAGGTCACATCCTGTTCGATTATATTGAATAACTACGATTCATAATTCAAAGTCCTTCAAGTAGTGCAACTACCTTGCATATGACACAAAACTCAGCCTCTAATCAATAGTCTATTCTGATGATGATGTATATAGGAAACGGGGCTGGCGTGCCAGCAGGTATGGGCTGCCCTACTTCTTGAGAAACAGATTCCTACTGAGCCATACTGTTAATTGTAATGGGGTAGCCAACCAGGTGAGAATACTTTTACTGAAAACAAGAAAATTGTGAAAGCAAAAAAAAGACTCATTTCACAGCTCTTGAGAAGAAGGAATGCGATAGTAAAGAAAAACACAAGAGAGTAGAGAAGGAACAGAACAACACAGCTTGGGAGCCGAATCAATGGCAAATCCCGACAACGCTACTGAACTGAATATGGACTTGGTGCTCTAAGCGATGTAAACACAACCTACCACAACGGCTGTCGTCTGCAGGGTTGTTGTGACACTGTAAACTCAGTGTGCTAGGAAAGGTGCGCATGATCTTGATTAACTTCATCATAAAATAACAGTGCTCGGGTATTTCTGGAAATGCTCTCGCATGGCTTCACCAATTCGTAATTGGAAGGAAAATGTCAGTTTTGGTGGATGGTCGGCAGAGTTGCTTCCGAGCTGTAATACGTGGAGTACCCCAGGAGTCAGTGTTGGACCCTGTATCGTTTTCTATATACATCAGCCACTTGACTTCATCTTTGATCTTCTAATACAAGAGTTTTGCTAATGATTTAAAAATATATTTAAAAGTTAACAGGAACAGTAGTGTGTGTATCCTCTGTGGTCTTACCAACTGTCAACATGATATGGACATGGCGAACAGTATTGCCGAGTCTTGGGGCCTACACCTTCACCCAGATAAGTGTGTTACACTCAGGTTTGGCAGGAACTGGATTGTCCTGGAGCCTTTTGGCCAACATTTTATAGGTAATCATCCTATCCCATTAACAACTGCCACACGACCTGGGCATTCTGATGGATGGAAATTTGAGGTTCCACGATCATATCCGCACTGTGGCCGGTAAAGCTGTGGATGTGGCTACAATTTTTTTTTTTTTTTTTTTTAAATCCACCATCTGCCGTTCCTAGAGTTCATGATATGACGATGCACAGTTCATGTTGGACCTTTAGTGGAATTTTGTTTGTGAGGGATGGAATACAGGTATTATCGGTGATAACAAACCACTTGAGTCTGTTCATCGTAGGTGGACCAAATGTATATCAGGTATGGAGCATTTCCCATATCATGCAAGACTTTCAGCCCTGGATTTCTTTTCTGTTGGTGGAAGGTAATTGCTGATCTTGTTGAGTGCTGAAAGATAATCCCTGGACAGACATCCACTGATGCCCGTAGTTTGTTCCGGTTTTCTCCAGTTATGGGAACTAGTGGTCATATATATAAGTTAGCACATACTCACTGCCTCCATGACTGTTGTAAGCATTTTTTTCTCCGTTTGTGTGGTGGACCTTTGGAACTGCCTACCTTCCTCCGTTGTTGAACTAGAAGAAATCAGACTTTTCAGATTGGCCCTCAGATAGGCACTAAGCTCTAAGTTATTTAAATACTGGTGTTATGACTGATGGAGAATGAGAGACTAATGAGGAGAGTTTATTTGAGTGAGGTGGAGGGGGGAAGGCCAAGGATGCTGTTGCAGCAAATATTAGACTTTTATATTCTGCTGATAAGGAATATAAGAACCTGAAAGCATTAAAACAGTAGCTACAGTGCAGTCCCAAACATCTGAGTTCCTGTTTTTCATAGTTTTCCAAAAGTCTCTTGATGCCAAGCGTTTTGTATTTTGGGTATGTCACTGTAGTGTCAGTATTACATTAACTCCTGTGTGGTGTGTGCTCCTTAATATGTATTTGTTGTCTTGTTCAGGACAGTGAAGAGGACATTAGGCATCATAAGAAGAGTGTGGGCATCAGGATGGTGGTGTAGCCTGTGACTGTACAGTCTCAGCTGACAGTGGAGGCAGCCCAAGCACTGGTTCTTTTCCCAGCATTGCCACTGAGGCATCTCCCAAGCCCCTCCCAGGCCACTCTCAGACAGACCCAGGCCACACCAGGGATCAGTACGGTGTTTAGCTTAACTCTCAGATATATCAAGCCATTCAGCACCCTTTCATCCTAACTCCAGGTCTCTCAGGTCAGTAGGGTTTGTTCTATATATTCAGTTTTTATTATAGATGCCGGGTAGTGTAGTGGTTATAACAACCCAGTTGGACACACACAGGAACCATGTGTTTAGTTTTATGGCCAGCACAGTCAGGGCTCATTACATGTTTGTTCACAATGTGGCTGGTGGTTTTAACGTTACAATGTCATCAAGAGAAGTAGGCATCTCATCATAAATGTACTTGACAATAATAGCCAAGTCAAGGGTCGTTACACCTTGAAGAGGATAATTAGGCTGCCCACAGACTCAGACTCACACCAACCCGCAGGCAGCCGTGTCCAGTTGCTTGTTTACCGCCACTTTGAGTGTCTGCATATCCATGCATTAGGTTTACATAACATTACATGTTGTATTATTGTCTTAATTTGGTCTTTTTATACTGTACTGTACTTTAAAAGTAATAAGCAGAACAGTATATACCGTATACCTATACACATAGTACAATATACAGTATACAGTGCATAAGTCACAGTGGTCTGTTATCGTCCAGATCACTTAACGTCCTATTTTTCATAAAGTATTGTGGACACTAAGCGGGGCATGGCTGTGTTAGGGAGCTTCCTCCACTGACAAGAATACAGGCCCGGCCATGAATTTGGCTGAAAGGGGTTGGAAATCGTCACAGGTTAAAGCAAGTTTGCAGTAATATAACATTGGATACAGGTCCTGAAGAGTAGGTAACATGTCAGGCAGAGGGATGTTACCCATACTTTTTTCAGTCTCTCTGCCAGGCGCCTTCATCCTGTGAGGGATGGCCACAAACGGATCGCCTCCATGTTACCCTGCCCCCCTCCATTTCACTGCCCTCCTCCCAACCCACATCCCCCTCTCTCGTATACCCTTCCACTCCATCCCTCCATATCATCCTCAGCCTCCCCCTCCCTCTCCCCCTCCCATTGTGTGTGTGGTTAGGGAAGATTTGGAAGTGTTGCATGAGTAGTGGCGTGGAAGGCTTTAGGGTTGTTTTCTAGTTGCAGTATGTTTATATGGATCAGCATCTTCTTAATACGGTTTTTGTCTTGCTCCATTTTACATATAAATCCATTAAGTCTTGAGAAACCTAACCCTTACTTAAAGTATGATACCATGGCCTGCATTTTTGTTGCTTGAGTCTCCCAGACACCTCTTCCTAAATGATTTATTTTACTTGTTTCTCCTTGCTTTCCACTTCTGCCTTAATCATCCTAATATCACCATACCCTCCATAAATAGTGTAATAAATTACATCAACCCGCCGTATCCAAAAACAAATCACCAAGGGAGAGTTGTTGGGGAGCCTATATGTACTGTGTAATATTGTGTTGGCAGATGGAGTGGCCAGCTGGTGTTGGGCAGCCTATATGTACAGTGTAATATTGTGTT
Source organism: Coenobita brevimanus (assembly GCF_032717465.1). Taxonomy (NCBI): domain Eukaryota; kingdom Metazoa; phylum Arthropoda; class Malacostraca; order Decapoda; family Coenobitidae; genus Coenobita; species Coenobita brevimanus. The sequence continues at coordinate 12,564,595 of NC_137020.1, read as the reverse complement.
GACAGATGGAGTGGCCAGCTGCCTATGGCCTGCCTTATGGCTGAACTGACAGTGTGGTTCAACTTGGCTGCCTCACCACACACCACAACACACCACCATCACCACCACACGCTACCATCACCACCACACACTACCATCACCACAAAAATGGACTACCAGGTTAAAGCCTTAACACCAGCCATGCATTGATTAAGTCTGTATTGTGAGTGGCATAGGAGGCTTAATGCTTATTCCTCATTTATTTAACTGGTATATTGTACCCGAACACTCCTTCGTACATTGTTTACATTTTTTTTTTTTCAATATAGAAATGGTATGTATCAGAATTAGTGTTGTGATGAGGAGGGGTGTAGATTGAGGTGGTTTGGGTATGTTGAGGGAATGGAGGATGACATTTGGGTGGGAAAGTGATATGTGTGAATGTCGGGGGTTGGGTTGCGTATCAGACCAAAGAAGACCTGGGATGAGGTCATAGAGTGTGACCTCAGGGCTAAGGAACTGAATAGGGACGCTGCCAGAGATTGAGCAGTGTGGAGAGCCGCCATTAGGTGACCAAGACCACTGCATGGAAGCATGGTGGAGCCTTTATAAATGATATGAATGATACAAAGATGAACAGAGGAAGGATTTTTTTTTTTTTAATAGAAAATTTCATACTCCAGATTGCAGGTGTCCTCCATTCATAAAAAATCTGTAACTGTTAGAGACACAAGTATTATAGGAATGAATGATAGATAGACAGAATATTGTAGAGGTGGATGATAGATAGACAGATTAATATTTTATAGGACTGGATGATAGATAGACAATAGGATATATAGGAGCAGATGATAGATAAATAGATATCACAGTAATATGGAATTTAATCTTTCAGACTGAACTGGAATTTACTGAGCCTGGCCTGCCCATCCATCATCGTGTGGATGTACCTGAGAGACCGGCTGACAGTGGCTGACATGCGGTTCCTTCACACCTCAGAGACACAGTGCTTAGGGGTCATGGCGTCCTGGATTTATCAGGCACCTACATCAGCTTATCTCTGATTGGGGTCAAGGTAATCTGGTTGTCTTTAATGCATCAAAAACTCAGTTCTTGCATCTATCAGCCCATCAGAATCTTCCAGAGTACCTTTTAATTTTTAACATTATCCAGCTTAATCCTGCATCATCTTTAAACATACTTGTGGTTTCATTCTCTCAGGATTCATCTTGGAAAGATCATGTTACCTCTTGTAAAATCTGCTTCCAAGAGATTACGTGTGCTAAGCTGACTCATGCCTTCTTTACTGCTGCACAGTTGTTGACTTTATACACAGGTTTTATTCGCCCTCTTATGTGTGGGGATGCTCCCCACATACAGCTCTTCCAGATGTGGTGGAGTCAGAGGCTTTACATCGCATTAACTCTCCTCTCCCTTCAGCCTGTGTTTCATTGTCACACTGTTGCATCTTTATCTCTTCTCTGTCACTACGGCAATAGTCACTGCTCCTCTGAACTGTCTGCTTGCATCCCTCCACCACTACAATGGGTGTGTGGCACCCATCTTGCAACAAACTCTCATCCCTTTTCTGTCTAGCTCTCTAATGCAAGAGTTAACCATTACTCCCACTTATTCATGTATGCAACACATCAACTCTAGAACTGCCTTTCTCTGTCAGCACTTCCTACTGCCTATAACCTCCAGTCTTTCAAGCACAGTGTGTCCAGGCATCTCAAAATGCACTGTACGGATCTAGAATTTGGCTGTCTGTTGCCTTGTGTTTGTTTTTCTTGGAGGGAGCAGTTTGTGGGCTTCTGGCCTTTGGTTCCTTCTTCCATCCATCCATCATCCAATCCTGTGCCAGCTTTTTATCAGCCAGCTACATGTGTCTCACATGCTTTTATCAGCCAGCTACATTTGTCTCACATGCCTTTATCAATTTTTATCGGTCAGCTACACTTGTCTCACATGCTTTCTAATCACTAAGTTGAGAATTAGTAAAACATGGAAGACCTCTGTTACTTTTGCAATTGAATTTTTTTAAAATTTAGTTGTAAGAGAGAGAGAGAATTTGGTAAAAAAAAAAAAAAAATTGCTTGGTTTAACCTAAACCATTGGTTTAAAGCCACCAACCCTGTATATACATCTGTAAGGTTTGGCATTACACCCCCTCCCAAAAAGTTGCAGTTAGTTTTTTGTTGTAAAAAAAAAAACATTGTTGGTACAATATTTCCTCATATGCAGCAAAAGTGCTTTAATATTGATTTTGACATTATTATTATTCCATGATTGTTAATATGGAGAGGTTGAAATATTTAACAGAATGATTTGAATCAAGAGATATTCTTCAACTACCGGTATATATTCATAACTATTATAGTTCTTTTCTGGTAATTTACCGGTAATCCTCCCTTTCTCCCTCTTCTTTATCATTCTCTCTCTTTCTCTCTCTCTGGGGGTTCTCATCCCTATGTTCCTGGGACCTTATGTTCCCAAGGATAGGTTAGGTTAGGTTAGTTTAGGATAGGTTAGGTTAAGTAAGGTTTGGTTAAATCAGTTGAAAAAGATAGGTTAGGTTAGGTTAAGTTAGGATGTAAAACTGGGGAACATAGATTTGCTTCCTCTGTCTGCATTCATAGCTATACATGCAGACATAACAGATATTTTCTTAGAATCATACTAATGCTGCTCCAGAGACAGTATTGTTATTATTTATTTGCAATGGAGAGTTTCAATTTCTTAATAGATTGGCCTGATATATTTCATTTATTTACTCACTGCATCTCAACCTTTTGAATGACACTTGATTGAATGCCAGGAGTTTTAAATGAAGGTGTAAACCACAGTCATAGGCCAGTGTATCAAGTCGAAAGGTATGAGCTGTCAGTGACGAGTGCCACTCTCATTTGTATTAGTGTTTTTTTTTCCTGTAGAATATTTAGTAAGATTTCCAAATTAGTGCATCGTTTTATATATATAGGCTATAATGGAGCTTAAGATACTGTTACAACCCACATAAGTGCTAACATTCGCCTGATACACTGGTGTGGTGTGAGCCAGCACAAACGACTGCTATCACAATTTCCGCGCCCCCCCGTCAGGCGGCGCCACCATTCCCGGAGTTACACTTTTCCCATAGAGACTCGCACGACTGTCCCCTTTTATCTTTCTCTGTACTCTTTGGTAGTAGTTGTAGTAGTAGTAGTAGCAGTTGTAGTAGCGGTTGTAGTAGTTAGCAGTAGTCAGTCAATCAATCAATCAATCGGCTTTATATCTCTCGATCCATAGATAATAATACGTTTCATTATCGTAAAGGTAGTAGTAGTAGTAGTAGTAGCAGCAGCTTATCGTTTAAGAAGCAGTAGTAGCAATAGTATATATATACCGGTATATATAAACTGGTATATATATATATATATATATATATATATATATATATATATATATACACACACACACACACACACGAAATACTGTACATACACACATCACATAGGAAAGTGGTGTACTGTACAATTATACAGAAAAGTAAAAATCATATTAAAAGACCTGAGGGCATCACAGTGCACATACACATTATTATCCTATTAGAAAAAAATAGCATCAATAAAATTTAAAAAAAAATGTCCAATGCAAAAAATAAAAGCTATCATCAGTACAATTAAAAAGAAGTCCTAGGTAAAATTTAAAAGCTAGCTTGAATAAACAATACAAAAGGTTCAAATAAAATATAAAAGATAGCATCAATAAAACATAAAAAGGTCCAAATAAAATACAAAAGCTAGCATCAATAAATAATAAAAATGTCCAAATAAAATATAAAAGCTAGTAGCCATAAAAATAAAGAGGTCCAAATGAAATATAAAAGCTAGCAACCCTAAAGAAAAAGGCCCAAATAAAATATAAAAGCCAGCAACCATAAAAAATAAAAAAGGTCCAAATAAAATATAAAAGGTAGCAACCATAAAAATAAAGAAGTTTCAAATAGAAAAAGTAGTAGTAGTAGTAGGTGTAGTAGTAGTAATAGTACTGTAGTAGTAATCTTGTTAGGACAGGTGTGGCAAATCCACCTTCAGTCGCCAGGTGTGTACTGTTGACTCTCACCTCTGTCCTTGTTCTAGTCATTGTATACATGTTATTATCTTTCATTGTCACCCAATCTCATCCTTCTACATCCTTTTCCGTTTCCACTCATATCCCTTCAAGCCACTCCCTGCTCGCTCTCTCTCTCTCTCTCTTTCTCTCTCCTATTATTATAAAATTTCACATCTTCTCTATTACTAACATGCATCAAAGATTAGTAAAAAAAAAATTTAAATCATATTTATTTCTAATCATATTTATTTTTAATCATAGTTATTTGAGGAGACTACAGCTTGTGTACGGACCTATTACATTGATGATGCCTGTAAATATTAATAGAGATGTAACTTGCCCTGTTGGATGTAGAGCACCCCGAATAATTTGTGTCCTCCACAGCTAACCTATAAAACCAGTAAAATAATGCACCAGTCTGAGAGTTAAAACCTGTAATGCCAGTGACCTGACTAAGTTGATGTAAGGCATAGCTTTTGTATTGAACTAAGCTATTAGTGCATTAAAATCCATACTTCCCATCAGTGTCATGGGTCACAAGAATACCACACATTATACATAGCAAAGCAGTGCCTGACACACTGAAATTGGCTGTATGACATTATTGCTGAGGCCATGTTTAACAAATGGGGCATGGCAGCAGTGAGGTACTAAACAGAATTATTGCTGGGGGCCATGTCTAATAAATGGGGCACATCAGCATTGAGATACTAAACAAAATGGTCTTACTGTATGTGGACATGCATCAAGGTTTTGCCTGTCTTTTGTTATACTGTTACATATCACAACTTGTAATAATCTAATCATTAACACATTAACTGCACTCCTATGGCTACATTCACACTACAGTTCTTAATACTACATACAACCATTTGAATTTACATGCTGCCTTACATCAGTCTCTACTTCTTTTTCTATAGCGCTATATTTTCTGTTGGCAGACTACACAGTGAACTGAGACATCTGCTCTCTCAGTACGCTTCCCTGCTGCAGGGGGTCGCCTTGACGTGGTGGCGGGGCTTGAAGTGTGGTTGGCGGTGCCACCTACTTTGGAGGCATGCCTACCTTTGTTGGGTTCGGTATTTGTCGGCCTCATCGACCAAGCACCCCCTACATCACTGGTGGAGGAGGCCTTCTGGTGATGTTAGTCCCTGCCCATTTGCCATCTAGGGTGGGACTGTTGCCTCCCCATGTGTTTGCTGTGCGTGGCGTCCTGTAATCCTGGGAGACGGAAGTTCTGGAGGTTGAGCGATGCTGCAAGATACGCCCTGCAGCTAGCAATACACCTCTCTGGTCCCTTATTCTGGCTAGACGGGTGGCCTGGTTGGGCCCGGCCAGGTCAATCAGCTGGTCATGCATTGGCTAGGGTCAAATGGGCACTGGGGGACCTGGTGCCTCCAATCGTCCTGGAGTCACCCTTGCCTAGGTCCCCCTGTGGTTACCTGTGTATACTCTCCTGCTACCTCTGGAGTCGCCAGTGATGTTGTCCTTGGCATATGGCCTCCCCTTGTTGGGCTCCGTGCTGGGTGGAGGGGTGGGAGAATGAAGTTTTTTTTTATTGCTGAATGGAGAGTGCCACAAGAAATCAGACTCTTGTTGATGACACTGCATCTGTCCCCGGACATTCTACCGACTGCACCTCCCTTATTGCCACCCTGGGGTCTTTCCAGGCCCCTGGAGACTTCCCTCCTCTGCACCAGCACTCAACTTGGACTAGGAGGAGGTCTCGTCGGGCTGGTTCGACTCTGGGGTTTGTACAAGACGAAATGGTGCCAGTAACTTATAAAAAATATCTAGTGCTGAAGTCCTCGGTATGTAAGTCAGCGCTAGATATGGACATTTTTTATTTGCACCGTGCCATAATATCTGCTTGTGGGAATGAACCTAAAATATGTTCTCAAGGGGATGGAAGCATCCTTATCGAGGTGTCCTCCCCAGAAGAGAGCTCAAGATTAATGGGTTTAACCTCAGTCTCTGGTGCAGCTGTTTCCTGCGTACCACATGCTACTTTTAACCAGTGCAAGGGAGTTATTTTTTCTCATGACCTCCTCTGATACTCAGAGGCACGATTGTTAGAGGAACTGAAGTCTTCTGGTGTGGTGAAAGTAGAGCGCCTTCAAAAGAAAATCAAAGGTATTTTGACTCCAACACTGACGTTGTTCCTGACTTTTGATAGGTTAACATTGCCTACAGCTGTGAAACTGGTCTGTCTTTCTCATCCTGTGAAGCCCTATGTTCCAACCCACTGTCAGGGGTATGGGCATGTTAGCTGCTTTTGCCGTTGTGCACAAGCTGGCCATCCTGGTGTCTGCGTCTCATGTGGCAGACCAAGGCATACCAGTGACCGCCCAGGACCCCTTAAATGCCATCACTGTGGAGGTCCTCATGCCGTGTCTTCTGAGAGCTGTCCACGATACTGCCTGGAAAGGGAGATTTTGTCCATACGTACATGAGAGAGGGTTTCATTTCCTGAAGCAAAAAGGATAGCCCAGACACTCTTTTTTCAGCCGGGAGTTACTTATGCTTCTGTCCTTTCTAAAACACCAGTGCATCGCCCTGTATCTCAGAGACAGCTTCAACCCATTCCGGTACCCACTTCGGTGGCTGATGACTTGCACACTTCTTTGGTGGTGGCAGATGTCCACGTTCACCGGACTCCCTCTCCCGTCATAGCCAGTATGCCCGAGGCCCCATTTGTCCCTGGCAAACATCATCGTTGTTCATCAGAGTCCTCTGAAAAAGACTGGCCACCTAAGGTCTCTGTTGTTGACCCTTCTGTTGACACCTCTCTTGTTCCCTCTGTCCAGCAGGCTGAGGAATCTAGCCAGGAGACACCTGAAGCTGATGGTTCAACTCTGGTCCAGTCCCTACCTGGGGATGTTGGACTGCTCGTTGGTGCTTCAGATCTGAAGCATAGCATGGCCTCCTCAAATGACCCTACACCTGTGGGCTCTACTTCCACTTCTGGGGCTTCTGGTGGGGGCACTGGCCGTCCTACACCTCCAAAGACAGCCCCCAAGCCACCTTCCAAACAAACTGGTATGCCCACTCCAAGAAGGAGTGTTGTAAAACTTACTTCCTCATCCTCACGTTTGTTTTCAAATGTTAGACAGAGGGTGCGGGTTGCTGGTGTTGGGCAGGCTCCTGTGAAGGGTCCTTATAAGCATCAATCCAAACCCGCTCGCTTGTCAGGTGTACAGTCCTGCGCTTAATCATCATTCCTCCATTATAGGTTCCATCATCCAGTAGAATTGTCAGGGTTTACGTGCAAACTATGAGGAACTGTGTCATCTAGTTTCTCAATTTACTCCTCTGTGCATGTGCATCCAGACCATGGTGGGTGATACTGTTCCTTCTGGCTACCATGCCTGTTATTCTGATCCTGTGCCAGGCCAAGGTCATCATGGAGGTGTTGCTGTCTTCCTTCGCAAGGATATTCCTTACAGTCATCTGGACATCTCCACTTCCCTGCAGGCAGTCGCTGTCCGGATGTTTTTACGTCGACAGTATACAGTTTGCAGTCTTTATCTTCCTCCTAGTGCTACTGTTGAAAGGGCGGATCTGGAACGACTTATTCATGACCTTCCTTCTCTCTTTCTGTTACTAGGATATATGAATGGTCATCATCAGCTATGGGGAAACAGTGAGGCCAACCCTCGGGGTGTAATGCTGGCCTCTTGAGCAGAAGATGAGGAGTTAGGCATTTTCAATACCAATAAAATAACTTATTTCCATAGTCAGACAGGAACTTTTACTGCCATTGATTTGTCTTTATGCTCAGCTGATGCTGTTTTAGATTTTACATTGGGATGTGTTGCCAGATCTGTATGGCAGCGACCATTTTCTGTTATTTTTAACTGCTAGTGTTGGTGGACCTCAGCCACGTCTTCCTCGCTGGCTTCTGGATAAGGCTGACTGGCCACTTTCAGGGAATTAAGTTCCATTTCCCTTTCTGTCAACGGGTTTGGCTGTCTTGCTGAGGCAGTGTCATATTTCAACACCGTGTTGCACTCAGCAGCCCTGATGTCTATTCCAAAAACGAAGGGTCCGTGTCCTAAACGTTCGGTTCCTTGGTGGAACTCTGAGTGCAGTTCTGCAGTGAGAGACAAACGAGTCGCCTTCTCTCGACTTCATCATCATCGTGGGGATCCTCAGTATTTGGTGGCATATCAGAGGGCACGAGCTCATATGGGGTGAGTTTTAAAGGAAGCCAGGCGTTCGTCCTGGAAGGGTTATGTTTCCTCCATCAATTCGAGGACTTGCATCACCCGGGTGTGGAACCGGGTAATGAAAATTTCAGGAAAATTTACTGTTCCCTCCCCTCCTGTTTTATCTGCAGCAGGTGGAACTGTGGCTGATCCATTTGCTGTCGCAAAGTTGCTTGCTGATCATTTTGCCAGTGTGTCAAAGAACATAAGAACATAAGAAGAGAGGATAACTGCAGTAGGCCGGTTGGCCCATGCTAGGCAGCTCCTAGAAGAGTAACTGAACTACTAGAATGAGATAAGGACAGCAAAGAAGAAGGCTCTCCCCCACCCTCCAAACCCTCCAGCCGAAGCCGGCAGGAAAAAGTCAGAAAGAACACCACGCCGTATAGAAAAACTGGCGTGGACATTTTACAGGAAAGTGTGAAAGGAGAATAGAGACTATCATAGTGTAACCTGAAAAGAAAATTTTTTTGAATTAGTATTGGTTATAAGATTTTCTTTATTCTATATCCACCCCTTATTTGTCATATGCTTATCTAGCCTATGCTTGAAACTCTCAATGGAAGAGGCAGCAACTACTTTACTAGGTAGTTTATTCCATTCGTCTACTACTCTATTACCAAACCAATTTCTACCGATTTCCTTACTGAAACGGAATTTTTCTAGTTTGAAACCATTATTTCTAGTTCTATCCTGTATGCTCACTTTAAGTACCTTGCTAATATCTCCCTTATTTATACCATTCATCCACTTAAACACCTCAATTAAGTCTCCCCTTACTCTACGCCTCTCTAGCGAATGCAGACTTAGTCTTTTCAGTCTGTCTTCATATGACAGGTTCCGGACGTCATGTATCATTTTAGTCATTCTTCTCTGTACATTTTCTAACGAATTAATATCCATTCTACAGTATAGTAAGGACACCAAAATTGTACTGCGTAGTCTAAATGTGGCCTTACTAATGCTAGATAAAGTTTTAGTATTACTGTAGATGATCTATTGCTCACGCTTCTCGAAATAAATCCTAGGACCCTATTTGCTTTATTTCTCGCATTAATACACTGTTGCCTAGGTTTAAGGTCGTTACTAATCATAACTCCTAGATCTCTCTCGCATTCCGATTTGCTAATTTCTTTGTTATCTAAGCTGTATTTAGTATCTCCAATGGTCTTGCCTACGTTAAGTACTTTACATTTTTCAACGTTAAATTCCATTTGCCAAGTTTTAGACCAGTTGGACAATGTATCGAGGTCTTTCTGTAAGTTATGGCAATCGTCAGTCGAGTTAATGATACGCCCTATTTTTGTATCGTCGGCAAATTTGCTGATGCTGCTATTGACTCCTAAGTCTAGATCATTTATATATACAGTATGATAAATAATAAGGGACCGAGTACTGAACCCTGTGGTACACCGCTAGTTACTAATCCCCAGTCCGACTTAGTTCCATTTATTAATACTCTCTGCTTTCGTCCTTTCAGCCAGGATTCTATCCATTTTAAGATATCGCCGTCTATACCGTGTGCTCGAACCTTTCTAACTAACCTTTCGTGTGGGACCCTATCAAAAGCTTTACTAAAGTCCAGATAAATAACATCGTAAGCTTTATCGCTATCTACTGCCTCATAGACCTCCGAGTAGAATGACAACAAATTTGTGAGGCAGGATCGTCCTTGCCTGAATCCATGCTGACTTTCGTTTATAAGATTAAATCTTTCTAAGTGTTCTCTAATCTTATTTGCCAAAATTGACTCTAACATTTTTCCTACTATTGACGTTAGACTTATCGGACGATAATTCGACGCAGCTGATTTATCACCCTTTTTAAAGATGGGCACTACGTTTGCGGTTTTCCACGCCTCTGGAACTTCTCCTGAACTTAAAGAGTCATTAAATAACGTTAAAAGTGGCTGACATAATTCTTCTTTGGTTTCTTTTATAATTTTTGCATATATATCGTCCGGACCTGGCGATTTTTGAGGTTTTAACTTATTAATTTCTTTCAATACGTCCTCCTTACTAATGGTTATTTTACTAAGAATATTTTCCGTATTCTCATGGTAAATATTTGCTGCTTGAGGGACCAGGCTTAGATTTTCCTTGGTGAATACTGATATGAAATAATTATTTAGGATGAAGCACATTTCTTTTATCTTCACTGGTAATGTCACCTGATTCTGTTCTGAGTGGTCCTATCCTGTCTTTATTTTTCGTTCGGTACATTTGATAAAAACCCTTGGGGTTTTCTTTTGATTCACTGGCAACCTTAATTTCATAACTTCTCTTTGCTTTTCTTATCTCCCTCTTTACTTCTCTATTTAAAATTGTGTACCGGTTACGTAAGTGTTCCTCTCCACGTTTTATTTTTCTATATATTCCTTTCCTTTGGCCTATGAGAGATTTTAATCTGTTGTTTAACCATCTAGGTTCCGAATTATTAGTTCTAAACGGCTTTGAAGGATGCAGATACGCCTTCGGCTTGCCACCGTCGGTGCCTAGAGTCTCAATGTCTCAATTTTGCCTCTCCTGGAGGAGAGCCTTACAATGTTCTTTATATCATGAGATGGTCTTAGGGCTGGTGTGGGTGGCGCCGGTGTGGTGGGGTCAGGTGGTGTTAGGGCTGGTGTGGGTGGTGCCGGTTTGTTGGGGTCAGGTGGTGTTAGGGCTGATGTGGGTGGCACCGGTGTGGTGGGGTCAGGTGGTGTTAGGGCTGGTGTGGGTGGTGCTGGTGTGGTAGGGTCAGGTGGTGTTAGGGCTGGTGTGGTTGGTGCCAGTGTGGTGGGGTCAGGTGGTGTTAAGGCTGGTGTGGGTGGCACCGGTGTGGTCAGGTGGTGTTAGGGCTGATGTGGGTGGCGCCAGTTTGTTGGGGTCAGGTAGTGTTAGGGCTGGTGTGGGTGGCGCCGGTGTGGTGGGGTCAGGTGGTGTTGGGGTTGGTGTGGGTGGCGCTGGTGTCTTTCCATCCTTTTGTCCATCTATGTTTCTAGCCTTCTGTCTATCTTTCTGGACTTCTGTCTGTCCATCTATCTATCATTCAAGCCTTTGTCTGTCTATCCGTCTTTCTAGCCTTCTGTCTGTCTATGTATCTTTCTGGCCTTCTGTCTGCCTATCTGTTTGTATTTCTAGTCTTCTGTCTGTCTTTCTAGCCATCTTTCTGTCTATCAGTCTATCTGATTACCTATCTATCCACCTATTTTCCATTCTAGTTATCTATCCATCCATCCATCAATATCTGTCTATCTATCTGATTACTTATCTGTCCATCTATTTTTCAGTCAAATTATCTATCCATCCATCTTTATCTATCTATCTACCTGTTCATCCATTCATCTCTTTCTATCTGTATCTGTATATCAGTTTACCGGTTCAGTTTACAGAAGGATAAAATGATATATAGAGACGGAGGTACAGTAGATAGACAGATGGATAGGTAAATGGTTAGTCAAGGTAATTCAGTAATAATGCCTGGTAAATACTGAATACCCAACTACCATATGAGAAGATGGATGTCTTAGCACAAGAAAGTCAAGTAAATCTTTGACATTGCATAAAGACAATACAGTAAAGGTGGGTAGAAAGAATGACAAGAAAACTAACAGAAAAAAAAAAATCTTCATGTCCTCAACAGACTCCCGAGTCTGACCTTCCTTACAGAAGGAACTGAAGGACCCGCAGTCATGGACACCCAGACAGTGTGCACCCAGCCACAGTTCTGTGAAGTCTTCTAGATCTTGACTGCAGTTATGCTGGTGTACGACATTCGTCTGTCCATAATTTTTTTTCATGCAGATCAATCCATTTTGGGCCCAGCTGCAACATCAAAATACTCAGGATCATGGATAAATGGCAGACACCTTAAAATGATGGTCTATCAACGAAGAAGTGTAGTTAATGCTAATCGAGTAAATGAGTCATGCAGAGGGAAAACCAAAGTTTTGCGGAGTGCCAATCTGCTTCAGCAGTAGCCTACAACCCACAACAGTCAGTTTGACATGGAGGCTACAATTGTACTGCTGAGTGAACAAACTCTGTACAAGTGTCACTGGTACAAATGTCAAACTCAAGTTCTTACATTTGCGAGTTACTGTAAAAATGCTAACCAGTGCATCATCAGCTTGCTGTAAAATTGTCAGCTTCCAGGAACTTACAAAATGCTCCATGTTGCACAGTGAGAGGTGACTCAGGGGCCGGATGCTCAAAACTGGTCATATCTCAGTCCCGCCGTCGGTGGTCGCTCCTCTAGTCCCGTCTTAAGTTATTCCCGCCTTATGACTGACCACCTCCACCAATGTTCAAACGAGAAGCGGTCAGTCGTAGGGCGGGTATAAGTGTTAGTCCCATCAAGCGGCAGAGGGCAGGCAGTTCGCCAGCTGATCTGATAGCAACCAATGAGAATCAGTGTAACAAAAAAGGCAGCCAATGAGAATCAAGGAGGTTGTTTCTAAACAGACAGCTCGTGCATGCTGGTAACAACAAATATCACCGCCACAGTCTAGATACTCGCCACACGCCTCTCTGTCTGCTAATACTAACCTACTTCACAATGGAAGGTGAACCTAAAGCCAAGAGACCTCGGCGCCCAAACTTTACTGATGCAGAGCTGCTGGCTATGGCAACAAATGTTGCAGAGAAGCAAGACTTTATATTGGGAAAATTTTCATTTGACAGTGCCTCAACAGGAGTCAGGATGAAGGCGGCAGCTTGGCAGTATGTTACTGATGCTGTCAATGTTGTCAGTCGAATTCAACGTGATGTTTCTTACGTAAAAACTAAATTCAAGCATTCAGTTTAGTCAATAAACTGGAATTTTTTTCCTTAAGACCTGTTTTGCAATGTTTTTCTTTTCTAACTTATAATCTTTGACATTTTATATTTGTTAATAACCATTAGGCCCATCCAACAAAGTTTTAGCCCCAATCTAACCTAATCTACCTAAATTAACTAACCTAACCTAAACCCCAAACCTGCTTGGAGGTTGTCAAGCCAAGGCCTCATGATTACGGTGATCGATAAGTTGTTTTTAGGTCAATGGGGTGCAGTTAAGTAATGTTAGGTTAGGCTTCTGATTAGACTAGGGTAGGTTAGGTTAGGTTTTAAGCTAAGTGCAAAGTGGTGGTGGGTTTTTGTTAATATCTCAAAGACCGTTATTTTGCCATGGATGAATTAGAATGATTTGACGCAGACATCAAGATGTATCTATTGAGCTATATCAGGGGGCGCGGTAGTACAGTGGTAGCGCGCCGGACTCGTAATCGGGGGATTGCGAGTTCGAGCCTCGCCCGGGCTGCCGCGCCGGGAGTGGTAGCTCGCTCCTGTAACCCTAGCGGGGCTATATAGTCCAATACAGGGCTTAGCTCGGGGGAATTCCATTTCTCCCATTTTTTTTATTGAGCTATATCAAATTCATTACCAGAAGGCAGGTGCACTTGTAAACATTTACCCTATCCTTACCTAAAGACCCTAACCTATCACTTCACAGCCCATACTGGTCATAATAAAATTGTGAGCTAATGAAAGTCCCTAAAGGGAAAAAAAAAAAAAGGTAAATTAACAGTTTAGGACACCTCTGGAATTCAATATGCATACTCCAGAGAATGGAGGTTAAAATGTGAAATTCCAGTAGTGTCCTAAACTGTAATATACCGGAAAAAATACCAAATGTGCCCACATCTAACTTAGAACGAGGGTTTGTAGAAGAAAAGCAGTTCACATGCCATACCTAATGAAAATATATGAGTAGCCTACATTTTATAGCAAGTATGTGGCATCATAGGGAGGCTTTCACAGTCTCATGAGATAAAATTATGCTGCACATCTACCATTCATAAGAGGCCTCAATAGCGAGTCACTTAAAACTCGATAACCAAGCACAAATCATGCATGAGAGAGTTCCCTGGGATCCTTGCCATAATAAAATACCGCTATATGCTTGTATGTATTACAAACACCTTAACTAATGTTGTGAGGGGTAGATAACGCTGATGAGAGGCTCAAAGCTTCCTTACGACCGTGCTGAATGGGCTTTAGGACTGCTTGGTACCAGTCGTAAATTTTGATGGAGTTCCGACCAGAGATAGTCCCGCTGACGTCACAACATGGCGCCCATACTGTTTTGAACATCGCAGACGGCAGCCATTGTGAACACAGGTGATGACTTAGTCCCGCGCTGGAGAGCAACGACCGGGACTAAAGTTTTGAGCATCCGCACCCAGGGTAATTACTGACCAAAACAACGATACTGACAGGGAGAATACAATACATCAGCTGTGCTGCATAAATATAGGGGATAAGGTCTTGTGACTAGAAAAGCAGACGAGGGATGAAAAAGAATGATGAAAAAAAGAAGAGAAATAATATTAACTAGAGAGAGAGGATACATTACTGTAAAACATCGTAATGAGACGACCAAGGAATGGGATACAACGAAGCCAAGAGAACTACTATCCATTTCATGGACCGTGTATCATGGTTTTTCTCAAATATCTTTCAAACTAATCAATTGATCGGTATGATACTTTGACACAGTGTACATGACACCTCCCGCTAATTTTTGGTAATATACGGCATTGCCAAGTGCTGTTAGTGAAGGCGTTTACTCTTGACGTTTAAAGGCAAAGTCGGGTGAGTCGCCAGACTAATCACCACAATCGAACGTCCGCTACCCCCCATCCCCTTCCTCTCCCTCCCTACCTCCCTCCCTCTCCCCCTTCTCCCTTCCCCTTCCTCATTTCCCCCCTCCCCCTCCTCACTTCCCCCCTCAACCCTCATTCCTGCTGGCCTTCCCGTGCCCCCCCCCCTCTGTCCACTCTATCATGTTATAATGATTAGTATCGGGTATCATAAATACAGTATGTTGTTGTTTGTAGAGTCTGTGTTCATTTAATCATTGTTATTGTATGTCCTGAAGTTATATAAACGGGAGTTGACTAAAGAGCATATGACCGCCACCTTATTCACCCAATATAATGTGTAGGTATACTACAACTGCTGCAGCCGACAGACAACCCCGCACCTGACACCCTCGTTGGAAAAACTTAACCATTAGCCTATTATGGTCGTTAGGTCAGACCACGCTATATCCTTTTCATTAAGAACTTTCCAGTTATCTGCTACTACTGAATAATATAATGGTAAACGGTATTTTATTGCATATTGTATGTTACATACAGGTATTGGGGGGAATGCTGAGAGAAAGAGAGTGAAACAGTGACACAGGGAGGGAGGGAGAGAGGGAGGGAGAGGAAGGAGATGGGGGGTAGCGGACGTTCGTTTGTGTAGATTAGCCCTGCAGGGCTCACGCGACTTTGCCTTTAAACGTCAAGAGTAAACGCCTTCACTAACACCACTTGGCAATGCCGTATATTACCAAAAATTAGCGGGAGGTGTCATGTACACTGTGTCAAAGAATCATACCAATCAATTGATTAGTTTGAAAGATATTTGAGAAAAACCATGATACACGGTCCATGAAATGGATAGTAGAATGTCACTTATACATTAAAAATATAAAAGGAGTGACTATATAGCGTGTTTATAGGCCAAAAAGTGTCATGCAAAATTTCACTCTTTGCCAGCTTTGATGTCACATTGCTTTCCACTTTACCTAACCATTGCCATTAACTTAACCCTTTACCACGATGAAATATGAGAGGTTCATGAATAAATAGAACAAATGTTTAGCAGTTGAACACTTATCCCTTTACAAACATAACTTTTATTACCATACCCCCTCTCCAACTATTACCCCTACCCCACCACTACCTTACCCCTCCCCAACCATTACCCATACCCCACCACTACCTTACCCCCTCCCCAACCATTACCCTTACCCTACTACTCCTTTACCCCCTCCCCAACCATTACACCTACCCCACCACTATCTTATCCCCTCCCCAACCGTTATCCTACCCCACCACTATCTTACCACCCTTCCCCAGCCATTACCCCTACTCCACCACTACCTTACCCCCTCCCCAACCATTACCCCTACCCCACCACTACCTTACCCCCTCCCCAATCATTACCTCTACCACACCACTATTTTACCCCCTCCCCAACCATTTCCTCTACCCCACCACTACCTTACCCCCTCCCAACCATTACCTCTACCTTACCACTACCTTGCCCTCACCCCAACCCCCCACCACCTTACCCTCGCCCAACCACCATTTGTTCCTCACCCTCATCACCAACATAAACCTACACCCCCACCTTATCCCCACCACAGCTTTTCCCCCTCCCCAATGCTTACTCTCTCCCACCCACTAATTTACCCTCTACACAACCACTCAATCCCCCTCCCCCATCCAGTCTTCATCACCAACACCTACAGTAAACCTCCTTCATTCACAACCACCACCAACTAAACATTCTCCTCAACCCCCTTTCCCAACCCTGGCTCTATCCCCACCATCTTGTTGTACCTGATCCTCCTTCCCTCCACCACATACCACAGCCCCTACTGACCAGGATCGTGAGGGAGCGAGTTAGTCAGGGATGGAGGATGCTCCAGGGGTCAGCTGCATGGGTGTGCGTCTGGCCGTGCTTTCCACACCCGATATGCACGTGATCAACAGTAACATTAATGGCAGGTTCGTGGTGAATGGTAAATTCGGCTCATGTGTGGTTACCCTCTTGGTCAAGGAAACCAATGCGAAGGTACCAGGATTCATTGTGTGAAGGTGGGTAGTGTACCAGCTGGGCCTGGTGTGTGATGTGCCCGCCCTCCTGGCCAGACTGGAGTCAGCGATATATCCTTGGGTTCCATTGGCACATGGGTCATCTGGCATCCTGGGGTAAAACAACAGAGGTTACTCCTACAGTGCTAACCCTACAACTACTAACACCCTTATTTTGTTAACACCGGTACAACTGACAAAGGTACTGTGTTAACACTAGTACTATTATCACAACACTGTTGGCAACAGTATTATCAACACGACGACTCAGGTGACACCAGTGCCACTAACATCACTACTTGGTTTACACAAATGGTATTAATACCAAAAATATTACCAGTACCACCACAGTTCTCACTTCAGCTGTGTTAACACCACTACTGTTAATCCCACTGCTCTGTTTACTGAATAACACTACGTCTTTGTTATTATCAGCGATAATGTTTTTGCCAGCGTCTGTGTGTGTGTGTGTGTGTGTGTATGTGTGTGTGTGTGTGTGTGTGTGTGTGTGTGTGTGTGTGTGTGTGTGTGTGTGTGTGTGTGTAATTCACCGGGTCGGTCAGGATCACTTGATGGTCGTGATCGCCAGCTTTTACCCTCCAGGAAGGGAGCTGAGAGTTCATATAGTCCGATGTAAGGGCAAGGCTGTGACCTTCACACACGCACACACCCGTCCCCATGCTCAAGGGGACAGTAACCACCCACTTCGTCAGTGAAACTTTTTGATACCTGAGTGAGGCACAAACTCCCATCTACCAGACGGCAAGTGAGAACGCTACCACTAAGCCAGTGAGCCGTGTGTGTGTGTGTATCTTACCATTGTGTGTGTATCTGTTACCATTATATCTCATGAACGGCTTGAGCTATCAACATGAAACCTTTCAGGGTATCAAAATGTGGCCAAAATCTTGGACAAATTAAAAAAAATGGGCACTCGGGGTCAAGGTCTACTAGTTTCTATAATATGGAATGGCCTTTTGTGAAATGCGGTGACTGAAATCCGTAGTTTTGCCAATTTTCTTCACATTTGGTACGTAAGTAGCTTGTAACTTGGCCAGCAACATATTCCAGCGGGCGATTAGCATTCGGCTCCTGAATGCTTTTCTTTCATAATATTAGTGTGTTAACACATTATTATTATTATATTATTATTATTATTATTATTATTATTATTATTATGTGTCAGGAAAGGAGGTTGTGCATTTGTAACTCGTATTTCAAGCACAAAGATGCACATAAATATACTTGGTATAGAGGGAACGGGGATCGTGTTGAAAGAAGCCTGATAGAGTACGTGCTCGTAGAGAGGTCGATGATGGGAATGGTTGCTGATACCAGGGCTGTGAGATGACGATGTGGTCTGTCAGAACATATGATTGTGGTATGCACGATTAAACTGAGAGGGGTGAGGTGGATCAGGAGAGAGAGGAGCAGTCAGGGAGAAAGACTGAATGTCGAGAAGCTGAGCATCGAAGAAATGGCAGATAAATACAGGGCCAAAGCAGAGGAGGAGATACAATCAGTGAATTGGAATGAAATGGATATGGACAGCGTGTGGAACGTATATAGGCATTACTTGGTTAGAAATGCTAAAGCGGTGTAGTGTGATGAATAAGGTGTAGTGTGATGAATAAGGATGGAGGTTTGGAGGGTGAAGTGCTTGAAAGGGTACAGCAGGGAAGAAGGGTTGCTTGTTCCTTGAAAGCAGTGATAAGAAGCAGGGAAGTGAGCATGGAAGTGAAAAAGTTACTACATGACAGTATTGTGATACCAATTCTAACGTATGGAAGTGAAGCTTGGACGTTGCTGGAAGGACACAAGTCAAGAGTGAGAGTAGTGTGGAAATGAGTTGTTTAAGAGGAGCCTGTGGAGTCACTTGGAGAGACAGGCTGACGAATGAGAATATAAAGGAGCGTTGTGGTGTGGATGTGGATGTGATAGGAAACGTTAGGAGGAATACATTGAGGTGGTTTGGCCATGTGGAGAGGATGGAGGGTGAAAGACTGACGAAGAGAGTGTACGTGAGTGAGGTGGAGGGGGGAAGAGGGAGGGGGAGGCCGAGGATGAGATGGAGGGATGGGGTGGAGAGGTATTTGAGAGAGAGGGGTGTGAGTTGGAAGCGGGGTAGTGAAATGGCGGGGGACAGGACGACGTGGAGGCGATTTGTTTGTGGCCATCCCGAACGGGATTGAGGCGTCTGGCAATAGATAGATAGATAGATAGACTTTACGATGCCACTGGGATCAGTAAAAATGAGTGATGTTATGCAGAGTAAAATATCTAAATCCACCAACCTAAGTGAGGGTGTTTATAACGGTTGATAATCCAGTTACACATCTATCTAAAGGTGTCTCTACAGACGACCCGTTAACTCAATATACCAGTAAATAATGTCGTGCCTTAGTTATTATTATTCGATTATTATTTTTTTTTTACTACTTTCTCCTTCAGGTTATTCAAACTGGTAGCATATAGATAATGTATTATAGAATGTAACTCTTCCTTTTCAGTCCTTGCTATGAAATTTCCATGCTAATTTTTCTATGCTGCGTGGTGGTTTTTTCACACTTTTTCCTGCCAGTTTTAACTGGAGGGTTTGGAGGCGGGGGGAGCCTTCTTGCTTTACTATCCTTATCTTTCAGCATGTAGAATTAGATTTCGTAGTCGCAGTCTACTCTGTAATAAGCAGCCTCGAAAGGACCATATGGTCTGTTGCTATTTGCTTTTCTTTGTACTCCTTTGTACTCCCTTACCACATTGACACACCACTACCCTAACGTCCTCTCACACCTCCCTTTTACCCCTTCCCCCTAAACCCTCTTTCCTACTCCTCACTCTCACCCCACCCTTCCAGCCCAGGCCCCTTAGCCTTCCTCTCGCCACCTGCCTTTCTCTCCCCCCCATCTCCATCCCTCCTCACCTCATCCTGCTTTCCCTTACCCCTCTCACTCTTCCCTCCCTCTTGATCTCCTTCTCACAGTTCATTCCAGTAGCCTCTCTGTACCATCTTTTAATCCTCCTTCCTGTCTTCTCTCTTCATGTCACTTTTCCTTCCCTTACCCTCCCTTCCATTCCCCCCCCCCCTCCCACCGATTCCCATTCTGTCTTCCACTCGTCATTTCCTAATGCCCACTAACTCCCTCCTCCCTGTCACCCAAGGGTGTAGGGACAACATTCTCTTCCTTTACCCTCCACCTCCTCCCTCCCTCACACCCACCCTTCCCTTACCTCCTACTCCTCCCTCTGTCACACCCTCCCTTCCCTTACCCTCCCCTTCCTCCCTCCCTCACACCCTCCCTTCCCTTTCTTTCCACCTCCTCCCTCCTTACACCCTCCCTTCCTTCACCCTCCCTCTCATCCTTCCCTTCCCTCACCCTCCCTCTCCACCCTCCCATCCCTCATACTTCTCTCACT
Organism: Coenobita brevimanus; assembly: GCF_032717465.1. NCBI lineage: Eukaryota > Metazoa > Arthropoda > Malacostraca > Decapoda > Coenobitidae > Coenobita > Coenobita brevimanus. Next base: position 12,544,225 of record NC_137020.1, on the reverse strand, counting down.
CCACCCTTCCTCCACCCTGTCTCTCAGCCCCTCTGCCTTTGTTTTGACACACACAACTAACCTTTTTCAGGAGGGTTGGCAGCTATCGAGTTGTTTGGTTCAGCGCTGGGGTCAGGAGATGGCTTGGTGGAGGGGCTAGAAAATGGAATTAGTGAGGGATTGACGGATGGGTTAGGAAAGAGGTTAGGAAAGGAGTCAGGATTGGGCTTGGTAGAGGGACTAGGTTTTGGGATTAGTGATGGACTGGGGGACTGACTAGAAAAGAGGTTAGGAAAGGAGTTTGGATAGAGCTTGGTAGAGGGACTAGGCTTTGGGATTGGTGATGGACTGGGGGATGGGCTAGAAAAGAAGTTAGGAAAGGGGTCAGGATAGGGCTTGGTAGAGGGACTAAGCTTTGGGACTGGTGATGAACTGGGAGACTGGCTAGAAAAGAGGTTAGAAAGGAGTCAGGATAGGGCTTGGTAGAGGGACTAGCCTTTAGGATTGGTAAAGGCTTAGGTGAGTGCTTTGGTGAGAAGTTAGGAGAAGGGTCGGGGAAGGGGTTAGGAGAAGGGTCGGGAAAGGGGTTAGGAGAAGGGTCCGGAAAGGGGTTAGGAGAAGGGTCGGAAGAGGAGTTAGGAGAAGGGTAGGAAGAAGGGTTAGGAGAAGAGTTAGGAGAAGGGTCAGGAGAGGGTTTAGGGACAGGCTTGGGAGAGAGGCTGGAAGAGTCATCACAAGGGCCTGGATAGGTTTTGTGAGAAGAATCAAGAGAATGCTTAGGGAAAGAAACAAGAGAAGGGTTGGAGGAAGGATGAAGAGAAGGATTAAGAAAAGAGTTGGAGGAAGGATGAGAGGAATGTTCTGGTGAGTCAGGAGGGATGTTAAGGGATGGGTCCGAGGGGGCCGAAGGTCCAGTAGGTGTGCTGGGATGGCCAGTGGTCTCTGAAACATCATTAATATCTGTACCCCATGGCAGTGATAGCTGGAAGGGTACAACTACAGTACTACTACTATCTATCTATCTATTGCCAGACGCCAGTACTAATACTAATACTCATACTACTACAACTACTAAAACTACTGATTATTATTATTATTATTATTATTATTATTATTATTTATTATTATTATTATTTATTATTATTATTATTATTGTGATAGGTCAAATTTATGGCAAGGTGGAAGGCGAGGGCCAAGGCAGTGGCGGCAACAGGAAGCCAGTAATTAGGCCGGCCAAGGAGTGTGGTGCTGTGCCAACTGTGAGTGAAGAAGGGCGAGCTAGAATGGTGGCAGGTTGTAACAGAGAAGCTTGGGTGAGGATAATACCCAGTCCACTGGGCATGATACCTGGCATGAGGTGCCTGCCATTTAATAACTACCCTAGGTGAGTACAAGCATGACACGTGCCATGGCAAGGCAGCCACGTGTCATGCCAATGTAGGCAGACAGGTGTGATGGTAAGGCAGACAGGTGTGATGGTGAGGCAGACAGGTGTGATGGTGAGGTAGCTAGGTGGGATGGTGAGGTAGAGAGGTGCGATGGTAAGGCAGACACGTGGGATTGTGAAGTAGACAGGTGTGATGGTGAGGCAGACAGGTGTGATGGTAAGGCAGACAGGTGTGATGGTGAGGCAGACAGGTGTAGTGTAGTAACAATACAGTAACCTGCGTATTGCTGCGATGCGGTGTACGTGTGTGGTATGGCACAGCAACATCAGGCACCACCACACCGCCACCACACCACCATCACCACCAGACGCCATCACTGCAACATAAGGATCCACCTCAACAACAATGGCTCACTCACTCATTCATTCAACACATTCACTCAGTAACTCATCACTCACCGACTTTCCACACTGACTGACTCACAACTC
>NC_137020.1:12412370-12537370 GCF_032717465.1 Coenobita brevimanus | reverse complement strand
AAAAAGTTTATCTAATTTCCTCTCTCCTTGCCTACCAGCCGTGCCTGTCATCATCCCTCCTATTTCCTTTTCCTTGTTACTTCCGCCAGCGAAGTTGGAGGGGGTTATGTATTCACATAAGTTTGTCTGTTTGCCCACACGATATCTCCGAAAGTTCTCAATGAATTTCAATGATGTTTTGTGGAGGGGTGGACCATGGGCCAAGAAAAAATTGATTACATTTTGGGGTGGATCTGGATCCTATGTATTCCACACAATATCTCCACGGATCCGGATCCGGATCCATTTTAATGGCAATGGCGTTGGTGGAGGTATGCACTGTCTGAGTGCTTTCTAGTTCACATTTACGTCTGCCCTCTAAGGCTCTCCTTTTGTTTGCCCTTTTTGTCTTTTGTTCACAGTCTGCTACTCCTTCTCTAGCCCCCTCCCTCTCCCATGTCTTTTCTTTACCTTATTCTCCTGTCATCTGGTCTCTCATATTTTTACTTCTGCCAATGAAGTTGGAGGAGGTTATGTATTCACCTATGTTTGTCTGTTTGTCCACACGATATCTCCAAAAGTTGTTAGTGAATTTCAATGAAGTTTTGAGGAAAGGTGGGCCACGGGCCTAGAGAAAATTAATTAAATTTGGGGGCAGATCTGGATCCGGATCCGGATCCTATGTATCCTGCAGAATATAAATTTTCAGTGAAAGTCAATGAAATTTTGTGGAACCCCATGGTCCAAGAAAGAACTGATTAATTTGGGGGCGGATTCGGATCCAGCACAGGTGGAGGTATGTGCTCTCTGAGTGCTTTCTAGTTACATTTTTTTCATCCTGTCAAATGCTGTCTCGTATTTTTTCCAGTTTCCTGCCTCTGTATATCTTTGTGCATTTTCCCCTTTGCACTTGTTTTAGTCGTCTGCTTCTCGTCGTTTATTTTTCCTTTGCCAGTCGTGACCCATGGCTGCCTCCTGCCTTACACTGACACCCAAGAGCCTGTTCAGTGAAAACAATGACACTCACTGAAACAGGAAGATACACATAGTAATCAGCAAAACTACGTGCGTTACCTCTTGATGGATTTGCCAGCAAGACACAGGTGCAGTCGACGAATATAATTATAAACCTGGGTTGGGATGAGTGGAAGGGGGAAGGGAAGGAGAGAGGGAGGGAGGGGTAGGAGGTAGAAAATATAGGTGTGAGTAGAATGGGGGAGGGAGGGAGGGATTGAGAGGTAGGAGATAGAAAATAAAGTTGTGAGTAGGATGGAGGAGGGAGGGGGAGGTAGGAGGAAGAAAATAAAGGTGTGAGTAGGATGGGGAGGGAGGGAGGGGTAGGAGGAAGAAGATAAAGGTGTGAGTAGGATGGGGGAGGGAGGGAAGGGTAGGAGGAAGCAAATAAAGGTGTGAGTAGGATGGGGGAGGGAGGGAGGGGTAGGGGGTAGAAAATAAAGGAGTGAATAAGATGGGATGAGATGGTAATGGCTGGTGATGAACCAATAGATATGAATACCCTGTGAGGATAAACACTGATGATGTACAAAATCATTCAGTGTCTAATGGAGTATTCTGTAATATCGGTGCCTCACAACACCACAGCTGCAGCACACTGCATGAAATGTTAATATAATGTTCTAGTCTCGCTGTATCCACTTCCTTTACCATATTAACTTCTCCCTCATATATATCATATTGGTCTTTTTATGCGGCTTTGCTTACCTGTTTTTTGAAAATAATATCTCCCCCTTCCTTACTTTGTTATTTTATTGTTTCCCCTCTCTCTCTCTCTCTCTCTCTCTCTCTCTCTCCTACGTTCTTCAATAAACTCGGCCCGTAAACCTCAGACATTTGGGGTATTTAGTATGATTCCAGTGTTATTTTTTCTCTTATCCCCTGCTGCGTCTCTCAAGCCACTGTTGAACCCCAATACATTACCTGGTGGCAGATTCACCTTTTCCTGTACCACAATAACACTTGGCAATTAATAAGCTGGTCCCTTACCACAGACGTACAGTATTATGTGTATAAAGTGACCCAGTTACCGGCACACAGTCAACCAGTTACCGACATACAGTCAACCATTTTCCAGCACACAGTTAACCAGTTACCAGCACAGTCAACCAGTTACCAGCACACTGTAATCCAGTTGCCAGCACACAGTGAACCAGTTACCGGCACACAGTCAACCAGTTACCAACACACAATAATCCAGTTACCAGCACACAATCAACCAGTTACCAGCACACAGTCAACTATTTTTTTTTTCATGTGTCCTACTCTGGCATAGGCTTCACAGCTCGTTTCCAAGGCCCAGCAGTCCTCCCACGTTCTGTACACCTCCACATGTCACCACTTCGGCACTAACACCCACCGTCAATATTGAATACATGCCAGGGCTGTCTCATACAGGACTGGTGTACTGGTAGTAGCGGAAGCATTTTATGACATGGCAGATCAGTAAAGTCTGCATCAATGAAATTCAGATCCTTAAACTGTTCCCTGCCCAAACCGAGATTCGAACCTGGGTCCATCAGGACTGCAAGCCACCTCTTTACCAATTCAGCCACCGCTTCCAGCACACAGTCAACCAGTTACCGACAAACAGTCAACCAAGTACCAGCACACAGTCAACCATTTACCTGCAGACGATGGGTGAATGGCGGCAGGGAGCACATGCCATAAAAATATCGTGAAGTCCAATGCCAACACAAAAAGTTGATGGTATCTCGGCTAATCCATAGGCCTCTTCCACACTGGGGTCTTGTATGGCACCAACACAAAGTTTCTGATGGTGCTGCCACATCACTGACACCCTGAAGGAAAGACTAGGTAGTATGATGATACACTTTTCCTTTTTCTTTAAATACAAGAAAGAAGGAAACAAAGGACAGGAGCCCGCAAGATTGTTCCCTCCAAGAAATAACAAAAATAAGATAACAGAGCCAAATTCAAGGTCTGTTCATCTCGAGATACCTGGACACACACTGTTTGAAAGAAAGGAGATCATAGGCAGTAGGAAATATAGACAGAGGGAGACAGTTCCAGAGCTGACCTGTACAAGAGCACCTATCATTCTTCTATTTCCTCTCTCCTATTTTCACGTAATATTTCCTCATCTCATTGCTATCTCTCAGGCTGCTCTCTTTTCCCCTCCCGTTTTCATCCCTCCTCATATCCTCTTATATTCTGTCTACTTGTGTCTATTATTTCCGGGCTTGATTTCTCTTTCATTGACTTCCTTTAAGCACACACACACACACACACACACACACACACACACACACACACACACACACACACACACACACACACACACACACACACACACACACACACACACACTTGCCTCTGTTGCCTGCCGCACTTACTCACCTCACTTGCTTATTCGCCCTACTCACTCATTCCCCTTTTGTCACCTCGACAACAACAATAACAACAACAACACACATACACACACACACACACACACACACACACACACACACACACACACACACACACTTACTCACCTTACTCACTAGTGCTACTTTTCTTACCTCAGTCAATCACTTACTCATTTTACTCATCGGCTTATCTTACTCAGTTGACATGCCTTATTCACCACTTTGAATGACGTTACTACATGTCTCACGTCACTGACCTCTCCCCTCACTCACTCTCATTCACTCACATTCTTCTTTCATCTCCTTCGCTCATTATATCATTCATTCACCATACTCCCTCATTCTTTCCCGCACCTGCCTCCTCTTTTTTTTACTCACTCTCGTTCACCCACATTCTTCTTTCATCTCCTTTACTCATTATATTCTTCATTCACCTTTCTCCCTCAGTCTTTCATTGGCCTAATTCATCTCCGTCACTTCCTCTCTACTCCTTTCTCTCATCATCCATCTAACGTTGTATTGTTATTTATCTCTCTGTAAACCTATTCATCTATCGGCCTGTGCAACTGTCTGTCCGTCTGTCGTTCTATTTTTGTCTGTCAATTTGTAAGTCTGCCTTTTTATTTCCTATCATTATGTCTGTCCAGCAGTCTTTCTGTTTCTCCATTATACTTCGTCTATCCTTACAGTATACAGTAGTTTATTTCATCCATCTCTAAGTCTACTGTCTTTTCATTGGCCTCTCTGTTTTTTTTTTATCTATTCTCAAACTATGTATATCAGTTTGTCTGTCTGTCCGTCTGTTGATCTAGCTATCTATCGTTTCATTCTATTATCGATCAACAAATACATCCAGTTGTATATCTATCTATCCTTATAATTATCCTTCTGTGTCAGCCTAGTGATCTGTGTCCGTCTACACATTTGTTTGATCTGCCAATGCCCAGTTATCGATTTTTGTATGTGTGTTTGTGTATGTATATACTGTATGCATGTCCCGGTGCGTGTGGGTATGTATACTGTATATGCATGTATGTATGTGTATGCATTTATATGCATGTATATGTGTGTATATCTGCATGTATGTGTGTATGTAAATATGTGTGTGTGCATAAGCTTTTATGTGTATGTATACTGTATATGCTTGTATGTATTTGTATATATGCATGTATGTGAGTGTGAATATATATGCATATGTGTGTACATAATGTGTATGTAAATGTGTATGTATATATCCATGTATGTTTGCATGTATATATGCATGTGTGTATATAGATATATGCATGTATGTATGTGTGTGTTTGTATATATATGCATGTATGTATGTATGTGTGTCTTTATGGTTGTTACTATGTGTGTGTGCTAATTAGTTAGTGTGTGTGTGTATGTCTCTTTATGGTTGTTACTATGTTTGTGTGTTAATTAGGACGTGTTTATATGTGTATACAGGTGTGTACTTGTGGTGCAGAGGCGTGTCTTCACGTGCTGACGTCTATATAGCCGGGAAGCTCCGCTGCCTGGTTATTTATACATCCTCAGCTTCATCCTGCAGTCCATAAGCTTCAGGTTTAGGTGTGTCTGGAACCACCACCACCACCACCACCACCACTTCCACCACAACAAATCAGTGTACAATAATGCTTTCAAACTATTGCAAGCTTGTGTTGGGTTAACCCGTTGCTCCCGAGGGTGTGTGTCTATCCAAGCTGGTGTGTAACTTTATATTCAGTATAGGATAGCCCCTACCGGTATGTAGTGTAGTCTACGAGTTACTGACACCTACAGCTAACCCACCAGTGCACATTTCAATACTTTGGTATGGGCTCAGTACAAGTGTTGGCATATTGCACGAATTTAATGGTAATGACATATTTATAGTCTTGTATATAAAACATTCAGTACAAACTTCATTAATGAATGCAGCATAGTGCCCCCTGGAACATCCAGCCACCTCCACAAGGAATACAGCATAGTGCCCCCGTGAACTCCGGGACACCCCCACAAGGAGCCCACGGAGGAGCAGCACCGGGACTCGGTGCGACAACGGCCTAAGTCAGCCCGGGCCACACGCCCCTATGACCTGGAGCCCGCCCGCCATTGCCATAGCAGGAATACTGCACTACTTTCCAGGCGAACCTCCACCAACCAGCTTAGGGGTGGAGCTGTCTGTTCAGCTCCTGCCAGCACCCCAAAGGAGTTGGCCTGTAGCCGCTCCCGCCTTCGTCAGGAAATGGCCGGTAGCCTCTCTGAAGGTGTCTTCCTCTTTGAGTCGGCCTGCAGCCGCTCGCCCCTCGCTAAGGAAACGGCCTGTAGCTGTCCTGAGGGTAATCAGAAGACTGCTGGTAGCTGCTCCTGCCTTCTTCAGAAGGTGTTCTTCTGGAGACGGCCAGTAGCCGCTCCAAACCCCCTCCTGAAGGAGTCAGTCTGTAGCCGCTCCCGCCTTTGTCAGACAGCTGGTAGCCACTCCCGCCTTTGTCAGACAGCCAGTAGCCGCTCCCGCCTTCGTCAGACGGTCGGTAGCCACTCCGAAGGTGCCCCTGGGTTTGCTGGCAGTTACTCACCCTCTCAGGCCACGGCCAGTAGCCGGGCCTTGGCGCCTTGTAGCCGCGCCCCTGGGAAGCCACGGCCAGTAGCCAGGCCCCACGACTAGAAGCGGCAGAGAGCCACCCCGCTGCCCCAGCTTGACACCAGTTCCCCGACCCCCGATGCAGAGGGCGTAGAGGAGTATTGGAGAGGCCCTATAGCTTTCCCCAGCCTCTGCTTCCTACAACTAGCTCTGGAGGAGACCCACCTGATGGACCCCGATGCAGACCAGTGCCGCAGCCCCTCCCTGTCGGCGCCGCCTAGCCCTGGGGAGTGCAGCCCTTGGGAACCCCAGACTCTCCCTAGAACGCCCGGATGGGAACTCCCTATGCCTCGACGGCAGAGGACCTCCACCTCCATCAGGAGCCTGAACGAACAGTTCAGGCAGTTGTTCGGCCCCAGTCCTGAGGACCACACTCCCGTCCCCAGCCCAGAGAGTATGGGCCCCTTCGCCACCTGCAGTCCTGGATGAGAGCAGACGCCCCTGCGCATGATCCTGTGCCCCTTGGCACGGCCTCCCCTGGCGGTGCCCCAGCCCTGGCAGAAGTAAAGCCGGGTTGCCCCTCTGCCGCACCCTTGCCGCCCACGACCCATAGTGACAGTGACTGCCATTATAGTAGTAAAACAGTGACGAGGCAGAACAGTGAATTAATAGAACTAGACCCAAGTGTTAGTAAGCAGAATAGACACAGTGGAATGATAATGGTCTAACAGTGACAAGGCAGAACAGTGAATTGTTAATCACGAACCTAAGTGTTAGTAAGAGAGACTGACACAATGTAACCATCATACAGAAATAAGAGAAACACCCAAGCAGTGGAGTTTGTAATAATAATTAACCAAAAGTCCCTTGCAAGTAGATAATAACAAAGTGAACACGCTACCAGTAAACTCCGCCTTATACTACCATAATCACAATTAAACCCCAGTGCCTTACATCCTCCCCTAGTGAGAACCATCTCTAACCTCTCCATGCACTTAGAAACCTTGGACTGTACTAATTCAGAATAATCCGCCTCGAGTGTTTTCCCTGAATTCTCTAACAGTATCCTGCGAGATACTGTTTACATTATCTAGATATAAGTGTTTATAATCACACAGTATATTGTGTTTGTAACATCTGCTGTTTCCCCTGTCTGATTGAGTAATACACATGCAAGGTTATTGCCTGGAGTTTTTGTGTCCTGCCTCTCTCTTATTTGTCCAAACCCCCCGTCTCGAAAGAGAACCCTGCTACACGTTAGGCGTTTAATCCTGCATCATCCTTGAACATGCTTGGGGTTTCATTTACTCGGGACTTATCTTGGAAAGATCATATTACGTCTCTTGCAAATTCTGCTTCCAAGAGATTAGGTGTGCTAAGCCGACTCCGTTCCTTCTTTACCCCTGCACAATTGTTGACTCTATACAGGGGTTTTATCTGCCCCTGTGTGGAGTACAACTCTCATGTGTAGGGAGGCTCCCCACATACAGCTCTTCTCAATAGGGTGGAGTCAAAGGCTTTTCGTCTCATTAACTCTCCTCCTCTTACTGACTCCCTTCAACTTCTGTCTCTTCGTCGCACTGTTGCATCTTTATCTCTTTTCTATCGCTACTTCAATGGTCACTGCTCCTCTGAACTGTCTGCATGCATTCCTCCACCTCTACGACGGGCGCATAGCACCCATCTAGCAGCAAACTCTCATCCATTTTCTGTCCAACTCTCTAATGCAAGAGTTAACCGTTACTCCTAGTACTTCATTTATACAACAGATCAACTCTGGAACTGTCTCCCTCTGTCTGTATTTCCTGCTTCCTATGATCTCCAGTCTTTCAAACGCAGTGTGTCCAGGCATCTCAAAATGATCGGATCTTGAATTTGGCTCTCTCTTGTACTTTGTTTTTCGCTTGGAAGGAACAACAATTGCGGACTTGCGGCCTTTGGTTCCTTCTTCCTCGCATAAAAAAAATAAATAAATAAATAAAGCTCTCCATGCTGCTCGGTCTCTAGCAGCCTCCCTATTCAGTCCCTTATCCTTGATGTCACTCTCAATGACCTCATCCTAGTTCTTTTTCGGTCTACCTACCGCAACCCTACCCCTAACGTTTACACTTCTCATTTTCTGCATCCAGTTATCAATTCCCATCCTCTCCACACGCCAAAATCACCTCAACCTTCTCCTCCTCATCACAATACCAACACACTCCAGTCCCATCCTACCTCTTAACTCTTCCATCATAAACCTAGCCCCCACCCCCAGGCCTCGCATGCATTGCACATCCACCTAATAATTGTCATTTCAGTACATCTGAGCCTCGAATATCCTCTTCCTTTACTGTCCAGGTCTCACAACCTTACAGCATTACGCTCCTAACACATGTTTCATACAAAGAACCTTTAGCACGAATGGGGTGCAATCTCAGTGTCAGGAAAGACAACAGCTCCCTGAACTTTTTCCAATCATTCCTCACTCTAGGCACAGAGCTAGATCCAGCGCCACCTCCAGAACTTAACATGTCTCTCAAATAACAAAACTCTTCTACACATTTGAAAGACTTACCAGATAATTCCTTTCGTGCCTAAAAATCTCCACATGATCTCCCAGACACACTGCACACATGAAATCAGCATTATCTCAATTTTTTTTTTTTTTATGTAAGAAACAAGGAACCAAAAGCCTGGAGCCAGCACCTCATCTCTTTTGCACTGCATCTCATAATTATGCACCCACTTACTCTATCACAAACACTGCATAAAATCGAATTACTTCCCACAGCCTTGTGGCAAACCACACGTGGCCACTCTCCCTCTTCGACAGTATCACAGCCCTACAGTAGATACCATGACCTTTGTTTTATCTGCATTTACTCCAAGGCCTTGTGTCCCGTACCATCTCTCCACTTCCTGAATCTTTCCTCCGCCTCCTTTTCATTGTTTGCGATCAACACCAACTCATCGGCATAGAACAACTCCCACCGAAGTCCATTTCAGGAGTCATGTGAGAAGGCTTCAAGTATCATGATAAATGACAAGTGCTCAAGACTGACCCCTAATGCACAACGATATTCATAGAAAACTCATCACTCAAATCTCCAATCATTATTATCTGAGTGTGACACCCATATATATATATATATATATATATATATATATATATATATATATATATATATATATCCATAACCACCCTAGCCAGCCACTCCTCGATCTCAAGCTTTCGCATTGTCCACTTCACCACCTCACAAGGGACTCTGTCAATTCCCGCCAACAAAAACAAAGTACAGATTCTTTTTTTTTTCCTATATATTTTTCCTGAAGCTGTAGAACAATGAATATGACATCAGTGGACCGTTTGCCTGGCATAAACCCAAACTGTATCTCATCAATGTTCACTCTTTCTTTAATCATACCTTTTTAGGACTGTCTCCTTTACCTTTATTAACTGGTCCAAAAGCTTTATGCCTCTATAATTTCCTCTTTCCAGGGCATCGCCCTTCCCCTTGTACACATTTACAGATTCACTCTTCTACCAATCATCTGGGACAACACACTCATATAATTGTATTTATTAAGTCTGTAAATAACCCCACTCCTATATCACCTGAGGCCTTCAGCATTTTGGCAGTCAACCAAGACACCCCTGCTGCCTTCCCACGTGCATCCTGCCTATTGCCCTGCACACAGTAGCAGCATCAATCAAAGACCAAGGGCCAAACCCTGGATCTGCTGGCTCCAAACCTTCCCTGTCCCAGTCAAACTCATCATTCAACAACTGGTTATAATGCTCTCTCCAGACGTCTTTAATATCCCCACTGTTCAACACTATCTTGCCTTCATCATTCCTCACACACTACTCTCCTATGATATCCCTTTTTTCCCTCTTCATCTGATTTGCCTCCTAAAATACCATATTCTTCCTTTCCGCACTATTTAGCTTATCCAGTAAAAGTCTCTGAGACTCAGATTTTGCCCTGTAAACCTCTTTTCTAGCCCTATGCGTGGCAGCCAAGTATTCTTCTGTGGGAAATATTTTCCCCCAGAGCGGTTTTGCTCTTTACCTTTTAAAATAGTTGTCCTGTTAAAGGCAGAGGAAAACTTGGAGAGTGTTAATAATTTATTCAAGCGGTTTTATAACCCAGAGTTTACCTTCTCTTTAATCATTCTTATTATTAATAAACTAAATGCTACTGCATTTAACCCTTATGGACAACTGTATTGTAAATACATAGCAAATTTCCATTGACCTAACTACGCTTGTATGGTGAGTATGAAGTGCCTCACGTGAAAAACGAATGAGGGTTTAATACATATTTACCTACTGTAGATAAAGGGAATATTTGACTTTAGTTTAATTAAAACTAAGATTAAATTAAGTCGCATTCACCTCGTATATATCATGAAGTGATTTAACCATATTAGTCTTGTAATTAATTAATAGTTGGCACCTCTACAATCCTATGAGGGAGGAGAGACTCGCTATGTTCACGCACTCTGCTGCTAAAGCCAGTTCAAGTTGCACGCTGTAAAATACCTAAGGACGCTTGGATGCCCAGGCAACCAACCGAAACACCAGGCACATCGTCATCTGTTGCCCGACTCATTCTAGCTAAGTAACCTTTATGATTTGACCAAATCTTGGGGAATTAGCTGGGAGATAGGAGAATAATTACTGGTGAGTTGAAATATCAATTACACTTAAACCTCCTAAGAGACTTATGTGAATTTACATAAGGTAGTGTTAGACTAACACTTGTCAGATAAAGGAGTGTATAAAAGTTTCTGACTTCTTTTTTGTTACCACACCTTTTCCATTGCTGGAATGACTTCTTTTCTCCTTAACTCAGCTTTTACACCCCCATCCCACCACCAAGTTATTTAATGTATGGGGGGGGCCCTCGTCCATCCACACACTGAATCAGTAACTCTCGGGAGATTATTCCTGATAACACTGAACTGTTCATTAACACTTCTGTTCTTGACTCTCTTTTCAGCCATCATGCTACTCATCTCGCTATAGAAGGCATCCTTTACTGCTTGGTTTTTCAACTTCCATAATTTCCTCTTCGGTGCATGGGTTCTCTTTTTCATCATGAACTCCCTAAGCACCATGTTACATATCAGTAACTTGTGTTGCTGCTCACACTCTTCGCGCTTTATAACTTTAACATCCCTCACTAAGAAGAGGGATTATTAAAATATAGTGCTAGGTAGCCAAAGCCATTTGGCATTAAGGTTAGAAAAGAGAGATACAATAAAACAGGGCATGGGAAATCACTGAAAAGAAAAAAACAAGGAAACTACTGTAAACACAAAAAACCATAAACTAAAAGAAAAAAACGAGAAAACGCCTCTAAACGAAACGATGAAGCAAAAACGAAAAACTAAAGACAAGATAAAAAAAAAAAAAAACAGTGCGGGATACAGACATCAAACGTGCCACAGAAAAGGTCTGGGACTGACATGGTACTGACTTAACCTATCTCCCAAAAGTGGGGGACGACCAAGATCAAATAAAAATGCAAAGCACTGATGATGGATAGCCCCTTAATGAGGGCAATTTAAAAGTACATAGTAAACAAACAAGGAGGTGCCACAGCTCGGACAGATCGGAGGAGGATCCCTGGATATTAAATTGCCATGGGTTAGATGGGTATGGCCACTCTGTAGACGGGCCAACGCAGTCTCCCAACGGCCAGACCAAGGAACATCGGAGGATTTAACAGCATGAAGTTTGGCATTTATAGCTAAGGACCAGCAAGACTGCCATCTATGTGACAAAACTTTGGAGAAGGTGGAGAAGTCAGTGACAGGGACAGAATGGAAAGGGAGGAGAGGCGACCGGACAGCAGCACGAGCGAAAGTGTCGACACTTTCATTGCCTGCGACACCAACGCAGCTAGGCACCCAACAAAACCGTACAGACTAGTGCTTGACATACATCTGGAACAGCCAAGCTAGGATCCGCAGAACTGTAGGGTGAGACCGAGAGGCCAAGAGCAACAGAAGTCGGATTCTGAGAGAATCGGAAAACAAAACAAATGACGTAGATAGATAGGTAAAAGCCTGCCACATGGCATCTAATAAGGCATAAAGTCCAGCAGTTAAAATAAAATCACAGAAGGTAAACTGTATTTGCAAAAGCAGTCAGGAAAAGAGACAGCAAACTCTGTACCTTCCAATGATTTAAAACCATCAGTATAGGCCTGGATAGCAGAGGAATGTTCACGCAAATGAACACAAAAAGATGAGTGGAGGGCAGAGGAAGAAGCAGAGGATTTTGAGCAAGGCAAAATGGAGGAACAAACCGACGGACAGGGTAAAAACCAAGATGGAAAGACCGCTGGACAAAACAAAAAAAAAGCTTTCTCAATCGAAAGCAGGAAAAAAGCAAGAAGAGACTGAACGCAAATAGAAAATGGGGGACTAAAGAGGGGGTGAGCGGAACAGTAATCTGTAACAGAGGCAGGCAAGCAGAGGACTGACCGACCTACGCACTGATGAAACAGGTAAAATAACAGAGACAGAAAAGTGCGCGGCAATGAAACAGAGACGGGATCCCCAATTCAACATACAGGCATTCAACAGGAGAAGATTTAAAAGCACCAATGCTAAATGGAGACCAAGATGACGAACAGAATCTAAACGACAAAGTGCACAAATAGAGACAGAAGAGTAAACTTGACAACCACAATCCAACTTCGATAAAAAAAAGAACCGTACGAATACAGAGGAGAGTCTTACGATTATGCACCCCACGACACGTGCGATAGTGTTTGGAGAAGGGAAAGACGTTGCAAGGTAGACACCCTCAAAGAAAAAATGACGGCATTCCACATCAACCTGCAGTCAAAAACAAGATCTAAGAATGTAACTAAAGGCCTATAAGGAAGGGGCATTCCATAAAAGAAAAGAGGTGGCAGAGGGATAATGCTGCAATGAGTAAAGGGAACAGCACAATCCTTGGAAGTTGAGAAGTGAAAACTGTGAGCAGTTGCCCAAACCACAGCCGCCGTAATCACGGACTGGAGAAGACGCTGAAGAACAGCTAGATCAGAACCAGCAGCATACATATCAAAATCATCAACATATAAAGAGGAGTGTACACCCGATGGGAGGGAAGAAACAATACCATTAATAGCAACAATGAAAAGTGTGGTACTAAGAACACAACCCTGAGGAACACCTTCAAACTGCTGAAAAGAAGTAGATAAGTTATTACCAAACGGACATGAAACTTACGATTGGCTAAAAGGCTTTGAATAAAAACCCCTAAATTAGCAACGATACCAAAATAACAGAGGGTAAGGAGTATATGATACTTCCATGTAGTGTCATAATCTTTTTCAAGATTAAAGATTACTCCAAAAACGGTTTCATGACATGAATAAACGTCTCCAATTGGCCCAGAGGGTCCAGAGTACTCTGAGATTTACAGGAGCCAAACTGAACAAGGAATAAAAATTGCAGAGATTCTAAGATCCACATTAGCTGAAGATTGACCCTGTATTCCTGCATTTTGGAACGACAGCTCATCAAAGCAATCAGACAAGAATCTTGCAGAAGGTGACCAGCTTTGAAGGTTTAAGGAATGGAACAAACAGGGTAATGCTCCAAGCTGATGGGAACACTCCCTCATTCCAGATCTTATTATACAGTGACAGAGGAAACATAAAACGGCCAAAGACAGGTGTTTGAGCATCTTGCAATGGATCTCGTCAAGGTCTGCACACGTATCCCCAAAGGAAGGGATAGCATCGCCCAATTCTGAAAGAGAGAATGATCCATTGTAGGATTCTACAGTGGACAAATGAAATTGAGCAAGGTTTGTTCAATAACTGAGCAAAGAGTATGAAAATCCGAAGATACGGGGGAGCCACTACTATCGTGACTAAACTGAGTACCCAAAGCATCAATGATCATTGCAGAATTACCAACAGATGTACTGTTCTCGTGGAGAACAGGAGCAGGGGAGGGATTAGGTTTGCCAGCAGTCTTGCAGACATGTGTCCATATGGCTTGAATGGGAGAGGAAGAGTTAGTTGTGCAGACAGATCACCAACTCGATTTCTTAGCCTTTTTAACTGTACGCCGAAAGAAAACAGATGCCCAGCAAAAAAGCATTAGATGGTATAAACTATCATCAGTATCACGATTACGACAATAGCTCTTCCACTTAGCATGCTTAACACACAGGGCCCTGGAACAGTCAGGAGTCCACTGAGGGATGCACTTAGACGTGAAGGAGTCCATAGAACAGGGAATCACGACAGCATGGGCAGCTCGAAACATGGTATCAAGAAAAGTAGCAAGCAGACCATGGACATTGCCCACTGGGAAAGGGGATAAGGTGGCTCTAAGAGAGGTGAAAGTCGGCCAGTCAGCTTTATCAAGACACAAACGTGGGGGACGGGGAACAGATTATGTAGAGAGATGAAGACAACGGAAAATGGTCACTATACGGGCAATCTTTTAGAACAGACCAACCAAAGACTCAGGCAAGGGAAGGAGTGCAAAACGACAGATCGATACAGGAGAAGGAATTAGTCCGAGCATCAAAGTGGGTGTAGTTAGCTGCATTAAGAATAAAAATATCTTGGGGTGGAAATGAAAGCTTCAAGAAAACAGCCACGAGGATTCATCACTGTATCACTCCACGAGGAATTGTGTGAGACAAAATTTCCCAATTAAAGATGAGGAGAAGGGAGATGAGATATCAAATCCACGAAGGCGAGAAAGTCAATGGCTGCCAAAGGAGAAAAATAAAATGACAGGACCGATACCTAATGACTGAGGAACAATGGTGCCAGAGTGAACGGGAATGAAGTAGAAATACACAAGACATCAAACGAAACGGATGAACTAAAATAGAAGTATCAAGGATAGAATAAGGGGAGCTAATAATAGTATAGCCAGGAACTGGGAGAAGAGGAGCTGTGAGGCGAGTTTCTTGTAAACAAATTACTGCAGGTTGGTGAAAGGATAACAAAGGACGTAAATTATTACGCTGAACACGAAACTTTGTAAATTCCGTTGTAATATGGACATACGTAAACAAAAAAGATAACACTATCTATCTATCTATCCATAGCCCGACGCCCTAATCCCGCAAAGGGTGGCCGCAAACAAAAAGCCTCCACGTCGCTCTGTCACCCACCATTTGACTACCCTCCCCCCAACTCACTCCCCCCTCCCTCATATACCTCTCAAATCCATCTCTTCACCTCATCCTCGGTCTTCTCATCCCTCTCCCTCCCTCCACTTCACCTACATACACCCTCTTAGTCAGTCTTTCATTCTTCATTCTCTCCACATGTCCAAACCACCTCAGTGTATTTCTCCTAATCTTCTCAACCACATCCACATCAACCCCACAACGTTCTTTCACTTCTTCATTCATCAACCTGTCCCTCCATGTCACTCCACATGCTCCTCTCGAGTAACTCATTTCCACTGCTCTCGCTCTTGACTTGTTCCCCTCTTGCAAGGTCCATGCCTCGCTTCCATACGTCAGGGTAGGGATCAAAATACTATCATGCAGTGACTTCTTAACTTCCATATTCACCTCCCTATTTCTCATCACTGCTTTCAGTGAACCAACAATCTTCCATCCCTGCTGTACCCTTTCACGCACTTCATTCCCCAAAGTTCCAGCCTTCCTCATCACACTACCCAAGTACTTGAATGCACTCACATTCTCCATATCCTCGCCATCCAACATCACTGTGCATTCTGTGACTTCATTCCTCTCAAACACCATAACTTTACTCTTGTTTCCATTAATTTTCAGATTCCTCTTCTTACACACTGTCCCAAATTCATTCACCAAACCTTGCAACCCTCATTCATCTTCACTCAACAATACTGTATCATCGGCAAACAACAACACCGGAATCTTCCAAATCTCACCCTCATTCATAAGAGCCACCCCCACATCCACTGCCCTACCTTGCACCTCCTTTACAACCCCATCCATGTATATATATTAAACAGCTTTGGAGACATCACACAACCCTGTTTTAGTCCCACATTGAGATCAAAGAACTCACTCAGCTCACCATCCACTCGCACCGTAGCCGTAGCTCCTTCGTACATACTGTTCACAGCATTCAACAATTTCCCCTCCACTCCATATATTCTCAATACCTTCCACATACCTTGCCAATCTATTCTGTCATAAGCTTTCTTCAAGTCCATGAAGGCAGCATACCTTTTCTTTCCCTTCTCTAGATACTTCTCCACTAAACATCTTAAAACATATATCTGATCTACACACCCTTTTCTCTTCCTAAATCCCCCTTGTTCTTCTCCAACTAGCTCCTCTGTTATATGCCTAACCCTATCAATGAGTATTCTACCATATATTTTACCAGTCACACTAAGAAGGCAAATGCCCCTATGGTTACCACATACTTCTCTCTCCCCTTTTCCTTTGTATAAAGGAACAATTATACCTGATTTCCAGTCCTCCGGAACCCTTCCCTCTTCCCAAGCCAATCTACACAACTTACATATCCACTCCACTACAATCTCACCCCCGTACCTCAGCATTTCACCACACACTCCATCAGTTCTTGGGGCCTTTCCCATCTTGATCTTCTTCATTGCTTCCATTATTTCCTCCCTACTGATCTCTTCCTCCCTCTTTTCATCTCTCCTTCTCCCAGCCATTCCCCAACCACTTATACTTGCACTGCTTTCACTCCCTACATTCAACAAATCCTAAAGTGCTCCTTCCATCGCCTCAGTTTCTCTCTCTTTTCCACCAACAATCTATTATTCCTATCTTTCACTCCCCGACTATTACCCCTTTCACACTGCCTTACTTTCTTTACCTCCCTCCAAAACAATTTCTAACTCTCCCTCCATTTCACACTCAGATTCCTCCCAAACTCTTCATCCACTTTCTTCTTACTCTCGTTCACGAATCTCTTCACTTCCCTTCTCCTGCTCACATATCTCTCTCTCTTCTCTCTCTCACCTTCTTCCCTACCTCTACTCACTAGCCATTCACTATATGCCTTCTTTTGTTCCACAGCTCGTTTCTCCTCATCATTCCACCATGCTGTCCCTTGCACACCCCTACGTCTCCTCCTCACTCCACAAACCGCCTCACACGCTGCGCCTATCTCTTCCGTGAATATCTTACATACGTCTTCCACCCCTTCCATCTGCTCTAACTCATACCTTCCCAATCTTTCTTCCACGATGCTCTTATACTTTGCCATTTTCTCACTGACTTGCAATTTCTCCACTCTTCTCACAGGAGCTGTTTCTTCTTGTCTTCCCCTTCGTCTCCTCAACCACTTTCTTTGCAGCTCTACCTTGGCCATCACTAAGTGATGGTCCGAGACTCCATTCCCCCACCCTCTCCACACTCTTGCATCCACCACTTGTCTTCTCATTAGCTCATCCACACACACGTAGTCTATCATTGCCTTTCGTTCAACAAGTTCACCATCCATCCTCCTCATTACTCTCCATGTATACCTGTGGATCATCTTATGCCGAAAGTAGGTGTTTGCTATTGCTAACCCCTTACCAGCACAGATGTCCACCAAAGCACTACCATTCCCATCTACTTCAGCTGGCACACCCCACTGACCAACCACTCCACCACTGGTACATTCCCGACTTTGCCATTCATGTCTCCAGTCAAAAACACTCTCTCACTCCTCTCAAACTTGTCCATACATGCCTCTACACTCGCCCAAAACTCATTTTTCACTCTTGCCACTCGGTCTTCTGTCGGCGCATACGCACACACAATCGCCCACACTTGTATACCTACTTATATCCTCACCCATACAATCCTTGCAGCCATTGTTCCTTACTTTCTTATATTCTCCTTCCACTTCTTGCTTATCATCAGTCATACTCCCTCTCTTGGCTCCTCATTCTCATTAACTCCTGCACATATTCCTAAACCGTATTCCCATTCTCTCACCCTTTCACCTCATCATTTAGTTTCAGTCAGTCAACATATATCCAGTTTCGCATCCTCAAGCACCTGCACAATCTCTCTCTCTTTCACTTCATCATTCACTCCTCTCACATTCCATGTTCCCACCCTCAGAAAGTCCTTTGTCCATTCCTTAGTCGTCAACGTATGGTCCGTCCTGGTCCGAGGCGCTTTATTCGCTTGTTTATTAGTTCTTTTTACAGGGTGGGGCACTAACCCACCACGAACCCCTTTAGTCGCCTCATACGACAAGCAGGGATACTCCTACCCCCAGGGGGGGTGCAAGGCGGAAAACAAGAAAGCAGAAAAACAAACCACTCAAGATAAAGAACCTGTGAGAGAAAAGTTTATTAACTGGTGACAATGGTGTGAATGGGGGAAACGGAAGAACGGGAAGCAGACGCTGAACACATCCTGGCTTTTGGTGTCGGCATCTGTACTAGTTTTTCACCATCAAGGCATTTCTATTGCTGCAGCAGACGTGTAGGTGGTCGTCAAATAAGTCCGTGTTGAAGAGTACGGTGGGTGGCAAGAAACACTCACAAGAAAAGGAGAAGGCAAGACAGGCGAGGATGTGAGGGAGGCTGTGTATCGTGGGCAGAGGGTGTCTTAGGATTGATATAGACAGTCTGATGGTTCTGGTTTTATGTATGTTGTTTCTGGATCATATACATCTATGAAAACAATGAGGATCAGGTTATAATAATGACGGTGAAGATGATGATGATGATGATGAGCAGGAGCGTCAGGGAGAATAATGACACAGACGGATATAGCAGAGTGACAGAAGGAAGTCTGAGTCATACTAAAGTCAATGTGAATGGAAGTGTGAATGGGACTGAGTGAAGGTGTGAATGGGATTGAGTGAAGGTATGAAGGGGATTGAGTGAAGGAGTACAGATGAACCCTATTGACAGGGTATAATGATGATCTGCAGCTGTGTCAGCCATCACCACACTGGATGACTTTCCTTGATATGACCTCACAATCTGTCACAAATATCTAACTTCCTTTATTTTTTTAATGACAGCGTCAGATTTCAGTGTTTGTATTGCAGACCCGTCAGCTGCAGGGAAGCATGTTAGTGAGTGAAGGAGGGAAGTGGAGAAGGATGATTTAGTGAATGAGAAAGGTACAACACGTGGGTGATTAAATGGGAGTGAGAAATTGCAAGATAGTGAGAAAAGGACAGAGTATAAGAGCATAGTGGAAGAAAGATTGGGAAGGTATGAGCTAGAGCAGATGGAAGGGGTGGAAGACGTATGTAAGATATTCACGGAAGAGATAAGCGCAGCGTGTGAGGCGGTTTGTGGAGTGAGGAGGAGATGCAAGGGTGTGCAAGGGACAGCATGGTGGAATGATGAGGTGAAACGAGCTGTGGAACAAAAGAAGAAGGCATATGGTGAATGGTTATCGAGTAGAGGTAGGGGAGAAGATGAGAGAGAGAAGAGAGAGGTATATGTGAGCAGGAGAATGGAGGTTAAGAGACTGGTGAAGGAGAGTAAGAAGGAAGTGGATGAAGAGTTTGGGAGGAATCTGATTGTGAAATGGAGGGAGAGTAAGAAATTGTTTTGGAAGGAGGTAAAGAAAGTAAGGCAGTGTGAAAGGGGAAATAGTAGGGGAGTGAAAGATAGGAATAATAGATTGTTGGTGGAGAAGAGAGAGAAATTGAGGAGATGGAAGGAGCACTTTGAGGATTTGTTGAATGTAGAGAGTGAGAGCAGTGTGAGTATAAGTGGTTGGGGAATGGCTGGGAGAAGATGAGTTGAGAGGAGGGAGGAAGAGATCAGTAGGTCGGAAGTAGTGGAAGCGATGAAGAAGATTAAGCTGGGAAAGGCCCTAGGAATTGATGGAGTGTGTGGTGAAATGCTTAGGTATTGGGGTGAGATTGTTGTGGAGTGGATATGGAAGTTGTGTAGATTGGCTTGGGAAGAGGGAAGGGTTCCAGAGGACTGGAAATCAGGTATAATTGTTCCTCTGTACAAAGGAAAAGGGGAGAGAGAAGTATGTGGTAACCATAGGGGTATTTGCCTTCTTAGTGTGACTGGTAAAATGTATGGTAGAATACTCATTGATAGGGTTAGGCATATGACAGGAGCTAGTTGGAGAAGAACAAGGGGGATTTAGGAAGGGAAAAGGGTGTGTAGATCAGATATTTGTTCTAAGATGTTTAGTGGAGAAGTATCTAGAGAAGGGAAGGAAAGTGTATGCTGCCTTCATGGACTTGGAGAAAGCTTATGACAGAATAGATAGGCAAGGTATGTGGAAGGTATTAAGAATATATGGAGTGGAGGGGAAATTGTTAAGTGCTGTGAAGAGTATGTACGAGGGAGCTAGGGCTACGGTGCGAGTGGATGGTGAGCTGAGTGAGTTCTTTGATCTCAATGTGGGACTGAAACAGGGGTGTGTAATGTCTCCATGGCTGTTTAATATATATATGGATGGGGTTGTAAAGGAGGTACAAGGTAGGGCAGTGGATGTGGGGGTGGCCCTAATGAATGAGGGTGAGATTTGGAAGCTTCCGGTGTTGCTGTTTACTGATGATACAGTATTGTTGAGTGAAGATGAATGGGAGTTGCAAGGTTTGGTGAATGAATTTGGGACAGTGTGTAGGAGGAGGAAGCTGAAAGTTAATGTAAACAAAAGTAAAGTTATGTTGTTTGAGAGGAATGAAGTCACAGAGTGTGCAGTGAGGTTGGATGGTGAGGATATGGAGAATGTGAGTGCATTCAAGTACTTGGGTAGTGTGATGAGTAAGGATGGAACTTTGGGGGATGAAGTACGTGAAAGGGTACAGCAGGGAAGAAAGGTTGTTGGTACACTGAAAACAGTGATGAGAAATAGGGAGGTGAGTATGGAAGTTAAGAAGTCACTGCATGATGGTATTGTGATCCCTACCCTGACGTATGGAAGCGAGGCGTGGACATTGCAAGGGGGGAACAAGTCAAGAGTGAGAGCAGTGGAAATGAGTTACTTGAGAGGAGCATGTGGAGTGACGTGGAGGGACAGGTTGACGAATGAAGAAGTGAAGGAACGTTGTGGGGTAGATGTGGATGTGGTTGAAAAGATTAGGAGAAATACACTGAGGTGGTTTGGACATGTGGAGAGAATGAAGAATGAAAGACTGACTAAGAGGGTGTATGTAGGTGAGGTGGAGGGAGGGAGAGGGAGGGGTAGACCGAGGATGAGGTGGAGGGATGGAGTTGAGAGGTATATGAGGCAGGGGGGGTGAGTTGGGGGGAGGGGAGTCAAATGGTGGGTGACAGAGTGACTTGGAGGCGTTTTGTCTGCGGCCACCCTTTTGCGGGATTAGGGCGTCGTGCTATAGATAGATAGATAGAGAATGTAAGAGATGTTAATATGAAGTAAATGAGTGAGTACTTGAGGAAAGGGAGGTGAGGAACTTTGCTAGTAGAGGCAAGTGATTGAGAGATTGAGACAATGACGACTATGAGTCAATTCAGTTAGGTGCATGAGTGAGGGAATGTGTAAGTGGGATAGGGCGGGATAAGTGGTTGAGGTGAAATGAATGCATGATGTAGGTGGGTGACATGTCTGAGGTAGGTAAATGAGGTTAGGAAGTAAAGAAAATTGGTTAGTGCAATAACTAAGCAGAGTAAACTGGGTGAGTAACGTAGCTAAATGATCTACTTGATTAAGGTGATCAGCGGAGGTGAGAGGTGAGTCCGTGAAGTAAGACAGGTGAGTGAAGGTGAGTTACAGCAAATGAGGGAGAGAAGAGAGTGAGAAAATGAATGAGGTTCGTTATGGTGGTGTGTGTAGGAAGTGACTGAAATAAGTAAATGTTAATGATCAGTGAGTTCGGTAATGGTTATTAACACTTGATCCAGTGATCACTGAGGTAAGTTAGATGAGACGGGTGGATGACAGGAGTGAGAGGGGGACTAAAGTTAATGCGATGAGTGAGTGAGTAAGAAACAAAGTTAAGGGATGTGAAGAACTCAGATGAATGTAGGAGGTGAGTAGGAGAATGACAGAATGAAGTAGGAATGAAGAGAAGTGGTTAGTGAGTAACTGAGAGTGAGTGTGATGAATATATAAGAGAGACCAGGAAGGTGACGGCGTACTAGTGTGACGAAGACCCATGAGTTAGTAAGTAGGGAGAGTGTAGAGTGATGAAGTGAAAGAGTAAGAGAGGTAACAAACATGAGGGACTAAGTGAATGGCTGAGGAAGGTGAAGAATCAGTGGGAGAGTTAATAACTGGGAAAGAAGGAAGATCAGGATTGGATGAAGGTATGTGACTGATTGCATGATAGAAGTGAACACATCAGAAAATGGAACTAATGAATGGGTATAGAATAAACAATAATACAGGCATGTGAATTATTTAGGCATGTGTGACAGGACGATCGGGGTGAGTGACTGCGTGAGCGGGAGGTGAAGAAGGAGAAAGGAAGACTTAGTGGGAAATGGAAGAAAGTGGGTGAGTGGGTGCAAGTCACTGAGTTAAATGAGTGAGAATGAACAAAGAGCTGAGTGACTGAGCGAATGAAAGACTGAGTGAGACAGGTAGATTACGTGGAAGAGTGAATGAATGAAACAAGTGAGTCTGTGAACACCGGAAGAAAGAAAAAAATTAAAGAAATGAGTGAATTGGTGAGTGAGTGAGTGAATAAGTGAGTGAGTGAGTGGGGGAGTCAAATAAATGAGTAAGGAAACCCTAGGATCTGACTAGTTATTTAGTTAGGAAGAAGTGAGTGAGTGAGCGAGGGAGGTACAGAAGCTGAGAGTTCATGAATGACTATGTAGGTAAAAGATTTATGAGAAGTTAGAAGGCGTGGTAAGCCTAGAAGATAGTGGATAGATACAGTAAATGAGTTTGTGTGAGAGGCATAGGGGCTAACAAGGCTAGGGAACTGAGAAGCGATCGAGTTGGCTGAATGAATTTTGCGCGGAGCAGCGGAGTAATGCATGGCAAGTGTTTGGCATCCCCTTTCGTACGGGACAGTCGTGGGATTGCCTCCCAGATACGTGAGTCAAAAGCTACATCCCATTTTTTTTTTTCTTTAAGAGGAGTCAGAATTCCGGAGACTTGAATGCTAAGAAAATGGGAGAGTGGCTCACTCTACAAGGCAAAATTTGTATCTAATTCCTTCATTTTTTTTTTCTGGCTGTCTGTAGCCTAGTTAACACCAACTTGGGGTGGGAAGGAGGTCTGGCTGATGATGATGATGGGGAGGAGGAGGAGGAGGAGGAGGATGGAGGACTAATACGACGACGACGGGAAGGAGGAGCAGGAAAGTGGGTGAGTAAATGGATGGAAGTGAGTGGGAGGTCTTTGTAATTGATGTGGATTACTGAGTAAGTAGGATGTGAGGAAATGATTGTATAAGGCTAGTAAAATGAGTTAGTGAGTAAGCAAGTTAGGGATGCGATGGAATGTGTAGAGGGAAAAAGTTGCTGTGGAAGTGAGATGAATGATAGAATGATAGTGATGGTAGTTAGTGAGACTAAATGAGGAAGAGAAGGAGGGAGAGAGTTGAGTGAACGATTGAGGAAGGTGTGTACATGAGTGAGGCCGTTGAATTGAGTTATTCTGATATTAGAAGCTGGGTGTGAAGGAGTTCAGTAAAGAAACCATGTGGGTGAGTGAGTGAGGAAAGACAGGTAAATGACATGAGTGGGTGAGTGACGTGAGTGAGGAAGTAATGTGCATCAGTGAAGTGAAAAAGGTGTGTTATTTGATTACGCGAAAAAAGTGATTCAGTGAGGTGATCTTGTGACTTAGTGAATGACATGAAAAGGGGAGCTGAGTGGGCAACGTCAGTGAGCAAGAGAGTGGAGTACTATAAGTGTGCAAGGTAAGAGAATGAGAGAGATACTGAAGGAAAATGGGTAGTAGTTTTTTTCTATAAGAGGCTGGAGGGCCTAAAGAAAATAGACCCCCCACCCCAAAAAAAAGAAGAAACGAGAGTCAGACTGAAGATTGCGACCGTGCGACAGGCGTGGCCCTTTTACATGTAAATGTCTTGGTGTCCTAGGCACAGGGAAATACCTAATGCTGAAGACAGCTTCAGAGCTGATCTGTTGCCTACACGATGGAATTTCAGTATTGGTTACCTGTTGCATTAGCGAGCTAGACACAAAATAGGTGACAATGCATTGCCATACTGGTGGTATGCACATCCATCAATGGAGGGGGAATGCAAGCAGGCAATTCAAGCCACCATTGACCATTGAAGTAAAAATAAGAGATACGAAATACGAGTGAGAGGAGTGGATGAAGGAAGCACTGTAAATGTGTGTGTGTGTGTGTGTGTGTGTGTGTGTGTGTAACTATGCCTGTGATTGTATCAGTATCAGTGTTTCTCAGTTTGCATCCGTCTGTGTGCGTGTATATTAGTGTATGTGAGTGCGACCCTGTACGTGTATATATTTAAGTTAGAAGATGTGTGACCGTTATTAATTGTCTGTGTGAATATGTGTGTGTTTACATGTGTGTGTACTTGCACCTGAGTTTGTATGTGTACACTTAGGGGAAAATGTAGAGGATAAATAAAGACAGTGAGATGAGGAAGGACTAGATGAAATTAGTGTAGATCAAACACAATAAAGATACATTGCCTCATACACTAATTTCAGTCTATATAATCTATCTGCGTGTATCTATCTACCTACCAAACTATCCATCTAGATAGATAGATAGATAGATAAATATAGATATCTGGATATCTATGTCTATCTATCTATCTACCTATCTATCTATCTATCAATCAATCTATCTATCTTTCTATCTATCTATCTGTCTACCTATCTATCTATCTATCTATCTATCTATCTATATATATATATATATATATATATATATATATATATATATTATATAGTGTTACGAGATGGGAGTACGCAACACAAGATAACAATCTGACGCTGAAAAAAACTAAGGATAAAACAAAGTGAAACGGGAAATGAACAAATGGTAAAGTAATGAAAAACAATAAAAAGCTAACTCCAATCTCACAACGCAGGTCCGAAAGTAAATAAAATTAGCTGACGTTAGCAAGGGCAAAGTAAACACAATGAAAAATATACCTAATATAATACAAGCGAGGCGTGGACCTTGCAAGAAGGGAACAAGTCAGGAGTGAGTGTAGTGGAAATGAGTTACTTGAGAGGGGCATGTGGAGTGACGTGGAGGGACAGGTTGACGAATGAAGAAGTGAAGGAACGCTGTGGGGTGGATGTGGATGTGGTTGAGAAGATTAGGAGAAATACACTGAGGTGGTTTGGACATGTGGAGAGAATGGAGAATGAAAGACTGACTATAAGTGTATGTAGGTGAGGTGGAGGGAGAGAAAGGGAGGGGTAGACCGAGGATGAGGTGGAGGGATGGAGTTGAGAGGTATATGAGGGAGGGGGGGGGTGAGTTTGAGGGAGGGTAGTCAAATGGTGGGTGACAGAGCGACTTGGAGGCGTTTTGTCTGCGGCCACCCTTTGCGGGATTAGGGCGTCGGGCTCTAGATAGATAGATAGATGGATATTAATATTTACAGTATTCACAATGAGGTAATGAAAAACACAAAAGAATGAGGGAAAAAGTCAACCTGATAATACCCTGAGTAATCACACTAAAGACTAGGAACAAACTTGCCAAATAAAAGAAATAAAACATTACAAAAAGAAATAACTAAACGGCACTCAATTGCCATAAATAATAATAATAATAATAATAATACAGTAATACTTGCGAAAGGATGCTGATAAGAAGTGAAAAAGATGTTCAGAAATATATACAATACACAAGACATTGCTTCTCCTCCCTCTCTTCTCCAGTCAAACACACCCTCTCTCGATGCCAACCCACAAAAAACTGTCACCATCCAAAATCCTCAACCTTATATACGCTCTGGTCGCATGCACGCAACAGCGCACAGCTGGGGCCAGAAGAAAAACGTAAGAAAATAGCTAAGCAACTCAGTCTCTCCTCCCACACTCCAAACATCATAAATATCTCTGGTGAATACAAATCTCTGTCTCGCCAGTTCAAGCTCCACCAAAGTCACTGACACCAAAAACAATCTTAGTCATACCCGAGTCGAGAGGGCACACAGAATTAACTTATTCTTCATGAATGTGTACCCACTAAACAGGCAAGAACGTGAGCAAGTGCATGTGCGTGGATGCTGGCGTACACGGCATCAATACACATGCACACACAGCGACATGCACTACACATAATAAACACAAAAATATATATACACTCTTACACAAGTAACAATATAGATAGATAGATAGATAGATAGATAGACAGACAGATACATAGATAGACAGACAGACAGATAAATAGATAGATACATACATAGATAGTTAAGGCAATGAGGGTGTGTGGTAGTGTATAGATTAATTCAGGCTGTATGTAACCCATCTAGGTACAGTCGCCCCAAGAAGTGATGGCAGAGTTTCGGATTGATTCGGTCACTCTGCACTGCCATACGTTCAATGAAAACTAAGTGAATATAACATAAAAAAATTTGGCCATCATCACGTCATATCAAATAAAATATATATCACACAAAAAATTATTTAAATGAGTAACATGAGCCAATGATATATTAGAAGTTAACACGTAAACACGTTTCCCGATTTGACTGAATGTGTAATGTATTACTTCACGCGCGGCAGGTATTATAACCCCGTGTTCCTGATGTATTTGCTTCTCAGGATTTCAAATAAAAATGCTCTGGGTTCGAAGACCAGTTAAGGAAATTCTTGTGATTGCATTACACCACATTATTTTCAGATGCTCTGGTGATGATATGGCAAAAATAAGAATGCCACAACAACGAAACTGTTGTCAGTAATACGAGTGATACCCTACCTGCAGTAAAAGCAGGACCATTTTGCCTTTTGTTCCTTGTCTTCACGCTTATAATATTTATAATCAGCTACTTTATTCTCAGTGATGAAAACTTACTTTCATTTGCAAGGAGGTATGACAGATTTTACCCATTTCTCTTACATTAGGAAATAAAGTGGACCAAAACATGAGTTTACGAGTATACATTCTTGCAGTGCAAAAACACATACTGCTCCATCTTTCAATCTGTAACATCTTTCATTTGAAATAAACCGTTACATCCTCGTTCACTGAAAGTGCTGATATCGAATGTTTGAACTCAATGAGTTAATTGTTTATAAACCTCTGCATTTTCTTACTCTTGCCAATCATTTATGCCAGGAATGGGGAATGTCTGGCCTCCGGGCCGTATAAGGCCCGCAAGACCATTTGATCAGGCCTGCGAGGCAATTCATAAATTCATACGGTACCTCTCAGAGCTGAACATCAAGCTACAGGGCCCCAGCCAGCTTCTCAGCTCTCTGCTTTCAAACGTGAAATCATTTGAAGGTAAATTAAAGCTGTGGAAAGTGCAACTCAAAAGAAATAACACTGTGCATTTCCCCACTCTGTGAGGACAAAAGCCTTCTACGACTTCTGAATATGCTGGTGAATGTGCGAAACTAACTGAGCAATTTAGTGAAAGATTCAAGGACGTGAAAAGTACTGTAAACAACAAGAGTTGAACATCATTGCTATACCATTTAATGTGGAACCAGCTGATGTGCCAATTAACCTGCAACACGAAATAATTCAGCTGCAAAGCGATGATGAGCTGAAAGCTAGGTACAGCAACCTCCCACTGTTTGATTTCTACAGACATTACGTAAGTGCTGATGAATTTCATACTTTGAGGAGACATGCACTGAAATATGCATCTGTGTTTGAACTGACTTACTGCTGCGAGCAGTTCTTCTCAAAACTTACCCTTGCAAAGAGTCGACTGCGCTCTGGACTGACCGATGCAAACTTGGAAAACCAGTTGCGAGTACTGTCGCATCACCATCAGTACCACCTGACATCATACGCCTCACCAAAGAGAAGCAGTTCCAGCCATCTCATTAGAGGTGAATTAAATGTGTGACCCCGCAAAAAAAGTTGATTTCAAGTTAATAATTTTGTATGGCCCGCAAATGATGTTAAAAATATTCTAATGGCCTTTAATAGGAGAAAGGTTCCCCACCCCTGGTTTCTGCGCTAGTAGGCTATGACGAGTTGACGTGCTCCAAGGAGCTCAGACTCCGCAATTGTCCAAGGTTCTTTCTTTATATTTCATTCACTTGAATATAATAATTCTTCCAGAGATTTTTCTTAATGGAAAACTGGCCAAAAACAGGTGTAATAACTGCATGTCTTTTTGAGTAAAAGTTGTTCCTTTTGTGATTGTTGATCGACCCATTTAAAATAGTCCAACTGACTTACGCCGCTTTCTCGCTTTCTGTCGACGTCCATGGAGGAAACAAAAACAGATATAAATTACTTTAAATTATTCCCAAGTATTGTAAGCAAAATTATTTTGTAAATGATAATGGCTGATTTTGTTTGTACAATCTTCTTTTCAGTCTTACATTACTAAAAATTTTTGCCTGTTCCCATACTTGATATGAACTCCGCACATTATTCCTTCCAGTCCATGAGCAATAGTTCTGAATTTTCAATTGGTTCCATTTAGGATTTCCTATTATCGTAACAAACGCACTGCTTCCTACAATTTTGAAATGTACTGGTATTTTGGCATTTGATTATTGTTTTCTGTAACAATTTTACATAAAAGCTTTCACTTTGTAAAGATATGAGGAGGAGTATGTGCATCACCGCTGACCAATAACTTCTGGATACTCTGCCGTCACATCTTAGGGCGACTGTACAAATGTCTCTAGTAAATGGAGTCAAAGCCTAGCACAGTGGCAAGAATACAGTCACAACCAGGCCATGCCAGGAAAGAACACAACTCCATCAACCACACCAGGTATTGTATGCTCCCCTCTGTCATCATCAACAGTATTATTTGCTAGTAATGTTATTATTATTATTATTATTGTTATTATTATTGTTATTATTATTATTATTATTATTATTATTATTATTAGGTCAGATGTCGCTTGTGGTAATTGTAATGCTAGGTGTTTTAGGTTCGGCTTCCCGTTCCTTAAGCTGATTATTGTTAAACATTAGTTAGTATACATGTGAAAGATTTTGTTGGGTTGATAGGTGTAAAAACTGAGTCTTTGATGCATTAAAAACAACCAGATTATTTTTACCCCAGTCAGAGAAACGAGCCAAGTCAGACATTAGGTGTGCCATACCATCATCCCTTGTTTGTTGAAGTAACTGCTGAGATGGACGTTGCGGGAACCGAATGGAAAGGTGAAGGGTGGAGCTATCAGCATAAGAGTGGATAGGGTTAGATGTACAGCTTAGAAGGTCATTGATGAATAAAAGGAAGAGAGTTGGTGATAGGACAGAGCCCTGAGGAACACCACTGTTGATAGATCTAGGAGAAGAACGATGGCCGTCTACAACAGCGGCTATAGAATGACCAGAAAGTAAGCTAGAGATGAAGGCACAGATAGAAGGATAGAAACAGTAAGAGGGCAGTTTGGAAATTAAAGATTTATACCAGACTCGATCGAAAGCCTTAGAAATGTCAAGTACAATGGCAAAGCTTTCGCCAAAGTCCTGAAAGGAGGATGATCAGGAGTCTGAAAGGTAAGTGAGAAGATCACCAGTGGAGCGTCGCTGACGGAACCCATACTGACGATCAGAAAGAAGGTTGTGACAAGAAAGATGCTTTAAAATTTTTCATTTAAGACTTGACTCGAAAACTTTTGAGATACAGGATGTTAAAGCAATTGGACGATAGTTAGAGGGTTAGGAATGGTCACTCTTCTTTGGGACTGGCTGAATGAGAGCAAACTTCCAACAAGAAGGAAAGGTACAAGTTGATAGACAAAGGCGAAAGAGCTTGCCAAGGCATTTGTTGACCAAGACCGATGCATGCAAGCATGTTGGAGTCTTTAAACACGAAAACGAAACGAAAGAAAACATTATTTATTCAGGTATCGCGATACTGGAAGGATTTTTGTAACACAGAAGAGGACAGTAAGGTGTAATAAGCAAAACGAGTCGCTTAGGAAACTACGTTAAGGAGCTAGCATCAAAAAAAGTCGGTGGGAAAAGAAAAGACACAAATCCATATATATCTGTTTATTTAACCATCTATCTGTCTATCTATGTGTGTGTGTGTGTGTGTGTGTGTGTGTGTGTGTTTATTAGACACGTTTCTTTATGTGCGCGCGCGCGTGTGCGTGTGTGTGTGTGTGTGTGTGTGTGTGTGTGTAATAGACATATATACATATGTGTGTAACTGTGTGTGTATGTGTGTATAAGTGTATGTCTCTGTATGTATGTGCATAAATAATAGTCCCGTTTGTATATATGTATATGTGTGTGTGTGTGTGTGTGTGTGTGTGTGTGTGTGTGTGTGTGTGTGTGTGTGTGTGTGTGTGTGTGTGTGTGTGTGTGTGTGTGTGCACTCTTAGTAGTCATGTGTGTGTATATATGTTTGCAAGTATATATGTATTTATGTATGTATGTACGTATCTTTAATTTTCACGTTTAAAGAATTGTGTGCGTTGTGTGTGGATTTCTGTGCGGGGGTTGGTTCTGGAGTGGGTGGGAGAGCAGCCTCGTAGACAGCAGCCCAAGACACACTGAAGGACTTCCAGAAATGTTAATAAGCTGGCCCCAAGGAGGAGACCCAGAACACCGCCTGTGGGGTGGGTTAGATTGGGTTAGACTGGGTTAGGTTGGGTTAGATTGGGTTAGGTTGGGTTAGATTGGGTTAGATTGGTTTAGATTGGGTTAGATTGGGTTAGGTTGGGTTAGATTGTTAGATTGGGTTAGAATGGATTAGGTTGGCTAAGATTGGGTTAGATTAGGTTCGATTTGGTTAGGATTGGGTCAGACTTGGTTAAGTTGGGTTAGATTGGGTTAGATAGGGTAAGAATTGGGTTAGATAGGGATAGAAAGGGTTAAGTTGGGTTAGGTTGAGTTAGAGTGGGTTAGAACAGGTTATACTGGGTTAGGATTGGGTTAGGTTGGGTTAGATTGGGTTAGATTGGGTTAAATAGGGCAAGATTGAGGCAGATTGGGTTAGGATTGGATTAATTTGGGTAAGATGGGGTTAGATTGGGGTTGGGTTAGACGGGGTTAGGTTGAATTTGATTGGGTTAAGTTGGGTAAGATTGAGTTAAGATAGGGTGTAATCTTTCTGTGTGTCTGTCTGTCTGTTTGTCTATTCATCCATGTGTCTGTCATTCTCTCTCTCACCCCTCCCCCCCTCTCTCTGCTGTAGGTTAAATTGGATTAGATTGGGTTTTGCTCTGTCTGTTTATGTGTCTGTCCGTCTATATGTCTAATCATTCATGTACCGATCTATCATTATCTCTCTCTCTCTCTCTCTCTCTCTCTCTCTCTCTCTCTCTCTCTCTCGTTATCTGGGGTAGATTTATATTTTGTTAGATGGGGTGTTCTGTCCGTCTGTTTGTCTATGTACTTGTCTGTTTGTCTGTTTCTATATATATTTTTTCTTTCATGTATCAGTCTGCCATTCACTCTCCCTCTCCTTTCCCCCCTGCTCTCTCTCTCTCTCTCTCTCTCTCTCTCTCTCTCTCTCTCTCTCTCTCTCTCCTTGCCAACTGATCTGCGTTTCTATATATCTACACATATATCATCATTCGAGCATTACGGAGACAAATACAACTGATTAGAGAGAGAGAGAGAGAGAGAGAGAGAGAGAGAGAGAGAGAGAGAGAGAGAGAGAGAGAGAGAGCGAGAGAGAGAGATTAACAGATAGATAGACAGAATCTTAGACAGATAGATAGGTAGGTACGTACGTAAGTAGGTGGGAAGGTAAGTAGGTAAGTAGGTATGGAGAGAGAGAGAGAGAGAGAGAGAGAGAGAGAGAGAGAGAGAGAGAGAGAGAGAGAGAGAGAGAGAGAGTATATCCCTGCCTACTCACCAACGTCACACATCAAAGGAATAATTGTATATGCCCAATCTTCCTTCACTTCTTGGTAGGATAAGTCCTGTAGGAGAATTATTATTATTATAATTATAATTCTTATTATTATTGTTATTATTATTATTATTATTATTATTATTATTATTATTATTATCATCATTGCTTTTACTATTACTGCTATCATCACCATCGTCGTCACCATCATTATTTTCACTACTACTACTACTACTACTACTATTACGACGACGACGACGACGACGACGTCTATCTATACCTCTACCAGCACCAGCACCACCACTACCACCACCACCACCAATACTACTACTACTACTACTGCTTTGACCCACCTGGAAGTAGATTCTTAGTCTTGTGTAGTTATAATCTTTTTTGGAGTCACTAAACACTTCATACTTCACGTCCTCACACGGGGCATTGCATCCACACCCACTGACACCCTGAAAAGATGGAGGAAACGTGGAGGAAAGAGAGAGAAGGAGGGGAGGGAAGAGGAGAGATAAAGATGGGAGGGACGGGAGGGAGGAGGAGAAGTAAAGAAGGGAGGGATGGGAAAGAGGAGGTGAGATAAAGAGGGGAGAAAGGGGAGGGAGGAGGTGAGATAAAGTGGGGAGGGAGGAGGGGAGATAAGGAGGGGAGGAAGGAGTTGAGATAAAGATGGGAGGGGGCAGAAGAGATAAAGAGGGAAGGGAGGAGGGGAGATAAAGAGGGGAGGAATGGGAGAGAAGAGGAAGAATTGAAAGAGAAAGAGATAAGGGAGGGGGAAAGAGTTGGAGGAAAAAGAATGAGGGAAGGCTGGGAAGGAAGTTGGACAGGTAAAGGTGGGAGACATGTGTAAGGAAGGAATAAAGATTTGGAGGCAGGAGAGAAAGATGGAAGGGAGAAGGAAAAGTTGTGGAAGAGAAGGAAGGATAGATTTGGTCTGCTGTACCAATGGATGCAGGTTCAAGTCGCAGCTGGGGAAGGGAAAGTTTAAGGATCTAAATTTCATCAATGCAGACTTTACTAATCTACCATAAGACCCACCGACATGTCCAAAAACACACACCCTCGCTAATACCATTACACCAGTCCTACATGAGACAGCCTTAGCGTGTATTCAGTATGAATGGAGGGTGCTAGTGCCCAAGTGGTGACATAGGAGGACTGCTGTATTAAAACCTATGCCCAGAGTCGGATGCATAAAAAGAAACAAGAAGGAAAAAAAATGGAATAACTAAACTGTGTTGCTGCATTCCTTTCCTTCCAGAACCCAACGTCATTTTTTAATTTGAGAGAGAAAATATAAGATTCATATTCTTTTATGTTTTTATTTTTTACTTACCCATTTTCCATAGAAGAAGAATCGATGGAGCAATGTAATGGTGTGGTTGTAGTCTTTGGCTGAGGTGCAGGGCCGGGCTGCGGATGGCGACATGAAGGGAATCCAGCAGCCACCAGCCTCCCTCACCGCTCGCTCCAAGCATGCCATCTCACACCCCATCTCGGAATACCCTGGGCTGTCCTCACACGGGTATTTGGCCGTGTTGACGGTGTGGAACTGGGAATTTTAGAATTTTGAAAGATTTAGGGACATTATAAGCAGTTCTAGGGATTCTAAGTCAATCTGGAATGCTCATTGCACCTAATTCTAAGCGATTTATCTTTCATACTACCCTGGCCTGTTACTGGATGGGTATTTTGGCGTGTTGAGAGTGTGGAACTTTTTTTTTTTTTTTTTAAAGATTAGTTCCATGTATTTTAAGTGGGTGTCGGATGCTTGTAACGCCTGATTCTAAGTGATTTATCTTCCGGAGTACCCTGGTCTGTTCTCGTATGGGTATTTTGTGGTGGTGAGGATGGCAAACCATGAATTTTAGAAGGTGGTTTACATTATATTATTATTACACTAACTTGGCCTAAAATTGTTATCTTTCCATCTTTAAATCTGAACCTTAACAATAGATTAACAGTAGAATATGGTGCTAGTCACGAAAAAGTGCTATGTAAGAGATGTAGAGTCCCAGCAATATATTTTTCTGTCACTGAGCTACGTGAAACAAGTTGCAAAAGGACAAAACTCTGCATCATGTTAAATATGTTATTCTTGATTTACCCGAATCTCTCCTGCTGAGCAGATCCATCAACCACAGGCAAACAATCACCCATGCAGGACCTTCCCGTGCAGTGAACCTATGTTGCGGGGAAGAATGGTTCCTGGATGGACGCCGCATTTGCATCTTTCCACAGTTAACAGGGATACCATAGTACTGTACGCTCCACATCTCCCCGTTATTTAGTTATATGATTAAGTTTATGTGAAGCTACAGAAAGTGGTGAATGGCTTTGGCGTATCCAAATGAGCCAGGATTCCGGGGGCTTGAATGGTGAGTGAATGCGAGCATGGTCCATTGGATTGGGCAATTTTGGGCTGTCTGGACACTGCTACTCCTCACCCTGCCCTAGGGTGGGAAAGGAATCCGGGTGATGATGATGATGATGATGATGGTTACCACTCAACGATGAAAATGATTTCCTGGGTTACAGGAAACCATTAGGCTTGTCACTCAGCGCAGAGTAACCCCAAGTGGAAAGAGGAGTAATGAAAGGCAAAATCGAAGCATAGAATTATTCGGTAAATACTTAGTATTATGTCAAAGCCATTTTCACATATTTACTTATATGTGATTACTGCTGAGAGAGAGAGAGAGAGAGAGAGAGAGAGAGAGAGAGAGAGTTACATAGAGTACATAGATACACAGACCACACAGACCTTACGGTCCCTACGAGGTGGTCCGGCCTCAATCCTAATATAGTGCATAGGAGCAGGAGAAAAGGATAGCACAGCAGAAGGCTCTCTCCCCCACCCTCCAAACCCTCCGGCATTTGCCGTACAGGAAACAAGAGAGGAAGTAATACCTTGCAGGAATGAAAAACCTGAAGGAATTTTATAGGATCGGTAGAAAGTGGAATAATATGGAAAAGGAAAATTTGGGCATACAGCCACATACTTACTCTATGCATGCAATTTTTTATTTTTAATCAAAAGATGAATAAAATGTTGATCTATTATTTATATTCTATAATACTGTCTGTGTCTAATAGACACATGAATGCAGACGCGAATATGCAATAATTGCTCCATCCTAACCAAACGATACCAATTGCGTCGAGATACATGTCCAGTCTCTTTTTAAATATATTTATGGTACCACTCTCAATCACATTCCCAGGGAGTTTATTCCATTCCCTTACAACAGAGTAAGTGAAGAAGTTTTTGGTTGTATCAAGATTAGCCCTCCTTGCTTGCAACTTCATACCATTTCCTCGAGTTACGGTCTCGGCAATTACTGTGAATAGCTTGCTTGAATCAGTATTACTAAAGCCTTTTAGAATCTTAAAACATTCAATCCGTTGTCCCCTGAGTCTCCGTTTTCTAAGAGAGAATAGGTTTAATTCTCTGAGTCTCTCGAGGTATGGTTTATTCCTCAGGGACGGGATTAACTTGGTAGCCCTACGCTGGACCGCTTCCAGTATTTCTATATCTTTAGGCGCCCAAAATTGCACTGCAAACTCTAAGTGTGGCCTGACTATGCTTTTGTATAAGGGGATTACAATATCTTTGCTTTTATATGTAAAATGTCTTTTGATGAAGCCTAGGGCCCTGTTGGCTTTATTGGCGGCAGAGATACATTGATTTGAACATTTCAGATCGTCTGACATTAGTACGCCTAGATCCTTAACTAGTGAGGACTTGCTAATGATTTGGCCCTTCATTTCGTAATCATACCTTTTGTTTTTCTTCCCACACTGCAGTACCTGACATTTGCTTACATTGAAGGGCATTTGCCATTTTTCTGACCAGCTGATAATTTTATTAAGGTCATTTTGAAGGCTAATTCTGTCTTCTTCAGTTAATATAATGTTGCCGATTTTTGTGTCGTCTGCAAATTTAGAAATGAAATTGTTTAGGCCAACATCGATATCGTTAATATACATAATAAATAGGACTGGTCCCAACACTGATCCCTGAGGAACACCAATGGTCACTGGAGCCCAGTCTGACTCCACTCCATTTATAACGACTCGTTGCTTTCTCTCACTTAACCAGCAACGTATCCACCTATGAATATTTCCATCAATTCCAAGTGATCTTACTTTTGTCATTAGTTTATCATGCGGCACTTTGTCAAAGGCTTTCTGGAAGTCTAAGTAGATTATATCACGTGACCTGGTACAATCATTCATTTTAAAAAGTGTATCGTAAAACAATTAAATTTGTCACGCATGATCTCAGCATTCTAAAGCCATGCTGGCTGTTCCTAATTACGTTATTAGTTTCTAGGAACTCAACTATCCTATCTTTAATTAATGATTCGAAGATCTTTCCCAAGACAGAGGTTAGGCTAATTGGTCTATAATTACCTGGTTGATCTCTACTGCCCTTTTTATATATAGGGGTCACGTTAGCCAGTCTCCAGTCTACTGGAACCTTTCCTTGTTGTAGGGACTTGTTAAAGATAGATGTTAGAGGGCTGCATATTACATCCGTCACATTTTTTAGTATTTTAGGGTAGAAATTGTCTGGGCCGGGAGTCTTATTACTGTTCATTTTATTAAGTTTATTTCTCACTTCATTACTGTTAATATGCATATCACTTAGTGAATTTTGGATTGACATTTGATGCTCTTCGATGGTGTCATTGGCGTCTACTGTGAAAACTGGAGAGAGAGAGAGAGAGAGAGAGACTCACATATAACTAAACACACATACATACATGCACACATACAGTATCGACACAAACGCACATACATAAACACACACACACACACACACACACACACACACACACACACACACACACAAATAAACATACATGCATACATACATACATACATATATACACACACAAACACACACATACATAAAACACACATACAGTATATCTACCTGCCTGCATAACTACCTACACCTACCTACCTACCTACCTACACACACACACACACACACACACACACACACACACACACACACATCATCATCACCAGCCGCTGAGGTCCACTGCAGGACCGGCCTATCCCTACCGAAGCAGGGACGATACAGCCAATGTATCTCCACCCAGTGGCTTAGGCTGTCTGGTAGAGATTGTATGTAGGGTGAGAAGTGCTTGTGAGTGTAACTGTAATGTTGGAGTGGCTTTGGATGTGTGTGTAGTCTGTGAACCAAGTGTAATCGGCCCGCCTTAAGCCAACTGGGTGCAAGCATACTAATATACGACACTGGTTCAACAAGAGTACCCCTTATGTCCGCTAAAGTAGTAAGTGGCTAGGTGAATGCTTCCCAAAGTTTTTACAACTCTGCTGGGAGGCGGACCCGCGTCCACCGGCATCCGAGACGAACACTCTTCCATTGTACCACAGAGGCTCCACATACACACAGGCATTCATACATATATACACTCACAAACACACACATACATAAAACACACATACACTGTACCTACCTGCCTACCTAAATACCTACACCTACCTACTTACCCTTACACACACACACACACACACACACACACACACACACACACACACACACACACAAAATAAAAAAATCCCTTCTGTCTATTAATCGTGCTTAATGGGGAGAGTTTGGTTCGTTCTTGAGAATTGGGCTCTTAATGAGGTTGGTATCGGCTATAATTTGACGGCCGTATCTAGCTATCTATCGATCTACCTATCAATTTGGATGGCTTTCTATTCGTCTATGTATGTTTGTATTCATGTACAGGGTGACCCAGAAAAACCTCCCACATTTCAAAGGTAAATGAAAAAAAAAAGGGTAAAAGATAAAATATTATTTGCACCCATGAAACTTCATTCAATACAGTTTTTATTCATCATGTTTTAAAGATGACATCCTCCAAATGGTGGCCGTCATTGTCTATACACGCTTGGAGGCGATTTCTGAAGGCTGCCATGGCTCGACGGGTCATGTCGGGTGGAACAGCGGCTATCTCCTGCTGAATAGCAACCTTAAGGGCTTCAAGAGTTTGGGGTCGATGAGTATACACTTGTGGTTTAAGGTAGCCCCACAGAAAAAAATCACAAGGGGCGAGGTCAAGGGAACGGGCTGGCCACCCAACATCGCCACGCAACGAGATCACCCGATCCGGAAACATTTCCCTCAGCACTTGCAATGATCTTCGAGCTGTGTGTGCCGTAACTCCATCTTGCTGAAACCACACATCGAGGTCTTCAAGCTCAAAGTGTTCGGGTTGTGGCCTTAGAAAGTTTTCGAGCATGTCAATGTAACGGTCAGAAGTTACGGTAACAGTTACACAACCCTCTTCAAAGAAATAAGGACCCACGATGCCAAAATCGGCAACAGCGATGGGGCTACCTTAAATCACGAGTGTATACTCATCGACCCCAAACTCTTGAAGCCCTTAAGGTTGCTATTCAGCAGGAGATAGCCGCTGTTCCACCCGACATGACCCGTCGAGCCATGGCAGCCTTCAGAAATCGCCTCCAAGCGCGTATACAGTAGACAATGACGACCACCATTTGGAGGATGTCATCTTTAAAACATGATGAATAAAAACTGTATTGAATGAAGTTTCATGTGTGCAAATAGTATTTTGATTACCCTTGGCAACTTTTTTTCATTTACCTTTGAAATGTGGGAGGTTTTTCTGGGTCACCCTTTATGTATGTATCTCTATCTATCTATCTATCTATTTATCTATATCTGTCTGTCTGTCTGTTTGTCTATCTATCCGTATATATGTTTGTATTCATGTATGTATCTGTCTTTTTATGCTTATCAATCTGTCTGTCCGTCTGTCGGCCGTATCGATCTATCTACCTATCTGTCTTGTGACTATGTTTGTATATATATATATATATATATATATGTCTGTATGTATGCATCCATGTATCTCTCTGTCTGTCTGTCTGTCTGTATTTATTAATTAAAGTATGTCTATCTACTCGTCTATGTATGTTTTTATTCATACATGTATGTATGTATGTATGTATGTATGTACCTATATCTATCCATCTATCTCTCTGTCTATTTGTCTACGTAATGTGGTCGGTATGGGTTTTAATGTTACCGCCATATGTCTATCTATCTACCTATGCATCTGTCTGTTTGTCTTCTTATCTATCTATCCATCCGTCATTTTATCGATCTTTCTATCCGTCTCTCCATCCATCCATCCACTTACCAACCTAATTTTCCATCTCTCTCTCTCTCTCTCTCTCTCTCTCTCTCTCTCTCTCTCTCTCTCTGTATGATTAATGATATTTGCTAAATCAGTCGATGTCATTTACCCTGATATAAAAAAAGCATTTGATAAAGTGCCACATATTTGACTTGTCGAGAAACTGTGCGTCTATGGTATTGATGGTATTGTATTAAGATGGACTGAAAGCTGGCTTACAAATCGTAAACAAAGCGATGTAGTGAATGGTAAGGAATCAGACTGGAAAAATGTTTTAAGTGGAGTACCACGAGGCACAGTACTGGGTCCTAGATTGTTTTTGGTTTATTTAAACAACACTGATGAAGGCGGTTTTTGTAAAATATCAAAATTTACTGATGATATGAAGAATGGTAAAAGAGCAGATACCCAAAAAAAAAAAAAGATCTTCATAAATTACTTCTATCTATCTATTGCCAGACGCCTTAATCCCGTACGAGGTGGCCACAAACAAATCGTCTCCACGTCACCGTCCCCCGCCATTTCACTGCCCTGCTCCCAACTCACAGACCCCTCTCTCTTATACCTCTCCACTCCATCCCTCCATCTCATCCTCGGCCTCCCCCTCCCTACCCCCCTCCACCTCACTAACATACACTCTCCTCGTCAGTCTCTCACCTTCCATCCTCTCCACATGGCCAAATACCTCAGTGTGTTCCTCCTAACGTTTCCTATCGCATCCACATCCTTACCACTACGCTCCTTTATATCCTCATTTGTCAGCCTCTCTCTCCATGTGACTCCACAATAACTCATTTCCACTGCTGGCACTCTTGACTTGAGTCCTCCCAACAACATCCAAGCTTCATTTCCATACGTTAGAGTTGGTATCACAATACTGTCATGTAGTAACTTTTTCACTTTCATGCTCACTTCCCTGTTTCTTATCACTGCTTTCAATGACCTAGCAACCTTTCTTCCTTGTTGTACCCTTTCAAGCACTTCACCCTCCAAACTTCCATCCTTACTCATCACACTCCCCAGGTACTTAAGCGTACTCACATATTCCATTTCCTCGCCATCCAACCTCACTGTACATTCACTGACTTCCCCTCTCTCAAATTACTTAAGTGGAGTTAAAAATGGAAAATGGATTTTTTTTCATTCATTTATTCATTGCCAGACGCCATGTATCCCAAACGGGGTGGCCAACGGCTTAGAGTTAATTGTTTTACAGGGAGGGGCACTAATCCTCCACCAACCCCACTTGACACGTAGGGATGCCAACAGCATCTGGTGTTCCCAGGCGGTCACCCATCCAAGTACTAACCAGACCCAACGTTACTTAATGGAGAAGAGATAGAAACTTAAAAAAAGGAGGAGGAATTATAATATTAACTAAGAAAAATCTAAAAGTCAATGAAATAAAACTAGATATACCCTCACAAGTAGAACTGATTGCAGTAGAGATCAACACATCTGAAGGGAAAGTAATTGTGGCCAATTTGTACATGCCACCCAGATCAAACACAAGGGAAAAAGACGAATATGAGGACCTGGCAAAGAGTACAATTCAGAGTTTAATTTTAATACTGATAAATGCTAAGTTGTAATACTGGGAGTAAAAATGAAAAATTTCGTTACACAATGAATCATTTCCAACTCACGAATGTAAACAATGAAAATGATCTACACATAATTGTAACATGTGATCAGAAGCCAACAAAATAGTGCACAGAAGCAATACAGATAGCTAAGAAACTAGTTGGCTTTATTGGCAGATCATTTCGGTTCACATCTGAAAAATCTTACCCTGTATGGTTTCTTAGTGTGTCCACATTTGAAGTACTGTGTGCAGTTCTGGTCACCAAATTACAAGAAAGATATAGAGATATTAGAGAGAGTGCAGCGACGAGTGGCAAAAATGATACCCAGACTGAGGAACAATCCATACGATGAGCGATTAAATGCGATAAAGTTATTTAACCTATCAAAGCACAGACTATGAAGGGATGTGATTCAAGTATTCAGATTATTAAAGAAATTGATAATATGGATGTTGGCAAGTACTTTCCAGTTATCTCTCAAACTATACTAGAGGTAATAGGTATAAGATTATTGGAAAGCATTTCCAGTCTATTGATGTCAAACATTGTTTGTTTAACAGGGTCGTTCACATTTGGAATAAACTGTCCAGTGATGTTGTTGACTGCAGTACAGTGGTGACATTCAAAAATTGCTTAGATAAGTATCTCGCTTCAAATCTCCAGCTGAACACCTTCATGACTGATTAATAATGTACGCTGTTTTCCTCTATTTCAGTTCATGATGAAACTGTAACAGGAAACACTATGTAT
Organism: Coenobita brevimanus; assembly: GCF_032717465.1. NCBI lineage: Eukaryota > Metazoa > Arthropoda > Malacostraca > Decapoda > Coenobitidae > Coenobita > Coenobita brevimanus. The sequence goes on along the minus strand of NC_137020.1, from coordinate 12,496,048 downwards.
AAAAATAATGATACTTGAGGCTTATTGGGATTTGCAGTGTATTGATATAGTAGGACAATATACAGTTTACTGCTTTTCAGCCTGTCCTATGAAATTTCCATGTCAGCTTTTCCATGTTGCATGGTGGTCCTCCTCACGTTTTTCCTGTCATCTTCGACTGCAGGGTTGTTGGTTGGGGGAGGGGGGACATTCCTGCTTTACTATCTTTCTACTTTTCAAATTACATATAATAATAGCCTTCTTTGCAACAAGCAGCCTCACTTCCATACATTAGAGTTGATATCACAATACTGTATGGAAGTGAAGCTTTGACCTTGTTGGAGGGACAGAAGTCAAGAGTGAGAGCTGTGGAAATAAATGAGTTATTTGAGAGGAGCATGTGGAGTTTCATGGAGAGACAGACTGACAAATGAGGAAGTGAAGGATCGTTGTGGTGTGGATGTGGATGTGATAGGAAGCGTTAGGAGAAACACACTGAGGTGGTTTGGTCATATGGAGAGGATGGAGAGTGAGAGACTAACGAGGAGAGTGTATGTGAGTGAGGTGGAGGGGAGGTGAGGGAGGGAGAGGCCAAGGATGAGATGGAGGGATGGAGTGGAGAATATATGAGAGAGGGAGGTGTGAGCTGGGAGCAGGGCAGTGAAATGGCGGGGGACAGGGCGACATGGAGGCGATTTGTTGCTTGTTTGTGGCCAGTGGCCACCCATTACGGGATTATGGCGTCTGGCAATAGATAGACAGATAGATAGAATAATAATAAATAAAAGTTAGTATGCTATTTCATTTAAATATCTCAATATTTTACAGTACTTCCCATAAGTATATGCAAATGGTTTGCGCTTGCGCTTTGTGACACTGCGCATGCTAAATATTTGTCAAATTGCGCACTTGCGCTTGCGCAAGGTAGTGAACTGTGGATTGCGGATTGTGTTTGTGCAAGGTCCTTTTTCGGTTGTGCTCCCCATCAGTGATAATAATAGCCTTCTTTGCAACAAGCAGCCTCGAAGGGACCATTAGGTCTGTTGCTGTTTGCTTTCCTTTGTACTCCTTTGTGTCCATCTGTCTATCTATCTCGATCTCTATCTCTATCTATGTTCACAATGAGTTCATACTGGTTATGTGACAGCCATATTGGTTCCACCGTGTCCCTGTAGATTTTTCACCTCTGACTCGTCCCCCCAATCCCGGCAGATTTTGGAAATTTTTTTTCTTGGCTCAAATCTTCGATTTTTGTGAAAAACAATGGCAAATCACAGAAAAAGTGCTCACCTGAGCTTAGAAAATAAATGGGCTATAAAGGTGACCCTTTAAACACCTGGTACCGTAATGTGTTCTCTGAAGCAGCGCTGCGGCCGTTGCGTTTTTTATGGTAGCGGTAACTATTGCAAACCACTCACAATAGGTAGATATTTGTTCACTTGGTACGACTTTATATATAGTACAAGAATATATTGGTATTCACACAATAATATAGGCAATATAAGTGTTGTTTCACCAGTGGTGTAGCCAGAAAGTTCGCAAGGAGGGGGCGGGAGAAAGATGTCTGTAGATTCTTCAAAGGTGGCGAGGGGCGATTAAAGCGAGGCTCTGAAGCTGGGAGGTCTGGGGGGACACTGTGAGCCCCTGGAATATTCTTGAAAATTAAATACTTTTAGGTGCTTTCTGAGGCCTATGAATGTATGTACTGGATTATTTAGATGATAACTCATTATAGTGAAAATGGCGAAAACTAGAGCAAGAAAATGATTTTGGCTGGCAAAATAAGCTTTTTTAAAGATCTAGGAATAAAAGAACAATAATGCATCTGGGAGTCTCATGTGCATTTTCCTCGCCTTTGAGAGCATAATAATCCTAGCTAAGTTAGTTGGAACCTGGAAATGTCAACATTAATATGACAAAAGGTGATAAAAACTTTTTATTGTATTCTAAAGGAAAGCAATATAATATCCAACATTTCACAAATATCTTGGTACCTCAAGACCCAAGTATCATATAACATTAACCCGCCCCATCCCGACCACTTTTCCACCACTGACTCCCCCCAATCCGGACCACTTTTGGAAAAATTTGTTTTTTGCTCAAACCTCCACTTTTGGTGAGAAACATCGAAAATTCATAGAGAAATCGCTCACCTGAGGTTTAAAATACTCGATACAGGTAACAGTACCTCCTTACCTAACTGGGTTTTCTAACAGGCTGGCACCAAAGCAAACGAGTTCTATGGGAGGGTAACTATTTCACACCACTCATAAACGGTATTTATTTTTTTACTTGGTACGAATTTATATGTAGTACGAGAGTATATTGGTTTTCAAACAGTAATATAGGCATTATAAGCATTGTTTCACTCACCAGCTCATCACCATACCTGACCTTTTTTTGCCACATTACCTGATCATTATTTCTGACTGTTTCTTCCTCTAATGCTATGTAAAGTTTGTCCTCCACATTGTCATTGATTGGGGAATCACTCTGGCCCTGAATTTCGTACCGTGGCATGACATGGCTTTACTGGCCAGGTCACTGATAACAGGTGAATTGCTGAGACAATGGAGTGCAGGGGGGGGAGGAGGTCATGCTGGGTAAGGCATTGTCCCTGCCTGGCATCTTGTAGAGGAAGGTGTCCTGTGTATACGTACCAAAAATCACTCGCGAAAATTGAAAATTGTGTAAATTAGGGACCTTGCAATTGATTTGCGTTTATGTATGTCGACGGGATTGGCAGTGACAAAACGTGTGGACGTTAATTCACGTCGACGGGACGCTGCGGGTTAAGAACCACATTCATAGCCCATACATCATCTACAATTATAAATGTGCCACGCATTGGAATTCTACCTACTGTACCTGTACCTGGTTAAAGTAAAAGGGTATGCATTTAAAATATGCTAATATACGTAGACTTCTCTGCTATTTTTAATTTACGGTTCTAAGAAAAAAATTTTAAACTATATATATATATATAGATATACACACACACACACACACACACACACACACACACACACACACACACACACACCTGATTTCTACTTTAATAAAAGGCAATAAAAGCTGTAGCACCCATTCAAGCAGATCATTTTCATTCTTTGAACAGATATTGCTTAAGAAATCATAGTTTTGATTTATTTAAATAGAAGGAAACCCTGATTAACAAAAACATAAGACACTGTCGAACTCAGACAAATAAATATAGTTTCATTCATACTGATACTCTACAACTGCTATATATACATATATATATATATATATATATATATATATATATATATATATATATATATATATATATATATACTATATATATATATATATATATACATATATATATATATATATATATATATATATATATATATATATATTTGACTTGTCCGACTCTGGGCAAAGACTCAGGGCCCATTTCTCGTGAGCAGTGACGTATCCCAAGGCCCAGTAGGCCTCCTACACCTCCATATGTCACCACTTTGGTGCTAACACCCATCGGCCATATTGAATACATGCTAGGGCTGCCTCATACAGGATTGGTATACTGGTATTAGCAGGGGTATTTTTACGACATGTCAGTGGGTCATCTGGTAGATCAGGAAAGTCTACTTTTAGGAAAGTCAAATCCTTAAACTATTCCCTGCTCCAGCTGGGATTCTATCCTGGGTCCATTAGGATTGCAGGCCATCTCTCTACCAATTCAGCCACCGCCTCCCCCTAGTTACATAAATATGCCATCAGCAATTTTGCATGCCACGACAGTACTGTACATTCATAACAGGTGATTCAGTCTTCTTGCTTTCCTCTTTGAGAACCAATTCAAAATTATGTCTGCAGATGCTGACTCAGCACGATTCTCTCTCTCTCTCTCTCTCTCTCTCTCTCTCTCAGGTGTTTTATTTATTTATTTTTAAAGATTTATTATTATTATTTTTTTTTGCCCCAAAAGATTTCAAGACCCCCAAGGGGAGGGGTGGCCACCTCCTCTGCTCCCCCCCTTCGCTACGCCCCTGTGTTTCACTAACTGAACACATCAACATACCGCAGCTTCCTTGGCGACGTTACCTCCTCATCACTTCTGCTCGTTTCTTCCTCTGGCGCCACTAATCATTGTCCTCCACCTCGTCATCGACTGGGGAATCACTCCTGCCTTGAATTTCATCATCAGAGAGACTGTGGCACAACATGTCTTTACTGGCCAGGTCACTCCTTACAGGTGGGCTGCTGAGACAATGGCGTGAGGGGGAGGGGGTGGTCAAGCTGGGTCAGGCCTTGTTGCCACCTTGTGGCGGGTAGAGGAAGGTCTCCCACATATGAGTACCAAAAATCCCCCATGAAACTTGAAAAATCTGCAAATGATGGACCTCGCAACTGCAAAACGTATGGGTACTTCGATGAGACTCGGCGTGATGAAACGTTGTCATGTACCCATACATCAATGAGACGCGGTGGGTTAATAGCAGGCGTGCAGGATGGACGTGATAAATACAGTTTCCTGCAATTCAGATCTAATGGAATATCATTGCCCTCCCCCCATCCCCCACTAGTAATTGGAGTGTGTTGCTGTTGTCACTGTTTTTGTTGCTGCTGTTGTTGTTGTTGAGTAACCCCGGTCTCTCTGGCCATTTAGAACCATCAACATACTTGACCTCTTCCTTACAACTAATCTTTCTGTTTACGCTGTTAACCCCTAATGCGCGGCCAATGGACAGCTAACCTTCCCCGGGTGGCGGGGTTCGATCGTGGTCTGAGTACCTGTAGGAAAGTATTAGTAAAAAATCAGAGATTAACCCTAGAACATTATACTTGGTATGGCAGATAGTACTTACATTCAGCTTTCTCCTGAGACAGGTGTTGAGCCTTCTTGGACTACCCAAGGACTTGTGGAGACTTGCAAAGTTGGGTAACCAAATCTTCACTTTCACACCTCCAGCAACCTGGTTTTCCCTCTACCACAGCCTCATTCTGTCACAGTAAACTTTATACTACAACGTACAGGTAGTTTGGAATCCGCATTTGTACAATAAGCACTGAAAATAAGGCTAAAATAAATGAAACGTACGGCCGACATGCAGCGCGGCGGTGGTCTTCCCATCACTCAACAAACATTTCCATTTTCACAGCTAAGAACATGTATACTACATTATTTTCAATCATATTACTTCCCAAAAGATCACCGCAGTGCGCTTTTTATTCTGCCCTACGCCCGTCACTTTATTCTCGTTCCTGTCGGCTGCTCGCACTGACTCGGAAGAGCTAGAACTCGCCATAATGTCATTTTGAAAGCCTGCGGTAAACTGACGCTAAACAGGGGAAAACCGTGCAAAAAAAAGCTAGTGTGACAACTGGGGAAACAAGCATTTCCTATTAGCATAAACTGCTTGTGAGAGGAGAGCGCAGATTTACAGTTCTGAGCAGTCAGAGCGCTGCCATGTATCATAGCCAGGCTGGCCGGGCCATGGTGGGGGGGGAGGGGGGAAAAACACGATACTTGGCAACAACGGAGGTCAGTAGTACAAAGGTAAAGTATGCTAATTGTAGCTAAAGGGTGGTGGTACTGATAGACAATACCAGCTGGAACATCCTTGCCCGCGTTTATTCAAAATTAACTCGAATCGCAAACGCGACGATCCGCCGTTATGTCCTTTTTGGTGAGCGTCGCAAACGCGACGCCCCTCGTTTTAGGGGTTAATCTCTCTTCTCCATTGGGCTCCTTCGATCACAACCTATCGCCTTATCCTATCCTATTGCCCCAGTAAAGCCTGTGAACCCTCCCAAGAAGCAGCAGCTGTGACATTTTGGAGCTGCTAATTGGTAGGCCCTCAGGTAGTACTTCTTTGACATTCTGTGGAATGATAATTGCCTCCATGGCCAAGTGCCACCTGAATGTGCCTTGCACATTATGGAGGTCATTCTCTCGGGCATCAAAACATACATTCCTTTCTCATATTCTGTGACTAATGCAGAAAAAAATTAGTTTAACCTGCCCCGTCCCAACCGATTTTCCACCACTGACTCCCACCAATCCTGACCAATTTTGATTTTTTTTTTTTTTTTGGCTCAAACCTCCACTTTTGGTGAGAAACATCGAGAATGCATAGAGAAATCGCTCACCTGAGGCTTAAAATGCTTGACACAGGTAGCAGTACCTCTTACCTTACTGGGTTTTCTATTAGGCTGACTTCAAAGAAAATGAGTTCTGTGGGATGGTAACTATTCCACACCACTCATAAACAGTATTTATTTATTGATTTGGTACGAACTTATACCGTATGTAGTATGAGAGTATATTGGTTGTCACACAGTAATATAGGCAATATAAGCATTGTTTCACTCACCAAACACATTGACATACCTGACCTTTTTTGGCGACATTACCTGATCATCATTTCTGACTGTTTCTTCCTCTAATGCTATGTAATCTTTGTCCTCAACATTGCCATCAATTGGGGAATCACTCTGACCCTAAATTTTGTACTGTGGCACGACATGTCTTTACTGGCCAGGGCACTGGTAACAGGTGAATTGCCGAGACATTGACATGCCGGGGGGGCGAAGGTCATGCAGGGTAAGGCATTGTCCCTGCCTGGCATCTTGTACAGGAAGGTGTCCCATGTATACGTACCAAAAATCACGTGTGAAAATTGAAAATTGTGCAAATTAGGGACCTTGCAATTGATTCGCGTTTATATATGTCAACGGGACTGACGGTGACAAAACGTGTGGACGTATATATACGTCAATGGGACGCGGCAGGTTAATCACGTTTGTTCTAATGCTGTTCACAACAAGGAGAAGGCCTACAACAGGTACTGGGGCCAACCCACCCATGAGTCTCATCTCATTTATGTTCTGCCCAGAACCATGCTACAGTTCATCGCTCTGCTAAAGATAAATTCATTTGTTCTAAATGATCTGAACTCTGCAACTAAAATTCTTCTTCAATAGTAAAGCACCTATTGGCCAAACGAGGATCAATCTTTCCCCAAGAATATGACATGCACTGGCCATTGTAGATCAAGGTCCAGAAGTACAGACTGGCTTACCTTTTGTGCTGCTGGGACTGCTCAATCTGCTGGTGTGGACGTGGGTGTGGCAGTGGGAGTAGGAAATGAATAAATGATGCAGGGTAGACACTGATAACGCTGACTGAGCAGTGCCCGCAGCACACAAGATCTTGCCCTGTTTTGAGAGAGAGAGAGAGAGAGAGAGAGAGACAGACAGACAGACAGACAGATAAAGAGATAAGACACACACACACACACACACACACACACACACACACACACACACACACACAGGAGGATATCATAAATAAAAGTAGTGATCAACCGAAGCTATTTTACAGCTACATCAGAAGCAAAACTAAAGTAAAAGATAAAATACATTCCATTACGGACGAGGGAATCACCTATACACACGAGAAGGATATTTGTGAAACACTAAACAAGAAATTCCAATCAGTTTTTACAGAGAAAAAAAAGTTTGAGAGGGATTATGTGGAACATGCATGCCCACACATACTACCAGATATACAAACATCAGAAAAAGTAACACAGGGGGAGCTACGTAAATTAAACAAAGGAAAAGCAAATGGTCCTGATGAAATTTTGTGTTGGGTACTACCTGAATGTGCAAAGGAGTTAAGGAGTTAAGTAAACCATTATTTATAATTTTCAAGAAATCCTTGAGTCATGCTTGGGGTTTCATTTACTCGGGACTTATCTTAGAAAGATCATATTACATCTCTTGTAAAATCTGCTTCCAAGAGATTGGGTGTGCTAAGCCAACTCTGCTCTTTCTTTACCCTTGCACAATTGTTGACTCTATACAGTGGTTTTATCCGCCCCTGTGTGGAGTACAACTCTCATGTGTGGGGAGGCTCCCCACATACAGCTCTTCTCAACAGGGTGGAGTCAAAGGCTTTTCATCTCATTAACTCTCCTCCTCTTACTGACTCCCTTCAACCTCTGTGTCTTCGCCGCACTGTTGCATCTTTATGTCTTTTCTATCGCTACTTTAATGGTCACTGCTCCTCTGAACTGTCTGCTTGCATTCCTCCACCTCTACGATGGGCGCGTAGCACCCGTCTGGCAGCAAACTCTCATCCCTTTTCTGTCCAACTCTCTAATGCAAGAGTTAACCGTTACTCCCAGTCTTTCATTTATGCAACAGGTCAGCTCTGGAACTGTCTCCCTCTGTCTGTATTTCCTGCTGCCTATGATCTCCAGTCTTTCAAACGCAGTGTGGACAGGCATCTCAAAATGATCGGATCTTGAATTTGGCTCTCTATTGTATTTTGATTTTCTCTTGGAGGGAACTGTTACTGCGGGCTCATGGCCTTTGGTTCCTTCTTCCTCGCATAAAAAAAAAAAGGTAAACTACCTGATATTTGGAAGAAAGCAAACATTGTTCCCTTATTCAAGAAAGGGAATAGACAAAATCCACTCAACTACCGACCAGTATCACTAACCAGTATTGTAAGCAAGGTATTAGAAAAGCTTATAAGAAAAGCTTGGGTAAATCATCTAGAAGAACACAATATGATAACAGAAAGACAGTTTGGTTTCAGAAAAGGAAAATCATGTGTTACTAATCTGTTGAGCTACTATGACAGAGTAACAGACACATTACAGGAAAGGGAAGGATGGGTGGACATCATCTATTTAGATTTCAAGAAAGCATTTGACACAGTACCACACCAAAGACTTTTATGGAAACTGTACCATCAAGGAGGAATTTGAGGCAAACTGTATTGTTGGATGCAAGATTTTCTCATAAAAAGAAAAATGAGAACAGTACTAAGGGGATATTACTCATCATGGAAAGAAGTGACTAGTGGAGTACCACAGGGTTCAGTGCTGGCACCAATCATGTTTTTACTGTATATAAATGATATGGACAATAAAACTGGAAATGAAAGCTATTTAAATATGTTTGCAGATGATGCAAAAATACAAAGGAGAATTACGAACATAGACTCTTGTAAAGAGCTACAAGAAGAATTAAATAAACTTCATGGATGAAGTAATACATGGCAAATGGAATTCCATGTGGACAAGTGTCATGTAATCAAGTTTGGTAAAAGTGGAAAAAGACCTGATTGGGATTAAACGTTAGGAAATAAAACCCTACACACATCAGAAAGAGAGAAAGACTGAGGTGTGATTATCAATAGCAGACTATCTCCGGTAGACCACATAAGTGAGAAGGTACGGAACGTGTATCCACTGCTTGCAAATATGAGAATAGGATTCACATACATAAATGAAGACATGCTAAGAAAGATAATAACATCATTCATCAGACCAACCCTGGAGTATGCATCAGTTGTCTGGAGTCCTCATCTCAAAAAACACATAGACAAGATTGAAAAAGTTCAAAGGGCCGCTACAAGATGGGTACTAAGCTTAAGGGATCTAAGCTACAAAGAAAGACTAAAAAAACTGAATCTACCAACACTGCAGGAGAGAAGGAAAAGAGGTGACATGATTATGCTATATAAATGGATATCAGGGAAGGAGAAAATAGACATAATGATTACTTAACCTATGGGGAAGCATCAGCAAGAGGACACTGGAAAAAACTGCATAAGAAGAGAGGTGATAAAGATATAAGGTAATTTAGTTTCCCAAATAGAGCAATTGATCAGTGGAATGCATTACCGAATGAAATAGTGTGTGCCAAAACAATTCACAATTTTAAGGATATGTACGATAAATATCGTTTAAGACACGGGACAGTACGAGCTTGACTCATTCCTGTAAAGACACAATTAGGTAAGAACAATTAAGGAAGAACACACACACACACACACACATGGGGGAGACAATACAAGAGTTGGGCGTACATCACTGAACTCCGCCTTGAGGATACCTAAGTTGTATCTATTTATGGGTCAAGCTCGTATCAGGCAAATTTAAGTGATGATTCAACACAGTGAAACAAGTTATAGCAAAGAAAGTGTAGCCTTATGTAAGTAAACATCTATAAATCAGTGTCAGGGAATGTGCTGATTTTCCTTACGTGAGCTGGACAACACGAAGGTTAGCAGACTACAGAGTGATGCAAAAACTGTAAGCAGAGATTTTCTTTTCTTTGCGATGGGTTCATATTTCTGAAAGATGCTTTTAGAAAGTGCTAAGAGAAAAGACAAAGGTAAAAAACAGGATGATGACTTCTACCCAGAACTGGTACTTACAAGTTGGTTGAAAACGTAAATAGATTAGAGAGAACTTTTCAAATGGAAATCGACGAAATCAAGAACGAGCTGCGCAGACAGAAAGAAAAAAAAGTGAGGAATCAGTAAAGGAAATAAACAGATAAGTCACAACAATAAATGAACTATCAGCTGAGGTATAATCACTGTGAACGACGGATAGTGAAATGGAATGTGCAGTTGTCAACCATGAGAGAATTATGGATGATTTCGGAAATGGTACGGAGACAATCAGGCAAGCAAGCAGTCTTATAGACCAAAGAAGTAATACTGAAGAGAAAATAACTCAGGTAAAGGTAATGGTGAGAAATTACGGAGATGAGGTACAAACTACGTATGCTGAAATGGTGAAAGTAAGGAATGATTTAGATATAGATGTAGAAGAAAGAAGCGTAAGAAAGGAAGTGAAAAATAATAAAAAATATTCCCAAAACTAGTAAGGGAAGCTGTAGAGATTAACAAATTTATAGTAATCAGTGGCATAGGTAAAGTATAAAAAAATAAAAAAATAAACAGAATATCAAGGGACAAAAAGGAAAAGGAAATTATAATGAACATCCTGAAGCAAGTATCAGAGGATATCTGTGATAAAGATATAGAAGAACATAAAAGGCTAAGGAAATATGAGAGACAGAAGTCAAGATCCCCAAAAGCAACATTCTAGTGCGGAAGCACTGTAGAGGAAATATTAAAAAATGCCAACAAACCTATGGAAAAAGAGGAATTTTAAAAGGTATGGATAAAAAGATGCCTAACTCAAGAGGAATTGGGAACACTAAAGGAGAAGAGGGAGGAAGCAAAAACAAGAACCAGGAAAGATCAGAGTAAGAGAAGAGTAAGTTTTTTTTTTAACAAATTAACTGGACTGCAGGTACGAAAATGGTACATAACAAGCAGGGAATAAAAAGAAGGAAGGTAACAGACTCAAGCTATGGCAAGTATGTAAAGAAGATGGTTAAGTAGATGTACTCAAGTGTAGAGGGAATGGCATGAAAGATTACACCAGAGAAAAGGAACCACATATTATTTGCCTAACTGAAACAAAATTTACCCCAAGGATATCAAACGATACCCTAAACTTGGAAGAATACAGTATATGGAGAAGAGGTAGGAATGGAAAAAAAGAAGGAATTATAATATTAACAAAGAAAAATCTACAAGTCAAAGCAATAGAACTAGATATACCCTGGCAAGTAGAACTGATTGCAGTAAAGATTAATACATATGATGGGAAAGTAACTGTGGCAAATTTATACATGCCACCCAAAACAATCACTTGGGAAAGTGGCGAATATGAAGACCTGGCAGAGAGGACAATTCAGAGTTTAAGAGCATTACCACATAGAATGGATGAGAAATCTGAAAGAATTATATTAACTGGAGATTTCAGTACAAATATAAATTGGAATAATCTAGATGTAAGAAGCCTTGAAAGCAGTTGGGAACAAAAGCTGTTGGATCTTGTGCAGGAGTTTTTCCTAACACACCATGTAAAGGAAAACACCAGAGGAGGACTTGATGATCTATCAGTACTGGATCTTGTATTTACTAGGCAAGATAATGATATTGACAGCATAATATATCATCCTCCATTCGGCAAAAGCGACCATGCAGTATTAAACTGCAACTTCAGGATTGCATATGACATAGTTAACAGTAATGAGAATTACAAAAAAGAGCCAAAACTACAAAATGGGCAACTACCATGACCGAAAGAAGTACTTGTTAGAAATAGACTGGGAAAACGAGCGTAGAGGAGAAGATTGAAATGTTATATATAAAAAATTCTGTGATTCTATGAAGTAGGTGTCCAGAAATACATCTAACGGCACAGAGAAACAGAGAGGAAAATAAAGAAATGGTTTAATACAAAATGTAAAAAATCAAAAGTAATGAGACTTCTTGTTGAATGGATACAGAAGACACAATAGTGAGAGGGCATATAACAACTATAAACAGGCAAGAAACGATTATACAAGGATAGGGAGAGAAGCCCAAAGACAGTTTGAGAAAGACATATATAAAAGTAGTGATCAACCGAAGTTTTTTTAGAGCTATATCTGAAGCAAAACCAAAGTTAAAGATATCATACAGTCCATTATGGACGAGGTAATCATCTATACACAAGAGAAAAATATTTGTGAAATACTAAATAAAAATTTGCAATCAGTTTTTACGGAAGAAAATAATTCTGAGAGAGATGATAAGGAATATGCATCCCCACACATATTGCCAAATTTACAAATATCAGAAAAAAAAAAAAAGAGTTAAGTAAATTAGACAAGGGAAAAGTAAATGATCCTGACAAAATGTCATGTTAGGTCTATATGAATGTGCAAAAGAGTTAAGTACACCAATATATTTAATATTCAAGGGCTCTTTAGGTCAAGGTAAACTACCTAATATTTGGAAGAAAAACATTGTTTCCCTATTCAAGAAAGGAAATAGACAGAATCCGCTCAGGTACCGACCAGTATCACTGACCAGTGTTGTAAGATACTAGAAAAGCTGACAAGAAAAGTTTGGGCAAACCATCTAGAAGAACACAATATAATAAAGGCAGTTCGGTTTTAGAGAGGGAAAATCTTGTGTTACTAATCTATTAAGCTACAATGAAAGAGTTGCAGAAACATTACGGAAAAGAGAAGGACGGGTGGACGGTATCTATCTAGATTTCAAGAAAGCTTTTGACAGAGTGCCACACCAAAGACTTTTATGGAAACTGTATCATCAAGGAGGAATCCAAGGGAACCTGTACCGTTGGATGCAAGATTGTCTCAGAAAAAGGAAATGAGAGCAGTACTAAGGGGTACTTATTCATCACGGAGGGAAGTGACTAGAAGAGTTCCACAGAGCTCATTGCTGGCACCAGTTATGTTTTTAGTGTATATGACATAGATAGTAACATTGGAAATGAAAGCTATCTAAATACATTTGCTGATGATGCAAAAATACAAAGAAGAAAATTACTAATACAGACTCTTGTAGAAAGCTACAATTAGAATGATATAATCTTCATGAATGGAGAAACAAATGGCAAATGGAATTCAATGTGGACAAGTGACATGTATATAAGTTTGGTAATCATCATCATCATCCGGACCTCCTTTTCCACCCAATGGCAGGGTGAGGAGTAGCAATGTCCGGACAGCACAAACTTGCCCAATCCAAATAGGCCACTCTTCCATTTACTCATCACTCAAGCCCCCGGAACCCTGGCTCTACCGGATACACCAAAAACATTCACCACATTCTGCAGCTTCACACAAACGTATCCGATTGAGTCAATCTGGACGCTGCCATGCTCACAAGGGGTGCCAATATCCCTGATCATGCACTTCTCCTCACAACATTCATCCAGCCAGCTCGATCTCTTGTCAGTTCCCTAGCCCAACCGACTTTCAAACCTCTCGTCCTCAAACACTCATCCACCATATCTCTCCACTTTCTCTTTGGCCTACCTCGTCTCCTCCCTCCTTTAAATTCGCTCAGGTATACCTTTTTCACCACTCTATTGTTCTCCATTCTTTCCACATGACCATATCATCTCAGGACACTCTCTTCGATTCTGGTTTCCACTGACTTCCTCACTCCACACCTTTCACGAATCACATTATTTCGTATCCTATCCACCCTCTGTACTCCACATACATTCCTCAGCAGACCCATCTCCACGGCTCTTACTCTTGACTTTTCATTTTCATGCCACACCATAGTCTCACACCCATATGTTAAAGCTGGCACCAATACTCCCTCATGTAAGCCTCGTGCAACTGCAGCACTAAAGCACTTAAGCCTCTGTTTCTTATCAAGGCCTTCATTGCACCAGCTACTTTTCTTTCTTGTGTCACTCTACTTTCAACTTCTTTTCTACATTTTCCTCTCATTTCTATCACTGTACCCAAGTATTTGAACTCTCTCACCAATTCCAGTCTCTCTCCATTCACTGTGACATCACACTGGGAGTCACCATCTCTCTCAATAACCACCACTTTACTCTTCTCTACATTTACTCTCAAGGCACGACGCTCACAGACATCAGCAAAACTCTGCACTAGCCTACCAAGTTCTTGTCCTGTACTTGCAAGCAGTACTGCATCATCAGCATACAACAAATTTGAGATATTCCATCTATCACCATTCATTACCAACGCCATCCCTCTCTTCATTACTCGTATTTTTACTACTCTCATCACCCCATCCATATATACATTGAACAATCATGGGGACATCACACAACCTTGTCGCACGCCCACACCGATCGTGATCCATTCACTTAGATGCCCATTAACCCTTACAAAAACTCTTGACAGCACCTGGCAGCTCACCATCTACACCATACATGCGCAAAACTTTCCACAATCCCTCTCTGTCTACTTTCTCGTATGCTTTTTCCAGATCCATGAATGCCATAAACACCTTATGGTCCTTCTCACAAACCTTCTCTGCTATCTGTCTCACTGGTAATACTCGATCCACACATCTTCCGCCACTCCTAAAGCCTCCCTGTTCATCACTCACTAGGACTTCTGATATCTCTCTTACTTTGTCTATAATAATTCTACTACACTCAATGAACTTATGCCACGATAATTCTTGCACTCACTTCGCTCACCTTTATTTTTGTCCACGGGGTACGATCACAGCCTTTTTCCACTCTGCAGGCACAGTTTCACTCATCCATGCCTTCTTACATATCTCCAACAAGCACGTCATTCCACTCTCTCCACTACACTTAAGCATCTCTGCATACACCTTATCAACCCCAGCTACTTCCCGATTTTTCAGCCGTTTCACAGCGCTCTTCACCTGTGCGACTGTCACGTCTCCTGGCACTGCATTCCTTCTCTGCACCCCCCCCCCCAACCAATAATGTTTACAGCCCCCTGCTGTCTCTATTCCCATTCATATAAGTTTGGTAAAAGTTGAAAAAGACCAGGTTGGGATCATAAGTCAGGAGGTTCAACTGTACACATATCAGAAAGAAAGAAGGGCCTAGGAGTAATTATCAATAACAAACTATCTCCGGCTGACCACATCAGTGAGAAGGTACGGAACATGTACAGTATACATAGTTTGCTAATATGAGAATGGCATTCACATCCACAAATGAAGACCTGCTGAAAAAGATAACGTAATTCATCGCACCAACCCTGGAGTATGCATCAGTAGGTAGAACCCTTATCTCAAAAAGCACATAGATAAGATTTAAAAAGTACAAAAGGCCGCCAAAAGATGCGTACTAAGCTTAAGGAATCTAAGCTATGAAGAAAAACTAGAAAAAATGAGTCTACCAACACAACAAGAGAGAAGATAAAGAGGAGACATGATTATGCTCTATAAATTCGTCTCAGAGAAAGGGAAAGTAGACATTAATTAGTAAAGAACTTATGGGGAAGCATCACCAAGAGAACACTCCAAAAACTACATAAAAAGAGAGGTGATAATGACGTAGGGAAATTCAGTTTCCGAAATAGGGTAATTGATCAGTGCGGTGCGCTACCGAATGAAATAGTGTGTACCAAAAAAGTTCATAAATTTAAGGATATGTATGATAAAAGTAATTTAATACAAGGGGCAGTACAAGCTTGACTCATTCCGGTTAAAATACAATTAGGTAAGATGACAGTTAGGTAAACACACACACACACACACACACACACACACACACACACACACACACCTATCTATCAATCTATTTATTTATCTAAAGAGAAGCGATTTTCCCAATCATCTCGCGCGTTTGGTCATTGATTATGCTAGAGTTATTGGGTTTATCTAACAGCAGTTCCGCAATGCCGAAGCGTGGAGTGGGATGCACAAAGGTAGTTACGAGGGGTATTTACAACGTAAATTAGTTTTCCCAGGACGCACAAGGGCATTAGAATCCCCCCGTCCTGTCATCAAAAAGCAATTCCTGGTTACGAGAGGTAAACCGTAGGAATTTACTTGTGTCTAGTTAACCCTGCAAACAAAAATAACGGTTACGACAAGGGATTATTTGTATGTTTCGTATCCACCAATATGAAGTTAGGGGAAGCTTTTGTTTGTGTGTGTGTGTGTGTGTGTGTGTGTGTGTGTGTGTGTGTGTGTGTGTGTGTGTCTCTCTCTCTCTTTCTCTAAACCATCGGACAAAATTATCTGTATGAAAATCTAACATGCTGAGAGAGAGAGAGAGAGAGAGAGAGAGAGAGAGAGAGAGAGAGAGAGAGAGAGAGAGAGAGAGAGAGACTGATACTGATACATTTTTTGGCCTCATGTAATACAATTAGAAACAATATACATACATGTGAATTCTGAAGCCCAGGTCTGTTGAGTTGGAGCTCTAATACAGACTTCGTACTAGACTTACCATGCAGAAGAAATACAAACGAGACTTACAGATAGCCTAATACAAACTTATATACAAATTTCTAACTTTAGTTCTCACAATCATTACACACATACATAACATTATGGTTATACATATACAAGCACATCGTATATAATGAAAAGATATATACACAACTAGACAGGTTATGCACAACTAATACGGATAATTTTTACAGTGCAAGAGAAAATAATGAATTAAAAAAAATAGAGATACAGTACCAATAATTATTTAGAAACCTTTGTTTCATATTATGCTTAAAAACATCACATGATGTAATGCACCTTAAATCTTCTGTTAGCTGGTTGCAACATTTCACTCCTCTAACCAATATACAATGCTGTGCATGGGATGTTCTACATAATGGGAGTTTCAGATCATTTGGCCTTCTGCTGTCTGGATTCTGTGATATAAACTGAAAACCACTGTCAATTGGATATAGGTACAACACTTTATATACAAATATGAGAGTCTGGAGTGACAAAACGTCATGTAATTTAAGTAATTTTAAGTCCTTGAACAGAGGGTTTGTGTGGGCATAATGCTGGCTGTTGGTCATAACACGGATCAACTTTTTGTGTGTGACGAATAGACTATCAAGGTAAGTTTTAAATGTTCCTCCCCATTTAGATGAGCAATACAACAGGTGTGGATAAGCTAATGATAAGTAAATTTGTCTTAAGCATTTAATGGTAATAGTATTTCGAATATTATATAGTACACCCATTATTTTGCTAAATTTAACCATTACTCCGAATACCTGAGACTTCTATTTTAATTTTTCATCAGTTATAACACTGAAAAATCTAGACTCTCTAACTTGATCGAACATGAGGTTGTGAATAAATACATCAATATGTGCTGGCTGTATCATTAAAGAATGTGATAACATAAAATGTGTTTTACTAATATTTAAAATTAATTAATTACTTCTTATCCAGTTAGATACGTTAACAAGTTCTTCATTCAATGTATTTTGAATTTCCCTAAGGTTTTGGCCTTGAAGAAAAATGGTCGTATCACCAGTAAACAGCAGGAATTTTAGTTTATCAGTACTATGTGTAATATCATTTATAAATAATAAAAATAAAAGAGGGCCCAAAATTGATCCTTGTGGTACACCATATTTAACTTGTGTATAAGAAGACGGTGTGTTGTTGTTTACTGTACACTGTTTCTTGTGGCTTAAAAAACCTTTGAACAATTCATGTGCCGTACCACGGATTCCATAAACCATTAATTTTTCAAGCAAGACAAAATGAGGTATGGTATCAAAAGCCTTGGATAGGTCACAAAATACTGTAACTTGGTATGCCTTGTTGTCTATTGCACTATAGATAGTTTTGCAAAGATGATGCACAGCAAATTCGGTGGAATATTTAGGACGAAAGCCATATTGATATTCAGATAATAAAGAACAATTAGATAAGTAATCCACAGGTCTACTTGCTATAATCTTATCAAAAATTTTACTAAAACATGGGAGGATTGAGACAGGTCTGTAATTAGTATGAATAGTTTTCTCACCTTTTTTTATGTATAGGTATTACTCTAGCAATCTGGAGGTACTTAGGGAAGCAGCCTTCTTTAAAAGATCTATTGATTATATATTCTAGAACAGGAGAAATTTCATTATTACATTCTTTTATTATTTTCACACTAATATCATCATATCCAGATGACGTTAACTTAGGGTTGCTAATAACTGTTCCAATTTCCGAGACAGTTGTTGGTCCGAGAAAAAATGAAAATACAGAAGGTTCGGGAAGATAGGAAGTAAATGGTACTGGAGATTGCTGGATATTAAAGGCTAATCTACTAGTAATATTACAAAAAAATTCGTTAAATGCTTCAACTATTTTATGATAATTACAAATGAATTTATCCTGAAATGTAATAAAATTTGGCCATTTATTATCACTATTTCTCCCCATTAAATAATTAATAATCTCTCAGGTTTTCTTGCTATCTACTGCATTTAGTTTTGATTCATAATAAGTTTTTTTAGCTGCTCTTATTAGTGAGAGAGAGAGAGAGAGAGAGAGAGAGAGAGAGAGAGAGAGAGAGATCAGTAGACATTTAGACATGTATTTATCTAAATCGACACATTTAAACAGACAGACAGAAGAAAGATAAATAAACAGACAAGAAGATAGACAGACAGACAGATAGATGGATACACAACCAACTGACCTGCCTTACAGTAATCTGTACATCTGGGCTCCATTGTGGGTAGACAGAGAAAGAAGATGTAGCCATTCTGACTGGTCCACCTCCCCCCTGACCATGGACCAACAGTTTCCAGCCTCTCTCTTCTCCTGATGGCGGTCCAATGGTCTTTAAACGGGCGTAGAAATTGTCACTGGGTCCTCTTGTGTGTACCGGTCCAGCTGTTCAAATATTCAAATAAAAAAAAGATAAGAGAGAGATGGCATCTGGTATCAGGGAAGGTCAAGGTGGAAGGAAAATAACATACACGATCATTACTGTTCCCTAACAAACTGAGACCTTGCATGTATTTTTTTCCTTCCACAGTAGGATATTTTCAACCATAGCTCCATAACTACAACACCTACAACTTTTAATGAACCCACCCTGGGTGAGCAATATATATATATATATATATATATATATATATATATATATATATATATATATATATATATATATATATATATATATACAGTATACACGTTGGGCCCCGCATGTGCACAAAATGCCAGTGATGTACATATATGTCATAGTTGAAGTATTTGCCAAAATTTAAATATTCAATTATAGCTCTAGATGTTTGCTTGGGATACTCCCGCTATGAGTCATCTCTGCATTCCTCCTCCCATGAGGTTCCCTACCAACTCAGTCTCACTTTGTGAGTGAGTGAGCACAATTGAGCATCGCAGTATTCCCCAACACGAGATTGACGAGCTCCTAAACATCCCCTGTGATGGAGAAAGTGATTCTCCCATTGATTATGATGTTGCTGATTAAGACTATGTCCAGCATAAGTTGGAATCAAGCAGCAGGGATGAGATTCCATCCCCAAGAAAGAGGAGGTATATGGTTGTCTGCATGGCTGTATCTCACCCTGCACCACCACCACCACCATTTCTCAGCTCACCACTCAGCTTTCGCTCCATGGACGATTCCTCTAGTGATGAGGAATATGAGGCCGACCCCTCAGGTGAACGTTGGCTGCCTTTGTGGGTAGGATCACTTAGGATAACCTACAGGAGTGGGGAAGAACTATTTAGTAAAAAGTAGAAGATGATTATTGTCTTGTTCTCTTCACATGGCGAGCGACGATACCCACCACCTCCAGCCTCACACCACACTGCCTTTCCCAAAACCAGCACTTTCAGTGCACCTGAACCTCCTTGTGCCCCCTCCCCACACCCTCCCCGGTCTTTCTCACCACAAACTCAAATGGTGGGGAAACGAGCAAAAGGTAAAATAAAAGGGAAGGGGTAAAGGAGGAAGGAAGAAATGTGAGAGTCATGGGGAAAGTGAGAAGGCAAACTCTATTCCCCAACCTCCTCCTCAACCTACTACCGAATTTACTCCCAATCCTGATAATGGCGACAGAGGTGGCCCCATTGATGACGAAGGTGGAACCAAAGGAGGGGATGCAATCATGTGGGAGTAGGAGGATGGGAGCAATTTCGTTCCCATCATTTATCCCTTCATAGGTGGTGATACGGCAGGTTGTACTGTGCCAGACCTGACTCCCACCTCAAGGAGATTTGATTTCTTCAGGATTTTTTCTATGATGGAGCTAATTTTGAGAATCGTTCTCCTCTCTGACAGCTATGCCGCCTTCTGCCATGATGCAACCCCACAGACACCCAACAAACGACTCTTTGAAGCAGACATAATGAGTGACGAACTGTACCTCTTCCTGGCCTTCGTTCTCCTGATGGGACTGATCAAGAAAAACCATCTGTTGCTGTACTGGACTGTCGACCCCCTTCTGTCAACACCTTTCTTCGGAAGAGTTATGGGGAGGAATGCGTTCCAGTACATACTAAGCCGCTTTCATATTTTGATGCTAAGGACCCCAACAACACTGGCATCACTGACAGGATGAGGAGGATTAGGCTCGTGTTTGATCATCTGAGGGCGCAGTTCTCTGCCTCTTTCTCTCTCAACAGAAACCTGGTCATACACGAGAGTTTCGTGTTATGGAGGGGAAACATTGCTTTCAAGCAGTACATCCAAAGCAAGAGACACTGCTTTGGGTTCAAGATTTTCGTCATATGTGACTGCAAGACTAGGTATGTGCAGGACATAGTCCTGTTCACAGGGGCACAGACGGACATTATGGAAAATAGAACAGTCAGACTGTCAGGGGCTGTGGTGAAGGCAATAATGCAGAAGTACTTCACTGTGGGCACGTCTTGTACCTGAACAACTGGTACACTAGCCCGATTCTCACTTGGTACTTGCACCAGCATGAAACAAGTATCTGCGTGACAGTAAAGAAAACCCAGCAGCACATGGTGCAGGTGGTCCAGTAACTGCAAAGGAAGGAGGTGGTGTTTTACCAGGCAAGCAATATTCTCACCACAACCTGGCACCACAATTGAAAAGTGAACCTGTTATCGACCTTTCACCCCATCTGATGCACCTCACCAAGACCGTGGACTACCTCAGCAAGAGATGGGTTCACATTTGGAAGCTGTAGGCGGTAACTGATTATAATATCAACATGCGGCAAGTGGATCAGTCTGACTCCATGATTTTAAGTGTGGACTGTGCCAGGCCCACGATGAAGTGGTACAAAAAACTTTTCTTCCATCATCTGCATAAAACGGCACTGAACGCCCACCTCCTCCACCCCAGCACCACGGGAACTAGTGAGACCTTCGAGGAGTTCATCAGAGAGCTGTGTAGGGAGCTGATTGGCACCCATGGGGGTGACTGTGGGCCTTGCCAACACCCACATGGCGGTGACAACCCCCTGCCACTCACCGAACGCCACTTCCCTAAACTTATCACCGCACAAGGCACGAAAAAGAGTCCCCAATGCAGTTGCCACATCTGTCAGCACAGCACAGCATGGCTACAGACCCAGCAGAAGGACACTAGGTACAAATGTGTGGAGTGTGATGTGGGGTTGTGCCAAATTCAATGCTTTGAGGAATATCACACCCTCCTCCCCTTCTAAGTGTTTGAAACCTGTGTTATGTGTGACAAAAAAAACTCCTATGAGTTTTACTGTAATCTTGATATAAATTAGTGTAAGTTATTTCATAAGTAACTGTAATGTATACATAAACTAGTGTAAATGATTTCATAATAAGTGCAGTGTAAGTACTTCATATATAACTTGTGTCAGGTGTCTTGTCTGTTCGAGAAAACACACACATACTGAGTACAATGTGCAAGATTAATTCGTTGTGTGAAAAAAAAGGTACAAATGTAAAATATATATGTGTGGGCAAACACTTATGTGAAAACTAGAAAATCCAAAAATACAAACATAATCAGAATAATGCCACTCACTCACTCGAAAGTCATAATGTGCCCTGCAAATAATTATGCTTGGGGACAGTTCCCACATCATCTGTATACCTTCCAAGAGTGTCCCTGGGTCATTTGGGATACTTACTTATGAAGAAAACAAAGATCTTCTACCTCAACTCGCTGTGTTTTGGCAGAGGCCGATGATGTCTACAGGCGTTACTCTGAACATTTCAGCTGCTCAGTGGGAAGGAATCAGCCTTATAATCCATCTTTTCGGCTTCTTTGAGTACTTTTATGGTTGTTCTCCATGTTTCCTCATCATTCCTAACCTATCTAGCAAAAAAAAAAAAAAAAAAAAAGGTCGAAATTTGGCTGGCACTGGGATGCCATGAAGGTCCCAAGTCGGCATGCACGTGGTGGGTTAAATATCAGAATACTCTCCAGTTCTCTATTTTAAATTGCAGTGTCACCAGATTTCTAAAGCCGTGTTTTTGTCGTCCAAGCTGGAGCTTGGCATTCAAAGCGCGTCTTGGGATGCTTAGTTTCTGTCCGCAAAAATTGTCCAGGATACGGAGAACCGAAAAATTACATGCCAATTGCAAAGTAAACAGAGGGGTTCGCCAAAGATCTTCTGACGAATATACAACTTACACGTAGCCGTTATTTGTGCTGAACTGGCTCTATATGTCGCTAATATTAGCCACCTGCACCCTAATGTTATGTACATAGTGCTAAATTCATTATATTTATCATTTACGTGTCTTTGCTGGCCATTCTCACTCTCCCCAAGCTACACCAAGACTGCTCCCGACCACGCTTGGGTGGAATACGAAGACGGTCTTGGTTTCAATGACAAATGCTTGGGCCGGCTTTGTATCATTTTGGCCAACAAAAACAGCGCAGCTTGGTTTCACCAAAGATGGCTTCGAATCCGATCCGTTAGCTTGGATGACAAAAATGTGGCTAATATGGAGGCATTGTGGAGGTAGGTGATGATGAATGGAAGCAATTTTGAAGAGGTTACTCAAGCTGTGTCTGTACTCATTTTTTTTTCTTTGGGTATAACTGGTCATACAGCCATATTGGCAACAAAGGATGGAGTGCTTTGAAAATGACTTGTCAACATCACACCTTCGTCATCACCCCCAAACAAAATAAGGTATGATTGTTGGTTTATATTAGTTTATGACTATTTTTATATGAAAAGAAGGAACAAAAGGCTAAACCCCCCAAAATGTTCCCTCCAAGAAAAAATAAAAGCAAGACTACAGAGAGACAAATTCAAAATTGGTCAGGTATAGGTTGGCATAATGTCAAAATTTGGCTTTTCTGATGATTTTTTTAGTTTGACTGGCCGAACTGTCTCATATGTTCCCGACAAAGATGCGCAGTGGCCAAATCATTTCTTGCTGTACTTGTCCTTGAGAAGACTAGTTATATCGGAAAAAATGGAGACCCCCCTCCAAGGGGGGAATAACACCAGCCATGAGCCGATACATATCTAGCACAGCTCAGAATATGACCTTGCCTTGACCTACTTTCACCAATTTCGAACTCGTAGGAGATTTTCATTCCTACTACACACCTGTAAAATTTTGTGATCATATCTTGAGTGGTTGCAAAGTAATCGTGCTAACAGACAACAGATACACATACATACAGACAGACAAATTGTAAACAATACCATTTTCGCTATCACAGCTTGTTATAAAAAAAAAAAAAAATGCAGGCAAGGCATGGGTGGAGGTGGCAGGGGCTGGGTAGTTGCTCATGGTGGAAGGGAATCGGACTTGTGGAAATAGAAATAATTGCTCATGTTCCTCCCAATGCATTTTTTTTTACTGTTTTTTAAATTTTGTTCAATTAGTCAATCAGCCTACATACCTACTCCTCACACTGGGCATCACAGAAAATGGGTTGAGATTCAAACCCTGGCAGGGAATCCAAAACATCTATTGCAGTTATCTGAGGAGTAGGGGTTAACCCTCCCGCGTATGAAGATGCGATTCGCGTCCCATGGATGTTTCGTGGTAAACACAAATTGACACGAATCACGTGAAAAAGCAGAAAAAAATTTACCCCAAATTAAGGTTTAGGCCGACTTGCATCAAATTTTGGTGCGTTCTAGCATGCCAGTCTCGCCTCCAAAGCAAATACTTGGCAACACTGTGGCTGCTCTGATGAGACAAGGTACAGCAGAAATCGTCAGTACCTCACAACCAGCCGGACTGAATGGTAGCGCTGTGTCAGTCGTTCCTTTAACCCGCCCCATCCCGACCACTTTTTGACCACTGGTACCCCCCAGTCCTGACCATTTTTCGACCCTTTTTTTTTTTTGCTAAAACTTTCGCTTTTGGTGAGAAACATCGAAAATTCATAGAGAAATCGCTCACCTGAGGTTTAAAATACTCATTACAGGTAGGAGAGCCTCCTTACCTTACTGGGTTTTCTATCAGGCTGGCACCAAAGAAAACGAGTTCTATGGGAGGATAACTATTTCACACCACTCATAAACGGTATTTATTTAATTACTGTTACGAATTTATATGTAGTACAAGAGTATATTGGTTTTCAAGCAGTAATATAGGCATTATAAGCATTGTTTCACTCACTAATACCTGACCTTTTTTTGCCACATTACCTGATCATCATTTCTAACTGTTTCTTCCTCTAATGCTATGTAAAGTTTGTCCTCCACATTGTCATTGATTGGGGAATCACTCTGGCCCTGAATTTCGTACCGTGGCATGACATGGCTATACTGGCCAGGTCACTGATAACAGGTGAATTGCTGAGACAATGGCGTGCAGGGGGGGAGGAGGTCATGCTGGGTAAGGCATTGTCTCTGCCTGGCATCTTGTTGAGGAAGGTGTCACGTGTATACGTACCAAAAATGACTCGCGAAAATTGAAAATTGTGGAAATTATGAACCTTGCAATTGCAGGACGTTGAAGTACGTCCCCGGGATTAGCTGTGACAAAACGTGAGGACGTGGAAGTACGTCCCCGGGACGCCGCGGGTTAAATCCTCCATTTTCCCCCTCCCGCCCAAGGCAGAAGCCATTAACGAAATATTGTGATTGTACAGTGTTTTTAACTACATTGTAAGGTGATTGTGTCAATGAACATATTGTTTGTAAAGCATTAGGGCCCATTATAAGCCATTAGGCCTAGAGGCAGGACTCAGATTTGTTATATCAGGGTTTGCCATTCTGCTTCACCCTGCCCGTAAATGATGTGAGTATTTTCCTTTATAGTGGAGCCAATACTTATATTGTGTGAAACATATAATGCCTTGATTAGTGAGATAACTGACCTACCTTAACAAGTGTTATGTACGCCATAGAGATACGCTATAGTTGCTAAGGAAACAGGCGGTCACACACACCATATTGTAGAGTCGGGAAGGGAGTAATAGAGGAGGTTGGGATGGAATCATTGCAATAGTGTTTTATATTGCATATTGTTTAGTGTGAAATGTATGTATAAAATAGTGCAGCAAGAGTTCATTGAGAAATATTGTGTGCATTGACTGACCTAGCACACACCTAGAGAAAGGATCAGAGACAACGAATATGCGACACAACCACAGACTTTAGTGAAAAGATATTGTACCAATCTCAGACAGTGTTGTATTGCATATGGTTTAGTGTGAAATATATGTATAAAATAATCCTGTGAGTGTTCACTGAGAAATTTTGCGTGCATTGACTGACTAGCGCAAACCTAGCATAAGGATCAGAGACAACAAATACGCAACACAACCACTTATACATACGTATGTTGTGCAGCGAATGTTCATGGAGAAATCTATTGTGTGCATTGCATGTGTTAGGGAAACGTAGCGCAAGGAGGAGAGAAGAAATACGCCACACACACACACACACACACACACACACACACACACACACACACACTACATAACTCCTCATCTTCAAAGCCTTCAAGGTCCTGCCGGCAGCCCAACACCTCTGGAGGAAGTGAGTTATCATATATTGCTGATTTGTATATTGACCTATTTCTATATTTCTATATTTTTAACACAAATAAGTATTGTTTTTATATATACACACATGAGATGGAAGAAAGTTCAGCTTCAGTATCAGTGCCAGGAAAATAAGATTAGTGGTCATGTCAAGTTTCTAAGAGCACTTTCAACAAGCTTATGATATTTTATGTGTAAACTTTGAATAAAAAGTAAATAAATAAATAAAACCTAGCGAGCGAAAATTTGTAGGTGTGGGTGAGGCAGGGGAAGAGAGTGTTTTTATCTCGCTTGCAGGTGAGGAGGAGTATTCTACTTATGTCGTCCATTTACTCGAAAAATATTGGACATATCGATTTCCTGAAAGAACCATGATAAAGTGCATAAAATTCTACGCATGTACATGAAATAGCAATGTAATATCTTTGATAAAAAATCGTTGTTACATAGGCAGGAATATAACAGTTACTGTGGGTGCATGACGAAAGTGCAGCACGGGCATGGGTACCCAGTAGTTTTTTGCGCTTTACTCAGAAACTGTGAGGTGCATGAAAAATCTGTGAGTCCATGAAGTTTTACACAAGACTTTGAAATAAAAACATAACCTCTGTGAGAAAACTTTTGCTCTAGAGCTCCCTGAGGAAAATATCAGTTACCTGTAGGAAATTACTTTTATCTATCTATCTATCTATCTATTGCCAGACGCCTCAATCCCGTTTGGGGTGGCCACAAACAAATCGCCTCCACGTCGCCCTGTCCCCCGCCATTTCACTGCCCTGCTTCCAACTCACACACCCCTCTCTCATATACCTCTCCACCCCATCCCTACATCTCATCCTCGGCCTCCCCCTCCCTCTTCCCCCCTCCACCTCACTCACATACACTCTCTTCGTCAGTCTTTCACCCTCCATCCTCTCCACATGGCCAAACCACCTCAGTGTGGTTTAGTTTTTAGCTATTTTCTCGAAGACTAAAAATCGTATTAAAAAAGCAGCAGAGCTTATTAGAAAGCTGATGAAATTCTGTTTCTAAACATATACTAACATTTTTTTTTTTGTATGATAGAAAACATCCAAGCTATGATGTTGGGACGTGAGAGTGATGTTCCAGAATGTTTATTCACACCGGCCAAATGTACTTTTATTTGTACTTTTCTGTACTTTTTTTTTTTTTTTTTTTTGCTTATCGGCTAGAACAAACATCGGTGAATAAGGTGATGTAGATTTTATGGCAACATATATATGGTTGGGTGGCAAAAGTAAGGCGAGAATGCTTGTTTTCATAGGCGCATGGGGGGGGGGGTGGCGGCAAAGAACGGGGTGGAATAAAATCGTGAGCCAGAATACTTACCAAAACTTAGCATGCGTGAGAGGATTACGTTGTTATTGCTTAGGAAGAAGAGGGTACAAATTGCAGAGAATAAGTCGCAAACAAGGAGGTACTGACCGAGGCGGTAGGTGTAGCACAGACCGTTGATGGAGAGTACAGGAAAAAAGGAACCTTGACTGTCACACGTCTGGTTGCGACCAAAGAAACACTGAAAGAGAGAAAGATTATTAGGATTTGCCTCTCTCCCTCTCTCTCTCTCTCTCTCTCTGTGCCACTACAAAAACCACCACCATCACTAGCCTGCTGTCAGAAATTTTTTGCACCCTTTTCTAACGAGTGTTAGTCTAACAACAACAAATATTAAATTTAAATACTAGAAGCCTCTTAGGAAATTAGGGTACAATTAATATTCTATCTCACCAGTAATTATCTCCTTATATCCTAGCTAGTTCCTCATATTTGGCCAAATCATAAAGGTGGCTTGAGGTCTCGGACGGTTTGCCTGGGTCTTTCCGAGGATCCTTGGTGCTTGTTTTTACAATGTGCAGTTCGAACGAGCTTGAGGAACCGAATCATAAGTGGTGAATCTCTCTCCCCTCATAGGATTCAGAGATGCCTAATTTTATTTAATTACATTTTCCTAAATATAGTGAATTACTTGATGAAATTTACAAGGAAAATCCAGCTTAAGCTATTTTTTTTTTTTTTTTTCAAGATAAAGCCAAATACAGTAAATTCTCGATATAACGAAACCTTTTATAGCAAACTTAGGATATAATGACCCACCATTGCCAGAGCGAACTTCACTGGATTTAGCAACCAAGGGTCGCTATATCTGGCGGAAGTTCGCTCCCTGGCATGGTATGTGTGCTGTAACAGTAGTACATTACATTATGGGCATTGTATTTGTATGTACAACTTCATACAGTATGTTATTTACTGTACATGTACTGCATAACTACATAAATCGTTGAATTCTCCATGGGAAACTTCATAGAGTAAGTTGTGGTTGCACACATAGGACCAAACGACTCTAAGGATATAGCAACCTTGGGTCGGTAATCCCTTGGTTAATAATGACCATCAGATATAGCAAACTTTTAGCTATAACGACCCACCCCTCCCCCCAAATAATTCGTTATATCGAGGATTTAATGTACTCACTTTATCTATACCAAAATATGATAGACCTTCCTCCATTTTCCTGTCAGAATACCACGTGATCCTACCATGCAGGCGCAGTCATGGCAAAGGGAAACTTCCTAAGTATTCACACGTACTTACAATATAGTTGTCCAGAAAGGTTAAACGTAGTGACACTTAATTTATTGATAATTAGAATTATTAATGAGAACAAGAGCTAAATCTATGGGTTAAACCACTCATAATAGTAACAAAAGTTCTCTGGTTTTTTTCTCTGTATTCAACAGGGACAACTGTCTCAAAAGGTAAAGAGTGGAACAGATACCTGCTCTGGGGAAAAATATTTTCCCTACTCTAGTAGCAGCCAATGAGTCTGAAGGTTTCATTATCGTGCCCTGGCAACCTAACGATCAACATCGCATCTGATTTTGTGTGTTATACTCATAGGAAACGGGTGTCAGTATTATTTGAATGGCCAAATATGCAGGCAGTAATGAAGAATATGGTTAATTTACTTGATTTTAAGTTTCAGAGAAGAAATACTGTAGCAAAGTATTTTCGTTAATTTAAACTGTAGCTCTAACATTCCACAGAGAGAGAGAGAGAGAGAGAGAGAGAGAGAGAGAGAGAAATGGAGAAATGAATTTCCCGAGCTAGGCAACTAAGGCCATATAGCCCCGCTGGGGTTACAGGAGGGAGCTACCCCTCCCGGCAACGGTAGCCCGGGCGAGGCTCGAACTTGCGACCTCCCGATCACAAGCTCAGCGCGCTACCACTGTGCTACTGTGCCCCCCAGAGAGAGAGAGAGAGGCATCCAGCAGAGTTACCACCTACTGACATACCATATAGACCCATTTGTGGTCATGTAATAAGGATCAGTTTTGATTCGTAGTTTATTTTATGCCTCTATCATGAGAATGTGTGAATAAATGAGTGAGTGTGTGAGAACGATTCGAGGTTTAGGAGTGTCGTAATTATCAATGTTACATTACGAATCACTTGGAAAAACGATACTGATGCCAGTATGGATGGCATGAGTACTGCACTCAAAATCTTTTCATAACATTAAAATGATATAGACTGACTCAAAATAATAAAGTGCAAGTACTCTGTATACTTTGTACAACAATAAATACTGTACTTCAAATTCAAAAGACTGACCACCAGCAAAAATCAGCAGCATTGCAATGTCACATATTTTGCAGATAATAATCCAGGGAATAAGGATACAAGGTAAACTATGTATTATGGTATGTCAGAATGCGATGTAGATATTTTGTAATATAACTTATAGTGGATCAGCGGGGTTCACCACTTTGGTCCACGGAGGGCAGTGTTCAAGCCCTTTATAAATTATAAGCAGCGTCTGGTGAATGAATTTGGGACAGTGTGTAGGAGGAGGAAGCTGAAAGTTAATGTAAACAAAAGTAAAGTTATGGTGTTTGAGAGAAATGAAGTCACAGAGTGTGCAGTGAGGTTGGATGGCGAGGATATGGAGAATGTGAGTGCATTCAAGTATTTGGGTAGTGTGATGAGTAAGGATGGAACTTTGGGGGATGAAGTACGTGAAAGGGTACAGCAGGGAAGAAAGGTTGTTGGTACACTGAAAGCAGTGATGAGAAATAGGGAGGTGAGTATGGAAGTTAAGAAGTCACTGCATGATGGTATTGTGATCCCTACCCTGACGTATGGAAGCGAGGCGTGGACCTTGCAAGAGGGGAACAAGTCAAGAGTGAGAGCAATGGAAATGAGTTACTTGAGAGGAGCATGTGGAGTGACGTGGAGGGACAGGTTGACGAATGAAGAAGTGAAGGAACGTTGTGGGGTAGATGTGGATGTGGTTGAAAAGATTAGGAGAAATACACTGAGGTGGTTTGGACATGTGGAGAGAATGGAGAATGAAAGACTGACTAAGAGGGTGTATGTAGGTGAGGTGGAGGGAGGGAGAGGGAGGGGTAGACCGAGGATGAGGTGGAGGGATGGAGTTGAGAGGTATATGAGGGAGGGGGGGGTGAGTTGGGGGGAGGGGAGTCAAATGGTGGGTGACAGAGTGACTTGGAGGCGTTTTGTCTGCGGCCACCCTTTGCGGGATTAGGGCGTCGGGCTATAGATAGATAGATAGTTAGACTTTATTAACCCCTCTGTGGCTGCCGACGTCAAATGACACTTGGCCGTAGCATGGAAGCTGGCTTCATTCGAGCATGGCTTTTAGAAAACAGCGAAAATTTTGGGGAAGTGAACGAACGTTCTGAACATATTGAGACTGACCTTTACTACACTCCCAGACACCATATCCATCAGTTTAGTGCACGCTGCTATGATGAGTGGACGTCAAGATATTGCACCTGGCCCTACCTTGACCCCCTCTCACCACCGCACTCTGTGCACATGTAAGGAACTAACTAGCCCTGAAATCAAGTCTAAACTGTTCCCCAAGAGTGGGGAGAATGATACAGACCAGACTGAGTCAGAAGATGGCCACAATAGCAGGGAGGAATGAAGCAGCGAAGACAGCGGCGAAGAGTGGTACAAAACATCTCCTGAAGAAGAGGACGACAGCAACGATTCCTCTGAGGGCGACGTTGCTACTCCACTACATCGTGAGAGAGCTGCACCTCCACCAAGAAGGCGGAAAATGGTTGCCAAAGAGCTCTTTCTGAGAGGAAAGAAAGCTAAGGAGAGGAGTGGCGCAGAGGACGATGAAGCGAGAGTGCAGGTGCACTCAGCCTGCACGGCCTCCCTCGTGCCACCACTTCCCGCCACTTTATATTCCGTCTCACCACTTCCCTCAGCCTCATGTGCCATCTCACCACTTCCCTTAACCTCACGTGCCCCCTCACTACCACGTCATGCACCGGGGACATCATCCTCTGAGCCTGGGGTGAAGTCAGTGCCTCG
Organism: Coenobita brevimanus; assembly: GCF_032717465.1. NCBI lineage: Eukaryota > Metazoa > Arthropoda > Malacostraca > Decapoda > Coenobitidae > Coenobita > Coenobita brevimanus. Next base: position 12,464,654 of record NC_137020.1, on the reverse strand, counting down.
GTGTGCATGTAAGGTCTGGAGGACTGTATAACAAAGTGGGAGGCAGACCAGGCAGCAGCCGGGAGTGCAGGTGTCCCCTTTCCAAGCAGCCTAAGGATGGAAGGAAACGCAATAGTTCAGACCAAGGACTTTTGCCTTTGACAACACGATCTCTGGTGTTAGGCACACGACAGGGCTGATGGCGACGAGCTCTATCATGAGTTTTTTCCTCCTCTTCTTTGACGAGCAACTCATGACAATAATTGCCACAGAGACCAACCGTTTTTTTTCATCATACGGCGGCAGACGTGGCACAGGAAGAAACGTATAAGACAAGACATGGGACGAACGTGACAGTGCCAACCTTGTATGTGTTCATGGCACTGACGATGTTGATGTCCTTGGTAAAGAAACATGCATTTGTTGACTACCGGACCACCGATGTCTTGACACGGTCGATGCATTCAGCAAGTACATGGCACGAAACACATACCAGAACATCCTACGGTTCCTTCATATCTCCGACAACACAACCTCGAACCCAAAAGACAGTTTGCGAAAGATCAGAATTGTTTTGGAAAACGTCAAAGGCAAATTCAAATACTATTTTGGAGCTTTTCAAAAGACTGTGATTGACGAGTTGTTGATGTTGTTCTGGGGGCGTATATCTTTCAGGTATTACATTCCATCTAATCATCGTTTTGGCATCAAGATACTTGTGCTGTGTGATTGTGATACGGGTGTTGTCCTAGATATACAGCGGGGCAAACACCGTTATTCCCCATCATGATCATCTTGACATTTCTGGTACAGTTGTGAAGCAACTGATGGAAGATTATGTGGGTAGACATATACTCTTCACAGATAATTGGTACACGTCTCCTGATTTAGCAATGCACCTGCTATCACGAGGCATTGGTTCCCGTGGCACAGTGCGGCCAAGTAGACGTGATATGCCACGCTTCCGTGAGGAGCAAAGCACAGTGCTGTTGCAATGTAGCATTGATCTCCTTTCCCTGCGATGGCGAGACAAGCGTGATGTGCACATGCTATCAACGGTGCACACAGGTGCTCTCGTCAACACAGGGAAAGTTGATCATGCGACAAGCTAGTGTATTCGAAGGCCAAATGCAGTCACAGACTTCAATCATAACATGCACTTGGTTGATAAAAGTGACGTGCAGATTGGTAGTGTGAAGAGCATTAGTCGTTCTATCAAGTGGTACAAGAAACTCTTTTTCCACACTCTAAATCATGTCAAAACAATTATCAATCTTTCTAAATCAAACTTTCTTCATAGACAAATTAACAATCTACTAAACAACCCAAATGATAACAAAATATTCTGGTCCGTCCATAATTCATTCAAATCTAACTTCACTACCACCTCTTCCATTTCACTGTTACTGTGTAATGACGGAATATTTTAGTCATCAATAAATGACCCCAGTGAAATAAAGGAAATAATAGAAAACCACCAGAGTAATGCTAGGAAATTTTTGACATTATGGAAAATGGGTAGCGTGATCTTATTAGAGGGTTTATGGAAAATGGGTAGCGTGATCTTATTAGAGGGTTTATGGATAATGGGTAGCAAGATCTTATTAGAGGGTTTATGGATAATGGGTAGCGTGATCTTATTAGAGGGTTTATGGGAAATGTGGTAACGTGAAACTTTTGACGAGTGCGTGAGCCGTTATATATTAAGCACACTTTGCGGGCCACTCAATCCCGTCTGTACCATACCACTCCTTAGAGGATAACAAAGTTCAAAACTCGTAATGACTTAACTTAAGTTTACCAAGCATTAAGAACTGAGACAAATTACTCTTCACTGTGAATAAACCCAAATGAGATGATAATGAGGATCTACATCACTGGAGATTTAAATATTTTCAAGTTAATGTAATGGGGTGTATAAAAGCCCGCGTTGCCTAGAGGCAATGAGGGGATCCTCTCTTTGGCTCAGTGGTAACGTGCGCGCGTATCAAGCGCGAGGGCCCGGGATCGAATCTCAGCCAGGACTATGATTAAGTTTCATATCAGTTGTTACACTAAGTTAATATTGAAAGAACACAGATACACACATCCCGTGGTCACAATTGGACTCGCGGGAAAATTAAAAGAATACGGATGAACTTGGATATACTAACCCCGTGTTCACAGTTGGACTCGTGGGAAGAATCGAAAAATACTGATACATGAATATATTAATCCCGTGGTTACAGTTGGACTCGCGGGAAGACTCAAAGAATAATGATACACGTGAATATATTAATCCCGTGGTCACAGTGGGACTAGCGGAAAGATTCAAAATGTACCAAGATATTATCTCCAGATTAAACTTGTTTAACTCAAGAATCATATTCAGAAATTATATGAAGAGTTGTCAAGTGGATTGTAATCAAAATGGACCAGCCGATATATTCCTTACTTAAGCTACGTGAACTAGGTAAAAGGGGATGGGGTGTAATTGTGTGAGGAGTTGGCAGAGGCTTGAAACAGACGATCAGCAATGTTGAAGAGAAGCGGCGGTCTGGTTAATCAGTACAAGAAGGATCAGGGGATAATATGAATTTTTTAACTTCCGAATATGAGGACTTATTGCACGAGGGAGAGGAGAGGGGGGGAAGGATGAGAGTTCGACACCAAACTGCAATGTTCAAGAGAAGCGGCAGTCTGGCACTTGTCTTTTTTTTTTCTTTTTTCTTTCCGGGCTATCGACCACTGGGGCCAAAGCTCATGGACATTAAGGCCATATATATATATAAAAATACTTGGGTAGTGTGATGAGTAAGGATGGAGGTTTGGAGGGTGAAGTGCTTGAAAGGGTACAGCAGGGAAGAAAAGTTGCTGGTTCTTTGAAAGCAGTGATAAGAAACAGGGAAGTGAGCATGGAAGTGAAAAAGTTACTACATGACAGTATTGTGATACCAACTCTAACGTACGGAAGCGAAGCTTGGACATTGTTGGAAGGACACAAGTCAAGAGTGAGAGCAGTGGAAATGAGTTATTTAAGAGGAGCCTGTGGAGTCACGTGGAGAGACAGGCTGACGAATGAGGATATAAAGGAGCGTTGTGGTGTGGATGTGGATGTGATAGGAAGCGTTATGAGGAACACACTGAGGTGGTTTGGCCATGTGGAGAGGACGGAGGGTGAAAGACTGACGAAGAGAGTGTATGTGAGTGAGTTGGAGGGGGGAAGAGGGAGGGGGAGGCCGAGGATGAGATGGAGGGATGGGGTGGAGAGGTATATGAGAGAGGGGGGTGTGAGTTGGGAGCAGGGCAGTGAAATGGCAGGGGACAGGTCGACTTGGAGGCGATTTGTTTGTGGCCACCCCAAACGGTATTGAGGCGTCTGGCATTTTATTTATATATATATATATATATATATATATATATATATATATATATATATATGTATATATTGAGGTATTGAGGCGTCTGGCATTATATATATATATATATATATATATATATATATATATATATATATATATATATATATATATATATATATATATATATATATGGCATTATATATATATATATATATATATATATATATATATATATATATATATATATATATATAGGAGACGTGTTACCTCGTCACGACAAGCGTGGACAACAGAAAAATCACGCTTGTCGTGACGAGGTAACACGCCTCCTGGCTGAATCACTCCTCACTCACCACCTACAGCCCACACTGGGCACACATGACTGCTCCACGCCCCTTCTCTGTTTTTAAGGTTTGACTTATGTATTGTCTTATTACATGTATTTCTGTTTAAATTTTCCTTGTACTTAGTAGCATCCCACCAACGTTAGCTATGTATAATTCATTTCCTCATCTTATCATAATAATTCTTCACTTGTATTTTATTAGACATGGTGTTTTACTTTGGTTTTTTACTTTAGTTTTCGTATTTTTATCATAGACATGGTGTTTACTTTGATTTTATTGTATTTTCTATAGGTTTGAAAATGACAAACGAGTTGTCAAAACGTCACCAATTTATTAAAGATGTTCCTGATTACGTTGGTGTTTATCTTCATATTGAGACTACGCTTCCCCCATGGTGAATCTATTGCATATATATATATATATATATATATATATATATATATATATACAGTATATATATATATATAATAATTTTTATTTTATTTGTTTTTTGTATTTTTATTTTTATTATTTTTTTTTTTAATATTTTTTGACCTTACATTATTCATAAACAAAAATACCTAATCTAAATACCCTAAAACTAATCACCTAACAGACAAATCGCTAACCTATACTAAATCCTAAGAGACAAATACCTAGACCTATAATAATGGTAAAAAAGCCTCGACCAAGAGAACACCATCGACTGCAGATATGTAATGCCTTTCTACATTACATACCTGCACTCATCACCTGGTGACCGTCAGTCGAGGCACAACCTAATATAGGGAACATTAATATATGAAAGGGAACCAGACGAGTCAGGAACATTTCCATATACGTCAGCTGTCGGCCCTAATTAGAATAACTTAAACAAGATTGTATAATATATTTACGTAATATGTACAAAACGTGAAGGACCTCGCCCAACCGACCACCATCGACTGCAAGTGCCCAATACCGTTCTATATTGCACACTTGCACTCATCAGCTGGTGACTGTCAGGCGAGGAACCGGGTTTAATGTAGGAGAAATCAATATTAGAAATACATCAGTGGGAAGGAAGAACTATTTCAAATATGTCAACTGTCAACCCTAATTAATAGTACACTATATACATATTTACAGTCGATAGAAACCATATCCATACGGTAAAAAAGTCACATCACTCTGATCAGTCCGGTCTCTCTCAAGAAAGCCATCAATTTATTAGTCATAACAATGTCCCCATCACCTAGGATGGTGGAAAGGGTGAAGGGGACATCTGCTGCGCCGCAGTAATTTATAAGTGAAGCCCTTTCACGAATAAATCGCCGACAACGCAGGATGATATGACTGATAGATAACACCGCATCATAGATGTCACAGTGCGGTGGGAATCGTCTTTCCATATAAGGTTTCATGTGCGTTAGGATGGTGGCATTAAACCGCAAATGAGCCAAAACTTTTTCTTCCAGGTGACTGGGACGGTTGGCAGTGTCCCAGTCGCCCAGGTATGGCTTGCATGTTGGAATATTTAGTCTGGTCCACTGACCTTGCCACAGAAGATTTATTGATTTCTTTCCGAGAGAGAGAGACTCGACCATAGATCACGAGGAACGTCCCAAGTCTCCTCGAGCTCTACAGCCGACTTTGCAAGTAAGTCAGCCTGCTCATTGCTGTAGATACGACAATGACTAGGCACCCAGATCAGTATGAAGGACTTGTTGCATGAATGCAGTTTATTAACAATGCGGCCCTGGATCTCATTAGAATCCGTAGTGCAAGAAGCAATTGCCTGAAGGGCTGATGTTGAATCTGAAAATATGACAAATGAGTCATACCTAGAATTGAGAGCAGAGTCTATGGCTTTGTCAATAGCAAAAAGTTCGGAGGTAAACACAGATGTATGAGGGCACATTCGGTCGACCATACACTTGCACCCACACATTCACTCGACTTACAACCGTTGGTGTACAATTGGTGGGACCTCAAGTGACGCACGATGATGTTACAAAACAAGTGGTGGACCTCCGCCTCCGGCGCCTTGGCCTTTGGTGCTGGGAGCCATATTATGTCAACGGTAAAGCTGGGTGGCTCCCAAAGTGCTATATTTTTTTACATCAACTTGTCAAAGTCACTGAGGTCCACACCAAGCTCCTGAGTCAGTAAGTGGAGGCGAATGGCAAGTGGACAATGCACCCCCCGCAGAAGGTGGTGGTATTGACACGGGGGTACAGGCCACATTGCCGATATTACTTTTCCTATATGTTCTTTGTCCATAGGACAAGGCCAGATGGTCACGGCATATATGGAGGGGAGGCACATTCGCCTCCACTTCCATTCGAGCTACTTGGGTACACCGGACGGCTCCAAGAAACATTCATAAACATTTATTCTGCAATATATCCAAACCTTTCAGCGTGGCATCGGATGCCAAGCGATACACCTGTGTGCCATAGTCTAGCTACGATCGAATAAGGGACTTATATACAATTAAAAAAGATTTTCTGTCGGCACCCCATGTAGTACCTGCTAGGTACTTGTGGACATTTAATGGTTTATCACAACAAGCAAGCATGTTATTAACATGAATTTTGAAGTTCAAACGACGGTCAAAATGTAGTCTCCAAAACATTACATAATTTTGAAAAGGTATCGCCTGATTATCCAAAGTTAAGCACAAATTAGGTACGAGTTGTAAAAACTACAGCGGCACACTTAGGGACAGAGAACTTAAATCCTCACTGCAAGGCCCATTGGTGAACGGAATCAAGGGCTGCTTAAATCCTCCCAGCCGAAAATTGTGCATTATGGGAAGAGTGCCATATTGCACAATCTTCAGCATAGAGCGAGTATTAAAGATTCCTCAGGACGGGAGTTGATGACAGAATATCATTGATCATAATGCTAATTAAAGTGGGACTAAGCACACTTCCCTGTTGCACCCTGTTTTCCTGCATAACTATATCCGATGTTACGTTATAGGGCAATTTGACAGAGAAAGTCTTGCCTCTTAAGAACTTTGAAATAAAAATAGGCAAATTTCCTCTTAAACCATAAGCATAGAGCTTTATCAGCATACTGTGTCGCCATGTCATGTCATAGGCTTTATGGATGTCCAAGATCACCCCTATCATGAATTCTTTATTGGCAAACGCCTCTGCAATACAATGCTCCAAATTCATTAAATGATCTAGTGAACTTCTGCATTTACGGAAGCCACATTATTGATCATTTAACAAATTCTTCGACTCTAAAACAAAAAGAAGCCTATTATTAACCATACGTTCCATGACCTTACATAGACAAGAAGTAAACACAATAGGGATTCATAAGACGACCAGCCTCTTTGGGTATCGGTATGATGTGCGCAAAGTGCCATGAGTTTGGGAACATTTGAGATGCCCAAATCTCATTGTACAATGCTAACATCTTAGTCAGGCTGTCCTGATTAAGATGCTTGATCATACCGTATGTGATGGGTCTGGTCCAGGGCTGGTGTCTTTACAGGATTTAATGGCAAGGAGCAGTTCATATAGCGTAAACTCTTGATTGTACAGGGAGTCTACGTCTTCTGTGGCAAAGTCTATTAACTGTAGCTCAGCCGTGTGTTTATGATGTTGAAAACGCTGGTCATAAATGGCTGAGCTACTTACATGAGAAAAACTCCGGGCGAGGATGTTAGCAAAGTCCACGGGCTCGTCACGGATGGTGCTGTTCACCTGCAGGATGGTGACAGGCAAGTATGGGCCCTTATTATTAAATATTCTAATAGTGGACCAGCCTTTACTTAATGGTGTTGTACGAGTCACTGTGGACACAAAGGACCGCCAGGAGTCACGTTTGGCCCTTCTTATGTTTCTCCTTGCCTCAGCCCATGCCTGTTTGTACGCAATTAAATTTTCCTCAGTGGGCTGACTATCAAAAATCCTGTATCTTCTATTGCGTTTCCTTAATGCTTATCAGCAATCCGGCGTCCACCAATGTGCTTTATGCTTCGCATGAACTGTAGAAGTCTTGGGAATAGCAGCCTCAGCTGAGTGTAATATGGATTTAGTTAAATTTTTGACCTTAACATCTATGGTCTCTCCAGATATATCTAACATGGCGATCCATGAGAAGGATCCCCAATCTGCTTTCTTACGGTATAATTTTGGAGGTGGAGGGTCCGAAACGATGTCGCGTGTATAAGAAAGACAGATGGGTAAATGATCACTTCCCAAAGAGTCGTCATAAGGGTCCCATGAGAAATCTTGATGTATACCAGGGAAGGCCAGAGATAAGTCAATGGCCGAAAAGTTACCAGTACGATCATCTACACGAGTCGCTCTACCATCGTTCAGAAGACAGAGGTTGGACTGTAGTATTAGGTGGGCTACTTGCTCCCCACGACCATCAATCCTCAAGCTACCCCATTGATAGCGATAGGCGTTAAAGTCGCGCAACACTAACTTGTTTTCAGGCAGATGTTCAAATAGTGAATTTAAAGCATCACTATTAATGAGGCCATGTGGAGGACAGTACAGAGAACAAATAGACAGATACATGTTATTAAATTTTACTCTGCATACGACAGCTTCCAGAGTAGAATTTAGAATCACTTCCATTTGTGGGTGTGATTTGTGTGTGTATGACAACTCCGTGACCTTCATATCTTCTATACAAATGGTAGTGTTTGAACTGTGGAGGATCAGGATGATCCTTCAGGTGCGCCTCCTGTAAACAAACAATGTCTGGCCTGTGTAGGGAAAGCAAGATTGCTATATTTTGTAACTTATTACCGACACCTTTACAATTCCACTGTAATATAGTGAAAGCAACAGTTTAAGATTTACGAGGGTGGCCAGTGCTCTTAGTTTTTTTTATGCCACCTGGCAACAGGCGAGTGGCTACCGGGGGACCTTTCCCGGTGCTTGCTGACGGAAACCTCCATATTTTCGTCAATAACAAGGCTCCCAGACTCCACCGAGGAAGAGCTATTACTCATCTCCCTCGCTGGACCAGGAGCAGGAAGAACATGAGGACGTGACTGTTTGGTGAGGGTGGTCAGATTAATTTCATCAGACTTGTCAGACTTCGATTTTGGTCGCACCAACTGCAAAGGAGCAGCGGCAGCCTGAGAGTAGGAAGTAGCGACAGGAATGTCTGTAAGAGAGTTGGAACGTACAGGGGGTCTAGACTGAGAGGTAGGGCGAGTGGCATGAGGAGTGAAGGTAAGGTCAGTCTGTGTTTCCACTGTGCACATCACGGGACGGGAAACAACCGCCGATGCATAGGAGATATTAGGCTTGGGAGTTGCATGCAACTCCTTCACCTTCTTCCTAGCATCGTAGAAGGAAATGCCCTCTGTCGCTTTCACTATGCAGACTTCCTTCTCCTCCTTCCACTTCAGACAATCCCTCGAGGAAGTGGAGTGAGCATCCTTGCAGTGAAAGCAGCACTCAGTCTCGGATGTACAATTGTCAGCAGAGAGACCTACAACCATGCACTTGCCATACACGAAGTTCGAAGCCCAACAAGTCTTTTCGTGGTGTCCATAGAGCTGACATTTTCCACAACGAAGGGGATTGGGAAGGTATGGTCTCACACTGATAATTTCGTATCCTACTTTCACATTAGTAGGAAGAGATACTTTTCCAAATGTCAAGATTACTGTGGCTGTCTCGTCCTTTTGCCTTCCTGGAATCGAGTTATAAAATGGGCATCAATTACATCTTGCTGAGCAAGTTCACGGATGATGTCGTCCTCTTCCATTACCATGAGGTCCCTGCATGTGATAACATTTTTGCAGGAATTCAGAGGATGAGGGATCCTCGGCTCAACACCATAACAATGAAATTTGCTCAACTTCATCAAATCCTTAACCTGGGACGAGTTTGCAGTCTTTACTAGAAGATCTCTGCTAGCAAGTTTTTTCACCTGTTCCACTTCTTCTGCACATCCATCATTCACCTTCTTGATAATGAAGGGATTGAGGTTGAACAGGGGAGTAGAACCAACTGCGTGCAGCAAAACAAAACAGGCGTTTTTTAAGTCAGTGTCTAGTGGAGGGCGTGTCCGGGGCCATTCAGTCTGGGGGCTGTCTGTCTGTTGAACAGTCGAGTCGTCAGGACCATCTCCCGCCCCTGAAGGGGGGGGAGAAGGCAGTAGAGGCATCCACTATAGTAACCACTTCCCTCTTTGGGGGAAGTGGGAAGGAGGAGAAGAAACAAACAAGGGACAAAAAAAACTGGGCAAGACACCTAAGGCAAAGATTGCCCTCTCAAACTACTCCAGGGAGGCCCGACCGTGTTGATTCACGCCCCAGAGCGATCATTGGGGGGGAGGGGCTGCGTGGCCAATAAGCAAAGGTAATCTCAGTAAAGAGGAACAGACACCTACTGTTCCTAGCTAATAGGGATGGGAGGATAGTGAGGAACTAGCTATCCTAACATCACCAGAAGGGTGAAAGAAGTTAATTGCTGGTGTGGCAGCCCTGAAAAATAGAGGAGAGAGCAGATGAAAACACGTCTGACCTCCCCGCAACCATGCATCAAAGTCCCGGCACTTGTCGCCGTCTTGTTCCTTTTTATACTAAATCAAGACAGTGTTCGGGAATCGGCTAAAATTTTAACTAATTCTATCTATCTATCTATTGCCAGACGCCTCAATCCCGTTTGGGGTGGCCACAAACAAATCGCCTCCAAGTCGCCCTGTCCCCCGCCATTTCACTGCCCTGCTCCCAACTCACACACCCCCTCTCTCATATACCTCTCCACCCCATCCCTCCATCTCATCCTCGGCCTCCCCCTCCCTCTTCCCCCCTCCACCTCACTCACATACACTCTCTTTGTCAGTCTTTCACCCTCCATCCTCTCCACATGGCCAAACCACCTCAGTATGTTCCTCATAACGCTTCCTATCACATCCAAATCAACACCACAACGCTCCTTTATATCCTCATTCGTCAGCCTGTCTCTCCATGTGACTCCACAGGCTTCTCTTAAATAACTCATTTCCACTGCTCTCACTCTTGACTTGTGTCCTTCCAACAACGTCCAAGCTTCACTTCCGTATGTTAGAATTGGTATCACAATACTGTCATGTAGTAACTTTTTCACTTCCATGCTCACTTCCCTGTTTCTTATCACTGCTTTCAAAGAACCAGCAACCTTTCTTCCCTGCTGTACCCTTTCAAGCACTTCACCCTCCAAACCTCCATCCTTACTCATCACACTACCCAAGTACTTAAACGTACTCACATTTTCCAATTCCTCAATATCCAACCTCGCTGTACATTCACTGACTTCACCTCTCTCAAAGACCATCACTTTACTCTTCCCTACATTCACCTTTAGATTCCGTTTCTTACACACTCTCCCAAACTCATCCACCAAGCCTTGCAGCTCCCCTTTGTCTTCACTGAACAACACAGTATCATCTGCAAACAACAGTACAGGGAGTTTCCAAACACTATCCTCTCTCACCAGGGCCACTCCAACATCCACTACCCTACCTTTTACCTCTTTTAATACCCCATCCATGTACAGATTGAACAACCATGGAGACATGACACATCCCTGATTCAACCCAACTTTCAAAGAGAAAAATTCACTTAGTTCACCATCCACATGCACTGCAGCCTTCGCACCGTCATACATACTCTTCACAGCATTCAACAACTTCCCATCTACTCCATATATTCTTAACACTTTCCACAATCCTTGTCTATCCACCCTGTCATATGCTTTCTCCAAATCCATGAAAGCCGCATACAACTTCTTTTCCTTCTCTAGAAACTTTTCCATGAAAGATCTAAGAATGAATATCTGATCTACACAACCTCTTCCCTTCCTAAAGCATCCCTGTTCTTCTCCAACTAATTTCTCTGTTCTTTCTCTAACTCTGTCAATAAGTATCCTACCATACACTTTTCCTATTATACTAAGAAGACAAATGCCCCTATGATTACCACACACTTCTTTTTCCCCTTTTCCTTTGTACAAGGGAATAATTATACCTGACTTCCAATCCTCCGGGACTCTACCTTCCTCCCAGGCCAATCTGCACATCTTCCACATCCATGCTACTAGTATCTCTCCCCCATGCTTCAGTATTTCACCACACACTCCATCAATTCCTGGGACTTTCCCCGATTTAACTTTCTTCATTGCTTCCACAACTTCTATCCCACTGATTTCTTCCTGTCTTCTCACCTCCCTCCTTCTCCCAGCCATTCCCCAGCCACTTATACTCGCATTACTTCCATCCTCTACGTTCAACAAATCCTTAAAGTGTTCTCCATCTGCTCACTTTTTCTCCCTTCTCCGCTAGTAATCTACCATTTTTATCTTTCACTCCCCTGCTAACTTCACTTCCACCCTGTCTTACTCTTTTCACCTCTTTCCAGAACATTTTCTTACAGTCCCTCCACTTTACACTCAAATTCCTTCCGAATTCATCATCCACTCTTTTCTTACTCTCTCATACTAATCTTTTCACCTCTTTCTTTCTACATATAACTCTCTCTTCCGCCTCTCAACTTCTTCCACGCCCTTATTTCTCATCCATTCATTGTATGCTTTCTTCTTTTGTGCCACAGCCTGTCTCACCTCTTCAGTCCACCACGCTGTTCCTTGCACCCCCCTCCGTCTTCTCTTCCTTCCACACACCACATCACATGCTGCACATATTTCTTCTGTAAATATCCTACACACCTTCCACGTCTCCCATCTGCTCCAATTCATATTTGCCCAATCGTTCCTCCACTTCTCTCTTATACTCTGCCATTTTCTCATCCTCTTGTAACCTTTCCACTCTCCTTGCAACTACTCCTTCCTCTCGTCTTTCCCTTCTTCTATTCCTCCATCTTACTTGAATTCTAATTCTGTCCACCACCAAGTAGTGGTCAGAAAGTCCACTCCCCCAACCTCTATACACTCTTGCATCCATTACACATCTTCGCATCCTTTCATCCACACACACATAATCAATCATTGCCTTCCTTTCATTCAGTTCACCACCCACCCTTCTCATCACTCGCCATGTATACCTGTGGATCATTTTATGCCTGAAGAGGGTATTGGCTATCACCAACCCCCTCCCAGCACAAATGTCCACTAATGCGCTCCCATTCTCATCTATCTCAGCAGGCACACCCCACTCACCAACTATTCCATCCACCTTCACATTCCCAACTTTACCATTCATATCACCAATCAAAAACACTCTCTCATTCCTTCCAAACTTATCCATGCACACTTCTACATTTGTCCAGAACTCTTCTCTCATTCTTCTAGCACGATCTTGCGTTGGTGCATACACACACATAATCGCCCACATTTGTATTCCAACTTTCAACTTTACCCAAACAATCCTTGACCCAACTGATCCATACTGTCTTATGCTCCTCTTCCATCTTTTACTCACAACTACAGTATACATACTCCTTCCTTTGCCCTCTCATTCTCACCTACTCCTGCACATATACCCCATCCATACTCCCATTCTCTCACACTTTCTCCTCTCCATTTTGTTTCAGTTATTCCACATACATCCACTTTCGCACCCTCAAGCACCTGGACAATCTCTCTCTCTTTCACCTCATCATTCGCTCCCCTTACATTCCAGGTTCCAATAACCATGTCCTTTGTCCGGTCCTTGGTCGTCATCGTTTGGTCAGTCCTTGTCTGAGGCTTATTGTTTGTTTTTTTAGTTAGTTGTTTTCCGGGGAGGGGCACTAACGCTCCGCCAACCCTTTTAGTCGCCTTTTACGAAGAGCAGGGATACTGGGGGAGTATTCTTGAAAAAAAAAATAAATAAATAAATACTTTTGCACTTGACATACGTAGCAAAATGACTTACGATGTTGAAATTTTTGTGATAAGTGTACAGGAACTACTATCATAACGAAGGCAAATCAGTTAGGAATCAGAGCAGTATTATTACCCGCATCGAGTTATATGCCTACGTGACTGTAAACACGTTTCAATAACATAAATCTCGCGCTTCACAAACGACTATCTTCAATATTCTTATTTCAGACATTTTCAATTCATCACTGCATAGTGCAAAAGGGGAAATCTAATAACTTCAGCACATAAATCTCTAGATTAGAATACGAAGATAGACATTCGCGATTTTTAATTTCTACTAACTTTCGCGGTTACACGTCTTTGTTGGCATGGAGCTGGTTCATTATTCACATTAATACTTGACTTAGTACTGTCAGTATCAGAAACATGTTCATATTATGAATATCAACTAAGACTAGATTTCAATATAAGATTTAACGGTTAAATGATCTGTACAGACTATATTTATAATAATGCCTAAGATTACACCCACAATACTAGCCTATACCAACTTATACTAATACTTAAAATTATGGCACTACAACAGTACCCCAATGGAAATCTAGCACATGACCCATGTGGAAAAGCCAACCCTCTTGTTGATATTTTAAAAACAAATTCAACCCTAATTACAGAAAATCACAATATTCCTGTACTTGATTTTGATTCCCCTCAAATACCCCCTTTCAAGATTCGCACAAGATACATACAAGCTGTAAGTAGACGAAGCTACTGGTCCAGATGAAATTCCTTCAATTGTACTTAAAAATTGCTCCTCAGTGTTGGCTCCTGTGTTGGCAAAATTTTTCCACTTATGCATCTGTACCTCATGTTTTCCAGCCTCTTGGAAAGAAGCAAATATCCATCATGTTCCTAAAAAGGGGACCACTTCTGATCCATCAAACTATAGACCAATCGCTATAACTTCCGTTCTCGGTAGTTTTTGAGACACTAATGAATAAACACATACCGTAGTCAAGCATCTAGAAATCAATAAATAAATCAATGATCGGCAGTATGGATTTAGACAAGAACGTTCAACTGTAGACATTCTTTACCTTCTTACCCATCAGATTAACAACATAATAGACCAACATGGTGAAACACACACAGTAGCACTTGATATTTCAAAAGCATTTGACAGAGTATGGCACTGGGCCATATTGTCTAAGATGTCACACTATGGCCTTGCATCACAGGTTCCTCTAATTTCTTCTTACCTTCATAACGAAAAATTACGGGTCATGGTAGATGGAATTTATTCCCACTTTCATTCCATAAATGCTGGCGTACCTCAGGGATCTGTTTTGGCCCCAAACCCTCTTTCTCATTCATATAAATGACCTCCTACTGTACCTGTCACACACAACCCATTACACTCTTATGCTGACGACTCGACACTTCATAGTTCTTTCACATTTAGTACCTCCTTTACACAATCTGGTATTATGAATTCCCAAATAAACACAGCAATTTCTCTGAATCAGGACGTTTCTAAAATTTATCAATGGAGACAAACAAACCTGGTCTTATTTAATGCTCAGAAAACTAAATACATTAATTTCTCCAACAGAAAGAATTCCTCAGACTCCCAAATAATTTTAAATGATGTCAATATTCCTATATCTACTACAATTGATATCCCAAGTGTCACATTAAACACCAACCTAAGCTGGACAGCTTATGTTAAATCCCTTGCTAAAAAGGCTTCTAAAAATTTGGAATTTCTGTACAGAGTTCGTGAATTCTTCACTGACGAGCAGTTGGCCACAATATACAAAAGTCATGTGCGTTCTCAGATCGAATACTGTTCGCCACTGTGGAGTGGATGTGGAGTAGTTGCATTGAGGCATTTGGACGAAATTCAGTATGAAACCATTAGATTAATCAATGATCTTGCTGTTAAGCAGGACCTTCCTTCATTATCAGTACGTAGATATTGCATCTTTAGCATTATTTTACCGATATTTCTACTGTAAGTGTTGACGAACTTGCTTCAACTGTGCCTCCCCGTCACATTATCTCCCGAAATACTTGGGCAGCTGGGAGCACCCATGAATTCACACTCTCTCCCCTGCAATGCAGAACCTCTGCCTATCGAAGTCATTTTTCCCCAGAACTACTACACTCTGGATTTCACTTCCTGGGAGGTGCATCCCGCAAACATGTAATCCACTTCAATTTAAATCCAGTTGTTATAAATATTTTATGAATGGAGGATGCCTTTAGGCACATGGACTTTTTTTTTTATTTCCTTTGCTTTTCCTTCCTCCACTCATTGTCTCTTAAAAAAAAAAAAAAAAAAAAAAAATGGTAGACGTGTGCATGTTCAATACGCATCACTACTACTGCCAGAAAACCGGAAAGACAATCTCGATGCGGAAGATCGTGCATGATTGTGTGTTTGACTATTGCAGGAGTACGGTCACCAGTCGGCAGTGCCATGGGGCATACAAATGTGGTAAAAGACACACCAGACAGACTCGCTGCAAAGAATTGGGCCGCACAGCACTATATGGTGAAGTTGCCGCCACTCACTGAAGCACAAGGTATGGCGAGAGGGTCAAGAGGTGCAAAGTTGCTCTGCCATGTCTGTGCAACAACTGACAGGAGGCAATGAGAGTGAAAGCTCACCACCTGGCACTGCAACGGATGTAAGGTGCCTCTCTGCCCTCACCGCTTTCCAAAGTATCATCCCTTGGCGAGATACTAACTCACTGATTTTCCAAATAATGCAGTGTAATTATAAGTGTGACTGTACGTAACTTTTACTGTAATGTGTTTATTTCTAAAAGGAAGGAATTGCTATAGTGAAAGATGAAAGTAAGTGTTTGGAAAAGTAAGGGAAAATAAGTAAGCCTCGAAGATAAAGTGAAATTCAGAGACGGTGACTTATCTATGTTTACTAATGACCTGCGAAGGGACGGCAGAGAGGGGTAAATGTTGGCCTGGCCTGACTCCAGATCTAGCACTATGCACAAGAGGTTAGTATTTATTATTGATTTATTTTTTTATATTGTTTCATCCGTTTAGTGTATTTTGTTTGCCTTCATTTATTTTCCATTTCTGTTGCTCTTGTATTTGATTGTGAAGGACTTAAATTCGATGTTGAATGCTGCTGAAAGATATATTTACAAGCGCAGGGCACCAAAATGCTTTCTCAAAAGTGACCATGCTAATACCAGACAATATCGTCTTTTGACCGTGTGAATTTTCGCCAGAAGACAAAGGGAGACACATGATCTCGACTTAGACAGAAAATATCATCTATCTCCTCCCTTGCGACAGACAGACAGCAACTAACTTTACGAGAATAACAACATACATGATAAACAAGAAATACGTAAAAGGCGACTTAAAGGGTTGGCGGAGGGTTAGTGCCCCTCCCCGGAAAACAACTAACTAAAAAAACAAACAATAAGCCTCGGACAAGTACTGACCAAACGATGACGACCCAGGACCGGACAAAAGACATGCTTATAGGAACGTGGAATGTAAGGGGAGCGAATGATGAGGTGAAAGAGAGAGAGATTGTCCAGGTGCTTGAGGGTGCGAAAGTGGATGTATGTGGAATAACTGAAACAAAATGGAGAGGAGAAATTGTGAGAGAATGGGAGTATGGATGGGGTATATGTGCAGGAGTAGGTGAGAATGAGAGGGCAAAGGAAGGAGTATGTATACTGTAGTAGTGAGTAAAAGATGGAAGAGGAGCATAAGACAGTATGGATCAGTTGGGTCAAGGATTGTGTGGGTAAAGTTGAAAGTTGGAATACAAATGTGGGCGATTGTGTGTGTATATGCGCCAATGCAAGATCGTGCTAGAAGAGTGAAAGAAGAGTTCTGGACAAATGTAGAAGTGTCCATGGAAAAGTTTGGAAGGAATGAGAGAGTGTTTTTGATTGATGATATGAATGGTAAAGTTGGGAATGTGAAGGTGGATGGAATAGTTGGTGAGTGGGGTGCGCCTGCTGAGATAGATGAGAATGGGAGCGCATTAGCGGATATTTGTGCTGGGAGGGGGTTGGTGACAGCCAATACCCTCTTCAGGCATAAAATGATCCACAGGTATACATGGCGAGTGATGAGAAGGGTGGGTGGTGAACTGACTGAAAGGAAGGCAATGATTGATTATGTGTGTGTGGATGAAAGGATGCGAAGATGTGTAATGGATGCAAGAGTTTATAGGGGTTGGGGGAGTGGACTTTCTGACCACTACTTGGTGGTGCCCAGAATTAGGATTCAAGTAAGATGAAGGAATAGAAGAAGGGAAAGACGAGAGGAAGGAGTAGTTGCAAGGAGAGTGGAAAGGTTACAAGAGGATGAGAAAAAGGCAGAGTATAAGAGAGAAGTGGAGGAACGATTGGGCAAATATGAATTGGAGCAGATGGGAGACGTGGAAGGTGTGTATAGGATATTAACAGAAGAAATATGTGCAGCATGTGATGTGGTGTGTGGAAGGAAGAGAAGACGGAGGGGGGTGGAAGGAACAGTGTGGTGGACTGAAGAGGTGAAACAGGCTGTGGCACAAAAGAAGAAAGCATACAATGAATGGATGAGAAATAAGGGCGTGGAAGAAGTTGAGAGGCGGAAGAGAGAGTTATATGTAGAAAGAAAGAGAGAGGTGAAAAGATTAGTAAGAGAGAGTAAGAAGAGAGTGGATGAGGAATTCGGAAGGAATTTGAGTGTAAAGTGGAAGGACTGTAAGAAAATGTTCTGGAAAGAGGCGAAAAGAGTAAGACAGGGTGGAAGTGAAGTTAGCAGGGGAGTGAAAGATAAAAATGGTAGATTACTAGTGGAGAAGGGAGAAAAAGTGAGCAGATGGAGAGAACACTTTAAGGAATTGTTGAACATAGAAGATGGAAGCAATGCGGGTATAAGTGGCTGGGGAATGGCTGGGAGAAGGAGGGAGGTGAGAAGACAGGAAGAAATCAGTAGTACAGAAGTTGTGGAAGCAATGAAGAAAGTTAAATCGGGGGAAGCCCCAGGAATTGATGGAGTGTGTGGTGAAATACTGAAGCATGGGGGAGAGATAGTAGTAGAATGGATGTGGAAGATGTGCAGATTGGCCTGGGAGGAAGGTAGAGTCCCGGAGGATTGGAAGTCAGGTATAATTATTCCCTTGTACAAAGAAAATGGGGAAAAAGAAGTGTGTGGTAATCATAGGGGCATTTGTCTTCTCAGTATAATAGGAAAAGTGTATGGTAGGATACTTACTGACAGAGTTAGAGAAAGAACAGAGAAATTAGTTGGAGAAGAACAGGGATGCTTTAGGAAGGGAAGAGGTTGTGTAGATCAGATATTCATTCTTAGATCTTTAGTGGAAAAGTTTCTAGAGAAGGGAAAAAAGTTGTATACGGCTTTCATGGATTTGGAGAAAGCATATGACAGGGTGGATAGACAAGGATTGTGGAAAGTGTTAAGAATATATGGAGTAGATGGGAAGTTGTTGAATGCTGTGAAGAGTATGTATGATGGTGCGAAGGCTGCAGTGCGTGTGGATGGTGAACTAAGTGAATTTTTCCCTTTGAAAGTTGGGTTGAAACAGGGATGTGTCATGTCTCCATGGTTGTTCAATCTGTACATGGATGGGGTATTAAAAGAGGTACAAGGTAGGGTAGTGGATGTTGGAGTGGCCCTGGTGAGAGAGGATAGTGTTTGGAAACTCCCTGTACTGTTGTTTGCAGATGATACTGTGTTGTTGAGTGAAGACGAAGGGGAGCTGCAAGGCTTGGTGGATGAGTTTGGGAGAGTGTGTAAGAAACAGAATCTAAAGGTGAATGTAGGGAAGAGTAAAGTGATGGTCTTTGAGAGAGGTGAAGTCAGTGAATGTACAGCGAGGTTGGATAGTGAGGAATTGGAAAATGTGAGTACGTTTAAGTACTTGGGTAGTGTGATGAGTAAGGATGGAGGTTTGGAGGGTGAAGTGCTTGAAAGGGTACAGCAGGGAAGAAAAGTTGCTGGTTCTTTGAAAGCAGTGATAAGAAACAGGGAAGTGAGCATGGAAGTGAAAAGTTACTACATGACAGTATTGTGATACCAATTCTAACGTACGGAAGTGAAGCTTGGACATTGTTGGAAGGACACAAGTCAAGAGTGAGAGCAGTGGAAATGAGTTATTTAAGAGGAGCCTGTGGAGTCACGTGGAGAGACAGGCTGACGAATGAGGATATAAAGGAGCGTTGTGGTGTGGATGTGGATGTGATAGGAAGCGTTATGAGGAACACACTGAGGTGGTTTGGCCATGTGGAGAGGATGGAGGGTGAAAGACTGACGAAGAGAGTGTATGTGAGTGAGGTGGAGGGGGGAAGAGGGAGGGGGAGGCCAAGGATGAGATGGAGGGATGGGGTGGAGAGGTATATGAGAGAGGGGGGTTTGAGTTGGGAGCAGGGCAGTGAAATGGCAGGGGACAGGTCGACTTGGAGGCGATTTGTTTGTGGCCACCCCAAACGGGATTGAGGCGTCTGGCAATAGATAGATAATAAAAAAATACGTTTGGGACAGTTTTTACTTATTTGTTCCGGATTTTTTTTTTTTTTACTCTTTTTGAGCATTTTACATATTCCTTGCCTTGCACTAGCATTTTACCATTGTTTTAGGCATACACGTAATGTCTGTCTGGCTGGAAAGGCCTCCACTCCCTTATCCCCAATCAGATTTGGTCAGATGGTAATCCCGGCTCGCCTCGACTTTCAACCCTCATGGGAGATCCGGTACACTTTATGACTCATCCTTTTTACTTTTTCTCGCATAGGTCTAAAAATAGAATCTCTCACCTCTCTTTTCCCACAAACTCCACCACCCAGACAAAAAAAAAAAAAAAATGATGCTATAATAAACATAAACACCAAAAAAAATGAAAATAATTTCATATTGTTTTTCTTGTTCAAACCACGTATTATTTACTGAAATGTTTCCTGATACTTGTATCTTGTAATTTCACGTCATTTGAACACCACTGATTTTTTGTGTAAAAAAAATATATAACACTTTGTGCGATGCTGCACTGCTTCAAGACCACGCTGGGAACGATATCATCTGTTGATATTATCGCAACTTCCGCGTTTAATTGCACGCCGCAGGATGGGTCTAGGAAGCTGGAATTTTGCACTGGAAAGTGCATCGAAACTTGTTTTTCAATATGGCAAAAAAAAAAAAAAAAAAATCGATTATCAAAACTTTGAAAAATGACTGCAGGGTGGGCCTGTGGGGCGCGATATTATCCACTCGTTAGGCCACGGAGGGGTTAATTAATAAAAGAGCTGCCTGAGACAGAATTTATTCTTTGAAACTCAAAATCAACTATAATTAACGGTATTCTTCATTACTACCTGTATACTTGACCATTCAAATAATACTGATAACTGTTTCCGAAGTGTATCATAATTATACACGAAATCGGACGCAATGTTGATTTGTAGGTTGCCATGGCACGATAACGATACCTTCAGACCTTTGACTATACTGCCACCACAACCACCACCACTACTGCTACTGCTACCACAACCATCACCACTCCTACTACTACTGCTACTACTACTATTACTACTACTACTACTGGTGCTGCTGCTGCTGCTGCTGCTGCTGCTGCTGCTACTACTACTACTACTACTACTACTATCACTCCAACAACTTCTGAACACCAATAATACTACCCCCACCACCAGTCACCAACACATCTACCTCTACTACCACACCTGAAATAGCTGGTCTTCGATGTGGTAGCCAATGCGTTCCCACAAAGCGGCCGTGTCATTGCTAAGTTCCATTAGGTCAGACAGGGTCACCTCGCTCTCTCTCACGCCCAGGATATTTCCGGCCGCTGCAATGAGAGGCGAGGCGCGTTCTGGGCTGAGAGAGAGAGAGAGAGAAAGAGAAAGGGTTTATCAGTTTCTTCAGTCGCAGTCAGACGAAAGATAGAGAGAGAGAGGGGGGGGGAAGATAGACATGACGAGATGTTAATATAGATAGACAGGCAGATTGATTGACAGTGTGTGTGTGTGTGAGAGAGAGAGAGAGAGAGAGAGAGAGAGAGAGAGAGAGGGGGGGGGAAGTATAAAGCGATAACTCTTTTACAACTGGAACATACTGTAGTATATCAGGGAAAGTGAGACGTAGGAATATGTCTCCTTGCTTACTAGTCAAAATTATCCCCAAGTCTAACTACAGATGAAGGAGAGTTAGGATTGAGTCTCCTTGGTTACTAGTCAAAAATACGTACTTGTAACTAGCCCTAGGACAGAGCGTGACGTCAGGAAAAGTGAGGGAAGTGGTTCTTTTCACTCTCATAGCCACCTTGACTGGCTTGCTTAGGTAATACTGCACCCTGTTGGTCATCTGTAATATTATTTTGATTATTGGAAGATTAGAAAGATGCTAGATAGATTAGGTTAGATAGGTAGAGATTACACAGATTAGAAGATTAGATAGATATTACATTAGAGGATTAGATGGATAGATATTAGATTTGAAGGTTAGATAGATAGATAATAGATGGATTAAAAGTCTGGGTAGATAGATTTTATATAGATTAAAAGGTTAGAAAGGTGTTAGATAAATGAAAACGTTAGATAGATACATATTAGAGAATTAGAAGGTTAGGCAGGTAGATATTAGATGGATTTGAGTTAGGTGCATAGATATTAGGTAGATTAGAATGTTAGAAAGAACAGATTAGGTTAGATAGATACTGGATAGATTAAAACGGTTGAGAGATTGATAGTAGATAGATTAGGTTAGATATCTATTAGATTAGAATATTCAATATATAGTTATCAGATAGATCAGAAGGTTAGATAGGTATACATTAGATTGGTTATAGATATTGGATGGATTAGACGTTTAGACAGATAGATATTAGATAGATTAGAACTTTAGACAGAAAGATATTAGACAGAATGAAACGTTAGAGAGATATTTGATGGATTAGAAGATTAGATAGACTTAGATTATAGGTTAGACAGATAGATATTCAATAGATTAGAAGGTTAGAAAATGATTTAGTTTAGGTTAGAATAGAAATATTGTCAACTTCACCATTAATATTCTCTCTTTTGGCCAGCTACAATAATTTTTAGATTATTAGAAGGTTAGAAAGATATATGATGTATTAGAAGCTTAGATAGATTTGTGTTTATCTATCTATCCATTTATCTTTGTCTAACAGCATATCTATCCGGTATTAAATATCTATCGATTATTCTACGGTTTCCATCTGTCCATTTGTCTCTCTATCCATCAATCTATTTGTATATCCATCTGTCTATTTATTTATGTCTATTTATTTTAGAGCTAAATTACAATCTGTCTGTCTCTATCTGTCAGTATATCTATCTATCCTGTAATAAATATATATCAGTATCAACCTATCAGTTTGTCTGTTTGTCTATCTATCTATCTACCTACTGTACCTATCTATCTGCCTATATGTCTGCATTTATCAGTCTATCAATCTACCTATGTATCTCTCGTTATATTACAAACTATCTGTCTATCGGTTATTCCGTATATCTGTCTATTTCTCTATCTATCTATCTATCTATCCTGCCTGGTGATAGATATAAGAGTACTGATAAGATAGATAGCACTGACCTGAGCGAGAAAGAGAGCAGACATGGTGAACAACGTCAGAAACCAGAATGTTCTTACAAATGCGTTCGTCCTTCTTCCACACACCTGCCTCATCCCCACCACACCTGTCGATAGAACAGTTGTGTCCTTAATTACCTTTGACCCCTGTGACCTTGATGTCTGAGGTATTTGTGCCCCGGAAATAACAGGCTCGATATCTGGGTACCCTTCTACCGGTTCACCACGTCTGGTTACCTTCGGATTCAATTTGGTTGAGTTGATGGGTTGGTTGTTGGTGGCGACTTTCATCCACTCACCTGAGATGGTGCTGCCTACTTCTTCCTTCACTCTTCCTTCATCTTTATCTTTCATTTTCTGCGCCTGCCCTCCTCTATTCCCAATTCTCTCATCTTTCCTCTTCTTTCCTTTTCAGGTGGTTTTATATTGCATGACAACCCTATGGGTGGTAAACATATAATCAGCCCATACGTGTTCCCTACGTGTCAACAATTGGTTGGCGGAGGATTTGTTCCCCTCCCAGTAAAACTAATTCAAATACAAACGGCTACCCCTTATGGGATAATGGCGTCTGGTCACAGACAGATAGATAGACAGATAGGTAGAGCTAATGAGTAGAATAATTCTGTATGTATGTATGTATGTAAGTATGTACGTTTGTCTGTGTGTGTGTGTGTGTGTGTATTTACCTATTTGTAGTATACAGGAATTGAGCAATGCTCGTGTTGTCCTGTCTCCAAATCCACATGTGTGTCAATCTGTCTATCTGTTGATCTATCTCTCCATCTATCTATTTATTCTTTGTGTATGCATGTGTGTATGTGTTATGTGATCTCTCTCTCTCTCTCTCTCTCTCTCTCTCTCTCTCTCTCTCTCTCTCATCAAGTTACATTTCAGACAACTGCTCGGCTAGCCCACTTGGAAGTGATACTTCTTTTTTAGTGTGTCCCTACATTTGTTTCTTTTATTTGTATGGATTTACTGTTTAGAGGCGTTGGAAGGGAAAGAAGGAGGGAGGAAGGGAGGGATATATATATATATATATATATATATATAATATATATATATATAAAATGCACGACATTATGTACGGGTACGGTGAGTTAACGAGGCATCTGACGACATAGCGTGGAAATTGCACAGTGCACAGTGTGGATGTTCAGGGGTGGTGCGGCAGCCTTGCCTTGCGCTTTTAAGTTAGGCTCTGCCCACTCCACTGTGCAAGGAACTTTCCCATGCGACCCAAGTACACAAGTTACCTCCTGAAGCAGTGACCGCTGGTCTATCTATCTATCTATATACCTAGGCTGCTTCCCCCAAGGAAAGGGAGGTAGCCGAGACAGGACGACTCACTCTCCATTTACTCATCCATTCAAACACATTTATTCGCATCTTAGCCCCAAAGGGGAGAACGGACAGATCCTCACTGCATCACAACGCACAAGGGTCAACTGCGCAATGCAATCAGTGACATCCACAGCAGGGCCCGACAGCAGAACTGGTTTACCCCTGCCACATCATAACAGACCCATCCCCTTACCCGCACCTGACCTGACTAGCTGATCAGACCAAAAGCGGGAGAATATCCCCTCAGGGCTGCGTCATCACTGTACCGCTGGTACATTAAAAAAATCCCGATGGTGGTAATTAAACTAACAGGGGCCCTCAGTGATCCACAGCCCATCATAGGTCTAAAGTAAGAGTTGTGACCTTTAACTCAGGTCACTCTGTGCAGATCCTAGTCTGTGCTCATACTACTGTATTTGCATTTAATAAATTGATAAATATATAATGATGTGATGCGACGCTATATATAGGTACGCTAAGTTTACAGTGTCTTGTAATCAGGGGGGGACTGAACTTATGAGCAGCTGGAAAAAGTAAGTTATTTGGACAGAAACAGAGTCAGCTAAGGATCCTTATGCAAGTACTTGTCTATTTTGTTTTTAAATGTCTTAACAGAGAAACTGTTCATGGTATCTGAGGGTAACCTGTTCGAGATATTTACAACCCTGTTGAAGAATAGGTATTTTGCTTCATGGCATTAGAAATGCTTTCCCATAATTTTGCAGCTATTACTCCTGGTTTGATTTGGCCGGTTTATTTCAAAGTAATCCCTCCAATATCCGACGTAATGGAGCCAAAGGCATGTCCGGAAAGTGGTCCTGTCCGGATAGTGGGCACCAGCCTCCTGGACTTGTACTTAAGGACACTAACTCAGAAAAACACCTATACAACTCCCTCTGGACATGCATAGCATCTATTTAAGATCCAAATCACACCAATAAGGGACATAAAAGACTGAAATAAATGCAAAAGAACCATAAAATGAGGTTTTTGAGGTAGGTTTATACAATATTAAACATTCTGGGTACTTAGAAGTCCCTGGCTCCTGGACTGGTAGTTATGGACTCTAACCTAACCTAACTCAGAAAAACACCTCCCTACTGCACATCCATAGCACCTAAGACACTACATATTCACACCAATAAGGGACATAAAAGAGTGAAATGAGGTGTTAGAGGTAAGTACAGTATGGAAAATACAGTACAGTACAGTATGAAACATTCTGCATACTTACAGCAAGTCCCTGGCCATCTCGATGAATAACCGCCTCCTCTCAGACTCTGACAGTAAGAGGGATTTCCTGAAGCACTTGCAGTACACTTTTCATGAAGTCTTGCACTTAACTTAGTCATTCTCACTCAGAAGTCCATTCTCTTTACACTGCGCATTCTTGTCTTACTTATGCTCCATTGTAACTTAATAAGTTTGCACACTGCACTTTAAGTCTTTCCACTCATAAAACCATTTTCTAAACAAATCACACTCAAGTTAATTTATGTTAAATTTACAGTCCAAAAATTATTTGTCTTTTCACTCAGATTTCTAATTTCTTAACAATACTGTATGCACTGTTTTTCTTTCACTGCACAACACTAAATTCCCGTGTGGTCTAGTGGAGAAGTTCTTGCCGTTTAATCACTGTCAGAGTTTGAGAGTAGCACAGGGAGGTGACCTACGGGTGCGTTGCTGGGTCGTGGTGATGGCGTACCCACTGCAGACGACTCTGAAGATAGACGCAAACTCATGTCGAGCAGTGACTCCACCGTGGCTGATGTGCTGGGCTGTGGCTCAGAGCATAAGGGCCTGTCTTGGGGAGCAACGGAGTGGAGCCAGGGCTGGGCACAGCAGGGGTCACTGACCTGAAAAAGCTGTCGATCGTTGACTGATACAAGGAACGACGATTCTGACAATTAATGATGCACTGCCTGAAAGCACGCACTTCTTCCACAAGTCCCAAGGGCCCCATCTCCCTGTCGCAGTCCAGGTGTTCCAGGTAGTCCAGAATGAACTCTAGGTGTTCCCGGAGTGCACTCACCTTGGGGATGGCTGGAGTAGTGTCATGCTGAGAGGAGTCCGCATCATTGTCTCCGTCCCGTTGGAATCTTCAAGCTGGGTACTGACACCTGCAACTGAAGATGCGATCCTGATATCAGACAAGGTCTGATACCCAGGATCGCCCTCGTCGTCATCCAACTGCTCACGCACTTCATCCACATCAACATCGTCTCCATGTGCATGTAGACGTGCATGGAAGTCATCCACGTCGAAACCTAGGAAATCGTGCTCCACATCCATTCCAAGAAGCAGACGAGACCAACCATTTTCTAGAGTCTTGACAGGAACTTCCTTCCATCCACTGGCCCAGTTGTAAATGGCAGACTTGATGTTGTAGCAGCGAAGGTTTTCCAAAGTCTGCTGGCCTCGCGTGTCCCATCCCTCCCTTCGCTCATCCTCGTCCTCGAGAACAACCATCACCTTGTTCAGGAACTTCTGTCGGTATAGCTGCTTCGTTGCCATGATCACTCCTTGGTCCATTGGTTGGATGAGAGCAGTAGTATTAGGTGGCAGAAACATGCACCTAATGCGGCCATTCTCAGCCACCAAGTCCTTGTTGCACGGGTGGGCAGGTGCATTGTCGAGGAGAAGGAGGGCCTTTACCTGGTTGCGTGGGATTCCCAGTTTCTCCGTCTGGTAATGTATGACCTCCTTGATGAAATGGTGGTGGAACCAGTCTTTGAAGATGTGGCCTGTGAACCATGCCTTCAAGGAATGGTACCAGATGACATGAAGGACATCCATCACCCCACGAAGACACCGAGGGTGCTTTGCATGGCCAACAATAACTGGCTTAAGCCGGTGCATGCCGTTAGCATTAGCACAACACAAAGCAGATATCCTTTGCTTGGAGAGCTTGCGGCCAAATACACGCTTCTCCGTCTCCTCGGCTAGAGCGTTCATAGTCAAAGAGAGATAGAGTAAACCAGTTTCATCAGCGTTGTAGACTTGACTGAGAGTGAGGCCTTCCCTGCTGATCAAGCCCTTCACCTTGTGCCGAAACTCCTCTACTCCATCCTCGTTAGCATCCAAAGCTTCACCATGAGACTTATGGTTGGTAAGGCCATGTTGTAACTTGAGACTTATGGTTGGTAAGGCCATGTTGTAACTTGAAGAGCCAACCCTCGGATGCCTTGAAGTCTAGGGCATCGTGAAGCCTTGCGAACTTCTCAGCAGCAGTCTTCAGCTCCATACCACATACCATCACACCAGCACCACATTGCTGTCGATACTAAATCAATGTGGAGCGGTCGACTTCAGCAGACTTGGGAGTAAACATTATCTTCCTCTCCACGTTGCGTTTGCTTTTTAATGAGAAGTCAGTCATGTACTGCATGAGTTTGTCTCGGGATCTCTTGATATCAAACAAAGTAGATCGGGCCAGGTTGAACTCATGAAGGATGCGTGATGAAGACCATCCTTCATCTACTTTCTCCAATATCTCCCTCTTCTTCTCCAGAGTCAAAACCACTCTCTTCCTCTTCTCAGGCGGCAGGGCCATCATCATACACACGAAGGAGAGGCACGAGAGCAGCAGGAGAACCTGCAGCAGGTAAGACACCACCACAAAAGCGAGCACGTGGGCAGCCATGACAATGAGCGTACACTCACAAGAGACGGGCGGAAAGTGGGGAGGATGCAGGGGCGCTCTAGCGGATGTCGGAGGAATGAGGCACCAAAACAAAGCTGTTCCGCGCTGCACGCGCCAAGTTCAAATTACGGGCAGGGAAAAGTTGGATTTTTTTCAAATTTTTTGCGGTTTTCAGACCATTTTGGGAATATTGGATCCCGGGATGATTATGTCCAGTAAGTGGAGATGTCCGGAAAGTGGGCTTCCGGATAGTACAGGGATTACTGTAATTATTCATGTCTAAGTTGTCATATCCCTTCATGATTTTGAAAAGCTTCATCCTTTTGTGCACTATGACGCAATGTGAGTCATAGTCCTTGCAATCTGAAGAGTAACTGATGATGCAACATGATGTAACTTCCTTATAAATGATCGTAGAAACTTTTCCTTTGGCTGAAATTGCGTCAGATTTTAGTGAGTCAAAGGTGAGGGTGGCCAGGTCTGAGGGAAATATATGGCAACACCCACCAGCTTATCACAGGGACAAGTGGCATATTTTTAGCTCAGTGTCCTTTTGGCAGTCAGCCTAGGTTATTCCTTGTTTTCTATTACCGCACCGTCCATACCTTACGTGTATTATACTGATAGTGTGTTATGTCTACTGCAGTGTGCTTGTGAAGAAGGTTTATAAGTGTTTCTCATATATTTTCAGAGAAAGCCAGATCTGAAATTTCATAACCAATTTTTATTGTTCCCCTCCCATACACTGAAACTACAATGGCAGGCAAAGGCTTTTCGGAGGAGGAGTATTTGAAATACTTGTTTAGTGGGAGTGAAACTGAAGAATCCAGTGACAGTGAATCTGATAGTGAATTTGGTGAGGAGGAGAGAGGGAGAAGAAGGGGAGAGGGAAATCCTCCCCCAAGGGAACAGATAAACCCAAAGCCACGGTCAAGGCAGCGGCGATTAGCACAACAGGCAGTAACACCATCATTACCACCACTCCTTTCACCATTGCCACCATTGGTCTTACCACTGCTATCACCACTGCCACCACTCCTGTCACCACTGCCATCACTCCTATGACCACTGCCACCACTGATATCGCTGCCACCACTCCTACCACCACTGCCACCACTGGTATAACCCCCTGCCCCCACTGGAACCACCATGACTATGGAGACTGAGCTGTATTATCGCCACCTCTCTTTCACCCCTCCACCACAAACACTGACCTCGTTACGCCCAGTCACCCTACACTCTCACAACACTCCAACCTGCCCACATCTCACAACCCATCCAAGATATCTCTATATCATCTTCCCCTACAAAATCAAAGTCACTGTCCCCTTCAGACTTCATTCCCCCTGAATTTCAGCCATCATCATCATCATCAACATCAGTAGCACCAGAATCATCTCCTCCACAATAGTTTCCACCACAACCATCTTTACCACAACCATCTCCTCCACAACGATCTCCACAACCATTTCCACCACAACCATCTTTACTGTAACCATCTTTACCATAACCATCTTCACCACAACCATCTTCATCACAACCATCACCATGATCACCTGAACCTTCATCCACCCAGCCATCATACACACAATCATCATCACCATCTCCCTCCCCACCACAAAGACGAGGGCGACGTGGGCCTAGGCGAGGTATTGGTGGGTGGCCGAGAGGTAGTGATCTGGCTCGGGGTTGTGTGCACCACACACGTACACAGCCAAGCATTTCTTCAGGTGAAGACCATCAGGATGAAACCTGGAGTTCTGGGTCATTCACACCCAATGCTGGCCCCTTCACTGAAATCCCAGGTTTGAGAGTGGCAGCACCAAGAACACCATTCTAATACTTCCAACTTTTTTTACAAGGGAGTTGTTGCTCTACCTGACGGTCGAAAACAACAACTATGCAAGGTTCCTGGGGACTGCACTAGATGTTTGGTACCTTTGCAACAGGTTCCTCGAGTTATACTTTCTTATGGGGGTTTGTGAACTGCCAACCATAAGACACTATTGGCGGTCCACAGTGGTTCACGATTACCCCATATTTCGGCGGTCAACGAATGGAAAGCGCTTCAGGGTCATCCGAAGCACTTTCATGCTTCAATTGTCTTGCCATACCCGAGAACAATCAAGACCAGCTAATAAGGATTCACACAGTGATGCAGTATCTCCTTCAAAGGATCCATGAGGTTTACATCCCATCCAAACATCTAAGCCTGGGTGAGGGATCTCTGGGTTGGAAAGGGCGGCTCTTCTTCCATGTATATAATCCTATGATGCCCCCAAAGTATGCCATCAAACTTTACATCATGGCTGAGGCAAAGAGTGGCTACATTTGGAATTTTGAGGTATACACAGGGGAAGAAGAAATCACTAGAAAACACAGTGTGGGGTCTCGTTGAACCTTTGAAGGGCAAAGGATACAAGTTGTATATCGACGATTATTACAACTCTGTATCACTGGGCAAACGCCTCTTCACAGAGGGAGTGTATGTGCCTGGCACAGTATGACTTGCAAGGGGAGCAACGTGGGAGCTGCAGGACATCAGCAATGTTAGACACCTTCCTGACAATGGAGTGGAAGCTAGGCACAAAGGCAATGTAATGGTGTTGCAGTGGAAGGACAAACGTATTGTAAGTATGGTGTCCACCTTCCACAGCGACACCACCATTCCTAAGCAGGTGCATGGGAAGGTAAAAGACCCAGATGAGAAATTCCACCACATTATCAAAACCCTGAACAAGCCCATCATGGTGGAGGACTACAATTGGCACATGGGTGGGGTGGATCATTTCTATCAGATCATCCAGTACTATCTTGCGCCAAGGAGGACGGTCAAGTGGACCAAGAAACTGACCTAATTCATTCACATGGCCCTATTCAGTGCCTACACCCTCTACAAGAATGACAACAGGCCTTTGACCCTCCTAGAATTCCAGGAGCACATGTACGACAAACTCCTGGCATTCTGGGGGGAGGACTGACCTGCATCAGGTCTTGCCCTTCACCATGCTCCTGACCTTCCCTCACGACGAAAAACACCAATACCTGTAGCAACCTCTCCATCAAGTGCAGCCTTCACTGTACTTGCAACAATCACTCCACCTCCTGCAACAATTGCTCCACCTTCTGCAACCATTGCTCCACCTCCTGCAGTAGCTGGTTCGTCAGGAGTAACTCGGCCAGTTACTGCCACGACCGCTCCACCTCCCACAGTAGCTGGCCCATCAACTTGGACAGCTCCTGCCACTGCACCTCCAGCAGGAGTACGGAGGCGAGGAGATGGAGGAACACTGCCGTCCAAGCGCCGTCGATATGTGGATTACAGGACATGCTTGGACTCAGCACTGCACCACACCTTAGAGAGAATCCCCGACAGGAAAAGGTTGCGGTGTTTGCTGTGCTATTAGCACAAGAGGAGGAAGAACACCAGCTATACATGTCCTGTTTGCGATGTGCCACTCTGCACAGGATTATGCTTTCATCAGTACCATACTGATGAAAGCATACAGCAGTAAATCACATCGGAAACACACACACACACACACACACACACACACACACACGTTGTGATCGTATCTTTCCTCCTCTCTGCAACTCCATCTCCTCTCAAGAAACACTACAACACTGCTAGAGGACGTGAGTAACCAGTTTATTTGTCTAGTTTTTATACTATTTTGTATTGTATGGTATAAAATGTGTGTTTTATATATTTCTCATAGGGAAAATGTGGTGCATGTCATTGCTACTCTCTCAGTCATTTTATTCGTAAAGTATAGGTCGCATTAAAAATCTGAAGAAAGCATGATCAAGCTGATAATTTCTTATGCATACTTTTGTAAAGCATAGTAACCTATGTGTGCAAATAATTATTTTCCGAACAGTTCTTAATGACAAACATACTCAGCCTATGGGCCGGAGCATATGAGCTGTTGCTGCACTCAACCCTTCTCAATAACAATAAGGGTTATAACACTCTGAATTATATCATGGGCTTCCTGAACCTTTGGGCTAAAAAACTGGATGTAATTTACATATATTTTTGTTACAGTGTCACTAATAACATACGAAATAAACAACTCTGATGTGTTTGGGCAATTTTTGTAGTTTTTTTTTTTTTTTTAACTTACTGGAAAACTATTGGACGTATCAAATCGCAACCAAGCTCATTTGAAAGATCGTGAAATTCTGCATATAGAGATGTCCTTAGCAACTGCACATCATGGGAAAAATTTTTCACAGTGATGTTGGAAATTCATTGGAAGCTAGTTTTCACATGAATAAGGTTTATTCTCGCTTCATTTGTGTACATTTATTCATCTGTTTTATGTTTTTTTTTTTTTTTTGCTTATCTGATAGTATAGACATCAGTCAAGATGATGGGCTACGATATACTGTATAACAATATAAGCATTTTCCGAGGGTAAAATTGACCATAGAATTTTTTTCCTTTCCGCGTGAATGGAGGCAACCTGAGCGGAGTTTTGCTTCTGTGCAGGGAATGGAAACTTATTGGAAACTTATGGTGCGTGAGAGGGTTAATAAGGTCGCCTCTCATCCTGCGATTCGTT
The DNA here is from genome assembly GCF_032717465.1 of Coenobita brevimanus. NCBI lineage: Eukaryota > Metazoa > Arthropoda > Malacostraca > Decapoda > Coenobitidae > Coenobita > Coenobita brevimanus. Next base: position 12,432,047 of record NC_137020.1, on the reverse strand, counting down.
AGAATGAATAATATAAGGTCATCAAGGCATTCCTCATATGGTTTGTTTCTCAGTCGTGGTATCTTTTTTGTGATTCTTCGCTGTATTTTCTCTTATTTTTCTGTCCTTTCTGTAGTATGGAGACCAGAACTGCACACAAAACTCGAGATGGGGGCGCACTAGTGAGCTGTGCAAGGCAAGTATCACTTTTCCCAATTTAAAGTCAAAAGTTCTTCCAATAAAACCCACTAACTTGTTTGCAGTTTTAACTGCCTCTCTGCATTGCCTACTTGGTTTTAGGTCTTTTGATATTCCCACATCAAGATCCTTTTCATTGTCTGTACTTGATAACTGGACATTGTTCATTTTGTAATTTGCGTGGATGTTGTTATTTCCAATATGAAGTCTATCTATCTATCTATCTATAGCCCGACGCCCTAATCCCGCAAAGGGTGGCTGCAGACAAAACGCCTCCAAGTCACTGTCACCGACCATTTGACTCCCCTCCCCCCAACTCACCCCCCCCCTCATATACCTCTCAACTCCATCCCTCCACCTCATCCTCGGTCTACCCCTCCCTCTCCCTCCCTCCACCTCACCTACATACACCCTCTTAGTCAGTCTTTCATTCTCCATTCTCTCCACATGTCCAAACCACCTCAGTGCATTTCTCCTAATCTTTTCAACCACATCCACATCTACCCCACAACGTTCCTTCAGTTCTTCATTCGTCAACCTGTCCCTCCACGTCACTCCACATGCTCCTCTCAAGTAACTCATTTCCACTGCTCTCACTCTTGACTTGTTCCCCTCTTGCAAGGTCCACGCCTCGCTTCCATACGTCAGGGTAGGGATCACAATACCATCATGCAGTGACTTCTTAACTTCCATATGAAGTACTTTGTATTTTTCTATGTTGAATTTCATGTGCCACTTGCTCACCAATGTATTAAGGTCATGTTGTAACTACTCCCACCGTATCGTTGTAGTTACTTTATTGGTTATTTTAGTATCATCAGCAAATTTGATTATTTTACAATCTAAACCCTCATCTCTATCATTTATGTAGATAATAAAAGGTATCGACCCAAGTACTGAGCCCCGGGGAATGCGACTAATCACAGTACGTCATTTGGATTCCTTTCCACTTATTACAACTCGCTATTTTAGGTTTGAAAACCAGTCTTGTAACCAATACTGCGTATTTCCTTTTATTCCATGGGCTTCTATTTTGCACATGAGACGCTTGTGAGGGATAGCGTCAAATGCATTTTGAAAGTCGAGGTAAATTATATCTGCTGCACTTGAGTCATCATATGATTTGTAAACATCGTGGAAGAAGTCCAATAAGTTAGTTAACCTGTGGATTGTGAGCCACAGCTCAGGCGGGGTAGCGTTGCATTGCAAGCCACAGCTCAGGCTGTGCTGGTCATGCATCACTGCTAGCTACTCCACCTCTATGCACACTTACACATGGCGCTACACAGACGGAGAGAGAGAGGGATCTTTTTCTTTTCACTGGATGATGCCCTAGATGTTTATCTTCAAGTTTATAATAAATAAAAAAAAAAAATCATTTTTTCACTTCTCCTCTACATAAACTTACGCATGGCCCTACACGAAGACGGAGGATTTTTTTTTTTTTTTACAAGATGATCCCTGGATGTTTATCTTCAAGTTTATAATAAACAAAAACTAAGATTTTTTTTTCTTCATTTTTTGTGCATCACAGGGTAGGATAAAGAAATGTAATTGTGCAATCCAAGGGTTAAGCCCGAACGTTGATGTCTGAATCCATGCTGCAAGTCTCGGATTATATTGTTTTCTTCTAGATAATTAACTATTTTATCTCTTATGATTGTTTCCATTAATTTGCACACTATTGATGTTAAGTTGTTAAGTTAACTGGTCTGTAGTTTCCTGGGTGCGACTTATTTCATTCATTCATTCATTCATTGCCAGACGCCATGTATCCCAAACGGGGTGGCCAACAGCTTAGAGTTAATTATTTTTACAGGGAGGGGCACTAATCCTCCACCAACCCCACTTCACACGTAGGGATGCCAACAGCATCTGGTGTTCCCAGGCGGTCACCCATCCAAGTACTAACCAGACCCAACGTTGCTTATTTCCTTTTTTGAAATTTGGTGTTTCATCAGCTAGTTTCCATTCGCATGGGACCTTCCCAGTATTTAATGATTTATTAAATAAGACAGTGAGTGGTAGTAAATAACTAATTTATTGCTTCTGAGAATTCTCGGTGATATTTTATCAGGGCCAGGAGTTTTGTTTATGTTTGTACTATTTATGGCTGAAAGGATATTGCTATTGTGGATAGTGTAGTTAATGAGAAAAGTGCTGTTTGCATGGTTTATAGCTGACAGTAGGGTTCTTGTGGTATTTTCTACTGTAAAAACAGATTCAAATTAATTGTTAATAATGTTTGCCATTTCAACCACAGTTTCTGTGTTGTTTGCCATTGTTTGTTTCTAGAGGGCCTTTTGCTTTAGTCATAACCTTTTTCTTTCTAATATAACTGTAAAATTCTTTAGGATTTGATTTGCACGTATTAGCAATGTGGATCTCCAGTCCTATGTTGCTTCATTTGATAAGTCTTTTCAATGCACGGCGTAGATTATCATACACTAATTTATCATCAATGATTTCTGTAGTTTCATATTTATGGTACGCAGGTTTTTTGGGTATTAGGCTACTTTTAATTTCACTGGACGACCACTTTGGTTTACTGTTACCAGCTGGACTCCTGTTACATAGTGGTACACATGACTTCACTGCTTCATTAAATTTTTTGGTGAATATTTCCCATGTTTGGCTTATGTCATCGGTTTCAGCCATCTGATTCCAATTCGTGGTTGTAAACAGTGCTCTGGTGAAATCTGCTCTATGATAGTCTGGAACTTTTCCTTTTCTCTGTTTCTTTCACTTTTTCAGTAGTAATATTAAACTGGATAATCGAATGATCCCTGGTACTAAACTCAGGTCCGATTTCAACGTTGTTAACTAGTTTATCACTTCTAGTTAAGATAATATCTAGGGTAGTGTTATATTTCGTTGGGATTTCTACGTGTTGGTAAAGGGTACTATCTTGAAGATTCGAATAAAGCTCATGTCCTGAGTGAGCAGTTAGTTGTTCATCCCACTTTGTTACTGGCAGATGGAAGTCACCAAAAATTACACTATCCTCTTGACAACAGATACCCAAAATTTGATAGTAAAGTTTTTCATCTGTGTCAGCTGACTGTCCTGGAGGATGATAGACGAGACATATATTCATTTTATGTGATTTAATATTTAATTGATCATAACTGGCATCTACTGTATGTTGACAGTACAGGGTTTGGACGGCACAAGTGGGTGGAGACTAGTTTTCATGTATAGTAAAACACCACCACCAGCACGGTATGGTCGCTCACAGTTGAAATATTGTACGCAATTTTTTTTTTTATATGCTTGACTCTGGACATAGACATCTCAGCCTGCTCCCAAGGCCCAGTAGTCCTCCTACATATCGTACACCTCTACATGTCACCACTTAGGCGCTAACACGCACCGTCCATACCGAATACATGCTAGGGCTGTCTCATACAGGACTGGTGTATTGGTATTAGTGGGGGTATTTTTACAACATGTCGGCGGGTCTTCTGGTAGATCGGTAAAGTCTGCCGTAATGAAATTCAAATCCTTAAACTGTTCCCTGCTCCAGCAGGGATTTGAACCTGGGTCCAGTAGGACCGCAAGCCACCTCTTTACCGATTGAGCCACCGCCTCTACTGTGTATTCCGCTAAAAAGTCACTGTCAGATGTCTTAATCCAGGACTCTGTGATGCCAGTAATGTCATAATTTCCTAGGTAAACAAGAGATTTCAAATCCTCAAATTTGTTCCACAAACTACATGTGTTAACACTGCAGACTCTAATTCTATCCCAAATAGTTGATGGACTGACTTTATGGGTATTTACTTTGAGGTTGCTGCTCCTGGATGCTCCGTGTTGTCTTACTTGAAAAGGGCAACTTTATCATGTGAAAGCCTACTTAACAGTGCCGCTCCTACTGAGTTGAAACGGAGACTATCTTTCTGGAAAAGAATATGTTGATCATAGAACTGTTCCCACAGATTGACAAAGTTTACTCTTTCTTGTGTGCAGAGAGATTTTAGATGGTTATTTGTGCTGAAGGCCTTGTCGTAGAAGCTATTTTCTGCATTTATCCTTGGGAGTACGCTGGATATAGTTATATTTGTGGACTTTTTTATTTTAATCGCTTGATCATCTCATGATATTATACTAGCATTTTTTTTCCATCTGTTGTGCTTCAAATCGTTTGTACCGACATGAATGAAAGAGAGTTTCATTGCTTGCGTCTTTTGTGACCTCATTGCAGGCTTCTGTTATATCACGTAATCCACCTCCTGCAAAATAGTACCTCTTCCTGGTGCTGGGGGCGCATCCACGAAATTCCTCCAGCTGACCGTGTACAATGGAGTCCCCAGTAAGCCTTGTTTCTTAAGTCTCGTTAACTACTTCAGCAAGGATCTGGTAGCAATTGTACTTAGTTATGAGCAGGTGCTTCCTTGTACTTTTTACTGGTTTTGCACAATTTCTTACGTAGTAAAGGGGACTACACTTGGCGAGGGAAGTACGGAATTGCTGGGCGAAGAAGATACACTATCATTTGTGACTGCCTGATGGGCGGGGACTGGTACGGGCTCGGTTAGCAAGTGTCTTCCTGAATATTGTCATTGATTCCCTGCACTTGCTGCTACAAACGCTTTCATTGTCTCAAACTCTGCCTTGATTTCCCTGTAATTTCCCTGTGATTCAGCTAAGCCTTCTTCAAGGTCTTTCCTCATGATGCATAGTTTGCACACAGGTGACGAAAGGTAATCTGAAAAATATTGGTGAGCAAAACGACCAGTACACTCATGACACTTGTCCAACATGGACGGCATTGTGAAAGGTAATATTTCTAAAATACCATGACAAGAAAATAGAAAAATTTACAACTGCATAAGGATATTATTATAAATGTATAATTTACTCTATAAATGTGTTACGTCCTTACCCCACATTGCCACAGGCTCCAGCAGCAGTAGTACAGTACAGGAAGGACGTTGCCCAGTGAATTATTCTTCCTATGGTCAGCCTTAGGTGTCCAGTACACAAGATCAGCTAAGGCGAAAATAAACACTGGCTTCTTAAAGTTCACTGTCTTTATTTTCCAAATAATTCCACTTAATTCTTTCCAACTTCACTGTTCTCACAAGCACTGGAGCTATACACACTTTACTAACTGCTGTTACACTTAATGCTTAACAACACTTCAAAGTTATTACACTTAATGCTTGACACTCCACTGTTTTCTCAAGTTCCAATGATATACAGATTTCAAAAACTGGTCACTATTTACCACTATTTTCACAAGTACTAAAAATACACAATCTTCACTGACACTTGACACTGCACTATACCAAAACCGACCGCACTTCACTCAAACTGACTTGACACCCGACTAAACTCGTTCTAGTCTCTTATCCATCCTTACATTGTTCGAGCATCATCTACTTCTCCAACATTCTCGGACGTGCTGGTCTTGCATCAGCCCCTAGTAACAACAGTTACCAACTACGAGACATCAAACATGCCAAAGTCTTCTTACATTACATAACACTCTAAATCATTTACCATACGAACTTAAATTACATAATTTAACAAGCAATCACTTAAATAAATCACTATAGAGAAAAAGACCACAAACATTAATGCATAACTTACGAAATAACTGCGCTCACAAACAGCAAGAAAACTGGCAACTCTGACTCGTACCGGAACTTACGGTACGAGAAACGTCTCGAAGGTGCGAGACTACCTAACTGGCAAATCTCCCTTCATAACAAATGAAATACTGAATTACTAGGGAGATACGCTTTCTATATACTAACTTCCATTGAAAAAAAGGAATAGAAAAACCTCTTACTGTGATATTATCTAACTTAACATGAAATGTAGAAATATGCTATAAACTGATTCACTGAAAATAATAATAGAATAACAGGAAAAATCGAAATGAAACGTAGCTACTGTACACTTATCAAACAATTGTTTGTACAATGTATATACTATATTACTAGTGAAACATTATACACAGACTTAACACACAATTGTATCTCTTTACACAAGACAGTGTTAATTACCAAAACAGCAAACAACCAATCATACACTAGTTAGACCTTACAGTTCCAAACGTAAACACCTGATGGTCAGAAAGCACAGTCCAGACAAAAAAAAGCTCTAACTGGTGAATACACTTTCAATATGCTAACACCCTTTACAAGTAAGTAAAGATAATATACTAGTTATGGTGTAATGCTAGGTGTAAATAGGCTCGACTTCTCGTTCCTATTTCACCTAACGTGGAGCGGGGTCCTCTTTTGACCCCGGAGCTTAGTGCCATAAAGAGAGGCAGGACACAAAAACTCTAGGCAATCACCTTTACACGTATCTTACCACAATCAGACACATGACAAATCAGCAGATATCACAACATAACATATAGCAAAATAAAACCTTATCTAGGACATGTGTATCTCGCAGGATACTTGCTTATCCGATATTAATGCCAACACAATCAATCCTAGTGTATTCAGGGTACAGTGAATATAGGCGCGCGCGTGAGGCGCGGAGAGTGAGTCTCACAAGGGTGGGGAGAAAGGGGGTGGGTGCGGGGAGTGACTTGTGACGGCTAGGAGGGAGTTATGGTAATACTGGAGAGAGGCAAGTATTAACAATGAGGATTACACGTTTTCCAATAGCGAAGGGACTTTGGTAATTGATTTTATTCTTGGTTTACACTTACACTAGATACTGGGACGAGAGGGTGTCGTACAGGGGAATATCACTAACACCTTCTCGTATTACTTCTTTAGAGCTCACAGCAGTAGGGGTGTATTACTACGGAGGAATTTCCAGGTGGCACAGTCTTACTAATTGTATATAAGGGACATCACTCATAAATACAGTTCATCAGATCTTGGTTCGCACACTCGTCCTTTATTCTCTCACTGTGATCTTACTTGCCCCGATTTTCACTATATTAAGTCACTGCACGATACTACACTAGGCAAAGTCACACTTAACCTAAATCACTTGCACTGTTTCTGGGCAGCGTCACATGTATTCATCGTGGGGGCAGGGGCGGGAACACACCGTCGGCAATCCTGCCGGGCTAGGGGCACCGCCAAGGGGAGGCGTGCCAAGAGGGCACGGGACAACTCGTAGGGGCGTCCTCTCGCGTCCCGGGCTACCCGTGGCTTCCGGGCTGGGCTCAGGGGTATGGCCCTTGGGACTGGGGCAGAATAGCTCCAGGAACCTCTGGTGTAAGTCTCGGCCAGAGGTGGGAGCCTTACATCGTCGTGGGGGTATATGGAGATCGCGCCCGGGTGTCCTGGGGAGGATCGGGAGAGACTGCGGACTGCGGTCTCCAGCGTCTAGGGGCGCTGACAGGGGAGGGCTGCGGCATCGGCTTACGCTGGGGCCCGTCAGCTGCGTCTGTTCCAGAGCCAGGCATGGGAAGCGGAGGCCAGGGGAGGCTGTGAGGCCTGTCTGGGACACTCTGGTATGGGAGGCCTGGGCTCTTGTCTCCTGCCGGGGTGACATCTCGCTCCTTGCCTCCTTCCGTGCACCTTCGGAGTGACAGTGGGCCGTCTCACGAGGGCGGGAGCGACAATAGGCCGTCTCTACCGGGGCACCTTCGGAGCGACAATAGGCCGTCTCACGAGGGCGGGAGTGACAATAGGCCGTCTCTACCGGGACACTTTCGGAGCGACAATAGGCCGTCTCTACCGGGACACTTTCGGAGCAACAATAGGCCATCTCACGAGGAGGGGCGCCGTCTGGAGTGTCTAGAACAACTCCACCCCTACCTGGTTCAACAATCTCACTCCGTGAAGGTAGTGTCCTTCTCCTGCGACGGCGACGGTGTGGTGGCTGCGTGACATAGGGGCGAACGGCCCTGGCTGACATATGCCGTTGTTGCCGGGGGTTGCTCCGAGTGGTGGCGGCTACCCCGGGGGGTCCATGTGGGGGTGTCGGCACGTTCCCGGGCATACTGGGCTGTATCTCACTTGCCCCGTTGTCGGGGGCACTACGGTATTCTTCTGTTTCCATTTCAGGGGCACTGCTTTGTAAGTCACGCATTTTATATGGTACTGTTCTAACTTACCTTGAGCTGTGGGAAATAAAGTAACTGAGATCGAAACAACAGGCGGGAAATCGATAACAAAGGCGTGGGTAACAAAGATAACAACTGGACAGGTGAATGTTTTACATCTCTAACACGCTCAAAACATTTGCATGCAAGCTATTTTATGCTTAACAAGGTGGAAGTATGTGTGAGACTCTTATGCACAGATCTATTCACATTCACACCGATAAATACACCACTTGATTGGTAATTCACTGGGTAGTGAGGAGCACTCCGGGACGCGTCTTGACAACACGGGTGCTGAGGAGAAGGAGGAGGAGGAAGAAGAATAGAAGGAGAACGAGAAGAAGCAGAAGAAAAGAAGAAGAGGAGGAGGAGGAAGAGAAGAGGGAGAAAAACCGAGAATAGAAAGAAGAGGAGGAAAAAATAAAAAACTGGAGAAGAGGAACGGAAGAGGGTTGACTGTGAGGTATGGATGAAGGAAGGGAGGGAGATATAGAGCAAGAGTGTGACATGAAAGCATTTCATTGTTTTATTGTCTCATTTGCCATTCATTACACTCACTAGCTGTGTATCTGCTCAATGCTCCCTGGCCTGAAGGAGGACGTCGTGAGCAGGGTCTCATGTGTCTGTCTGTCAGTCTCTATCTGTCTCTCATTGTCTGTCTCTCTGACTGACTTTAGGTATGTATATATGTCTGTTTGTCTGTCTGTCTGTCTCTTGCTATATCTGTTTGCCTGTTTGTCTATCTGCCTATCTATCTATCTATCTATCTGTCCGTCTGTTCTTTATTGAAATCGAAGGGGATGCAAATAGAGCTGCCACCCTGTCTTTCTATCTACCGGCCTTTCTGTCCGTCTGTCTGCCTGTCTGTCTTCTATCTTTCTGTCTGTCTGTCTGCCTGTCTGTCTTCTATCTTTCTGTCTGTCTGTCTGTGTGAATGTATGTATGTATGTCTCTGTTCCTCTGTCTGTTTGTCTGTCTGTTTTTCGCTTTGTCTATCTGCCTGTCTGTCTATCTGCCTGTTAGTCTATCTCCCTCTCTGTGTATCCTCCATGGAAATTGATGCTTTTAGAACTCTCTCTCGGTCACTCCGTCTTTCTGTCTAGCTATCTATCTGCCTTTCTGTCTGTCTGTCTGTCTGTCACTCCCATTGTCTGTCTTATATGTGTATCGTGATTATCAGAAATCACGATATTTTTGTATTACTATTCTATGGTGATTATTTAGATGCATATTTGTCTATCACAATTGTGGATGTATATGTGTAGGATTATTTATGTGTAAATACTGTATATACTGTATATTGTATGTATTAAGATTTCACTGATTGTTTATTGGAATAACGAGGAGTATGTTGATACCCTTGGGTGATTTGGTACTGTTAGTGATATAAGCTTAAGTTACATTTATGTATAATCATAGTGTACTGTTAATATTAGTTAATATTGGAATGTCTTGAAAATGTTGTATTTGCGAGGTTCAGTGTTTTAACTGATACTTGTTTATGAATGGTTAAATTTAAGCTGTACGGTTAACGTGTGAAACAAGCCGAATGGCGGCAGTTTGTGATAAACTATTAGTAGCCAGTCACGTGACCATATTTCAAGGAGTCCTGGGGTCAGTTGGTACGAGGTTAAGGAGCTGAGCAGAGGGGCCCCGAGTTTAGGTCTGGCAGCTGTCCTGTGTGAAATTGTCTATACTGTATGTGGACTGATGTTATTCGGGTGGATGTTTGGAAGACAGTGCGGCCATGTTGTAAGTTTACTGCATTTTTTAAAGTTTCAAAATATGCTTAAGTTCATGAATAATTGTCCATTTTATTTTGCATATTTAGTATGGTCGGTCACATTGTATAGTGTGATATTATTATTTGATATCATACTAAGGTTCTTTGTAATTATATATATGACGTGTGTTTGCGATTATTGCTGGGAAGTGAATCTGAGTTCATTCTTTTGTTGTTTATTATTTATGAAGCTGTATTTACCAGGTTGAATCATTAAACGGATCCGACACCGCAGAACTGCAGTGTTCATTCAAACCTGAATAACAATACAATTCAACAACTCGCAACCATGGATGAGCTCAAGAAAAACCGGACAGCAGCCAAGAGAAGGTTCACTAGGAAGGTCAACATCTTCAAGGAAGCCCACGGAAAGAAGTTATCATGTGAAGTGCTTCAACGAATGTATGAGGAGGTTAGTACGTGCTTCAAAGTGGTGGATGAAAGGAATGAGGAAATGATCGCTCTTTTAAAGGAATCTGAACCTTATGATGAGTATGAACAATACATAACTGAACTTGAAAATATAAAAATGAAGTTTATAATATTTTGATAACTGAGACTGGGAAGGTGAAACAGAAACCATCACTTGCCATAAAGAAACTGGAGCCTCCTAAATTTCGTGGTTCTGTCAGAGCATTTCCTACTTTTGTTAAGGATTATGAAAGGTTAGTTGTGTCTCAGCAAGGAATGGACCCGTACGTGCTGAGGAATTCCTTGGAAGATGAACCTAAGAAATTAGTGGAAGATTTAGACGATTATAACCGAATGTGGGCTCGTCTGAAAGAGACTTATGGTGATCCAGCTAAAATGATAGATTCTATTTTAGGAGATATCAGAGCAACTAAACCAGTGGTTGAAGGTGACAATAAAAGGCTTATTAACATGATTAATACTGTAGAGAAAGTGTGGTTGGATATTGATAATTTGGGTCAGTTACAGGAACTTGAAAACACTACTGTAATTACTCAAGTGGAGAGATTGTTGCCACCTACTTTGAAAAGAGAATGGGCAATAAAGGTACAGTCTATCGGTACTGACAGGTTTAAAAGCTTAGTAACATTCTTGACTGAACAGCGCAAAGTTATAGAGTATTTGCAAGATGAGTCAAGGATTGCAAGTGCTAGGGCGACAGTTCATGTGTGTGAAGAAGAGACTTCCAAGGACTCTGAACTTGCAGAGGCGATTAAGCAGTTAGCTACAGGTCAGGAAAAATTTCAAAATCAAATGTTCAAATGTTTATCTAACTTATCCTTTGCTAGTAATAACTTTCAGGGAATGCCAAGCAGAAATGGGTCAAATTTTGGACCAAAGGGAAATACCAAGAGATGTTGTGTGCATGAGTCTGATACTCATGATCTAAAAGATAGTGCAACCTTTAAACAGTGGCCTAAGGAGACAAAATTTGAATTTCTGAAATCTAAGGGTATATGTTATATGTGCTTGAAGGAAGGACATTTAGCAAGGAATTGCAGTCAAGGATATTCATGTAGAGTTCTGGTAGATGGGGAACGCTTTGGAAAATATCATCATTCTGCCCTTCATCCCATATTCATTAGCCATGGAAGTACTACTGTGGAAGCATCAAGTAGCCATGTGACAAGAGATGGAGTAATGCTCATGACGGATTATGTGAACAGTGCTAATCAGGTAATACCCACCCTTTATGATCCAGGAAGTAATTTAAGTTTAATCACCAATAGGATGGCACGGAAACTAGGTCTTGTTGGGACTCCTGTGAGTTTAACTTTAACCAAGGTTGGTGCGCAAACAGAACAGGTAGAAAGTTACGTGTATAAAGTCTTGTTGAAAGATAAATTTGGGAGGGAAAAAATAATTGATGCCTGTGGTATAACTGAAATCACTGGTGTGTCAAGTGAGATAGACGTGACTCCATTTGCACATATGTTTGGGTTACAGGAATGGCAGTTAAAGAGACCCAGCGGACGTATTGAGTTATTGATTGGATCAGATTACTGTGCTCTTTTACCTCAAGTTGTAAAAACAGTGCACAGTGTTCAACTGTTGGCTAATGACTTTGGATTTTGCCTTAGAGGAAGTATAGATGGAGAAAGAAAGCAAAGCGTTAGCCTTAATGTTCAGGTGAATCATGTTGCATGTTCTAAGCCTGAAGAGTGGCTTCTTACATCTCGGCTAAACCCTTGTCAAGTAATTGAAGAATACTTTTTGACTGAAAGCTTAGGAACTTTGTGTACCCCAAGATGTGGGGGATGCAAGTGTGGAGGTTGTTCCATTAAAGGAAATTTAACTATAAAGGAAGAAAGGGAACTTAGACTTATTGAAGATGGATTGCACTATGATAGGGGAAATAAATGTTGGATTTCAGAATACCCTTGGATCTGTGACCCTTCTAAGTTACCTAATAACTTCCCCATGGCTTTGGCTCGATTAAGAGCTACAGAGAAAAGATTAAAAAAGATGGGAATGAAGTACTGTTTAAAGTATCAGGAACAAATTAATGACATGGTATCTAGAGGAGTTGCGCAGAAGTTGACCCAACAAGAATTGGAGAGTTATGAGGGCCCTACTTTTTACTTGCCACACCATGAAATCCATAAGCCAGAATCTCAGTCAACACCTCTAAGGATTGTGTTTAATTCAGCTGCATCATTCCAAGGAATGGCTCTAAATGATTTTCTTGCTAAAGGGCCTGATGTTCTAAATAATTTGTTGGGGATTCTTTTGCGTTTCAGACAAAATAGGATTGGCATAGTTGGCGATATCAAGAAAATGTACAACAGTGTTAAAATATCAGAGTTTGATATGCATACTCACAGCTTTCTATGGAGAGATTTAGATGCAGAGAAAGTTCCTGATCATTATATACTGAAGACTGTGACATTTGGAGATAAACCAGGGGGGGCAATAGCTATGGTGGCATTGAGGAAGACTGCTCAAATGAATGAGGAATATCCTTTGGCTATAAAGACTATTATTGAAGATTCTTATGTGGATGATGTGTTAGGAAGCTTTGATAGTTCCGAAATAGTTGTTGAAAGGATGGGACAAGTGGAAGAAGTGTTGGAAGCAGGAGGATTTGTAATGAAACAGTGGATCATGTCTGGAGATGATGGATGCATCAGTGAGAAAGTTGTGGATACGAATCATGAAAAGGTTTTAGGTCTAGATTGGAAACCTAAGGAGGATATCTTTTTGTTCAAAGCCAAACTCAATTTTTCAAGGAAAACTCGTCAAGGAAGGTCTGAACCAGATGTTTTGTTAGGTGATCTAGAAAGGCGTTTGCCAAGCCAGTTGACGAAGCGCATGATTCTTAGTCAGATTGCAACCTTGTATGATCCTCTTGGATTTATTACTCCATTTACCCTTAAAGCTAAGCTATTGATGAGAGATGTAGTTACAGACAGTGAGGGGGATCGATCAAGAGGGTGGGATGAACCAATTAATGAAATTTTGTATGAAAAGGCAAAATCACTGTTTGAGATGATGTTCCTGTTAGAAGAGTTGGAATTTCCCGGATGTATAAAACCGATACCCACCGTAGGCCACCCAGAATTGGTTGTTTTCTCTGATGGTAGTAAGAAAGCATATGGGGCCGCTGCATACGTCAGATGGGAATTGTCTGATGGTTCAGTTAAATCATATCTATTGTGCTCCAAAAACAGAATTGCACCAACAAGACAGATCAGTATACCGAGATTAGAATTATGTGGTGCTGTTGTAGCTAGTCGTTTGAGATCTACAATTGAAAGGGAAATGCAGTTTAAGTTCCAAAGAGTTATTCATATCACAGACTCCTCTATAGTACGAGCTCAGATTCAAAAGGAATCCTTTAGATTTAATCCTTTTGTTGCAAATAGGGTGACTGAAATCCAATCTAGGACAAAACCAACAGAATGGTATTGGGTGACATCTGAAAATAATGCAGCAGACCTGACAACAAGGGAGTGTACCCCATCAGAATTAGGACCAGATTCTGTGTGGCAAAGAGGCCCAGAATTTCTCTACTTAGATCATGATCAATGGCCGGTGAAGCAGAGTTTTGAGGGAGATGTACCTGATACTGTGTTTGTGAAAGCAACTACCCATGCATGTGAGGCTGAGGTAAAGACAGTGATAGATATTGGTAGGTTTAGCAGCTACAAGAAACTGCTTTCAGTCACAGCTCGGGTAATGCAAGTTGTCAAGGCAAAGTCATTGAAAGGATTGTGTGAAGAGCCTACCGCAGAATGCCTACAAGCAGCAGAGAATTACTGGATCAGACAAGTTCAAGTCTCAATCCATCCAGATTGGAGGACTAGGTTCAAACGACTGGGGCCCACGCTAAATGATCAGAAAGTAGTAGTGGTAGGAACCAGAATATCGAAGTGGATGAAAGCTAATTGGAACCGTGATTAATTCATTCTTTTAACATCAGACCACCCATTCACAAAACTATACATTAGTCAGATACATCAGGAAAATCATGATGGTGTAGAGGCTTGTCTTGCTAAATTGCAGTTAAAATTTTGGGTGCCTGGTGCTAGAAGAGTTATTAAATCTGTGAAACGGCACTGTACCACCTGTCGTATGATTGACAAGAAAGTGACCTCTCAATGCATGGGCGAATTACCAAAAGAGAGACTTGAACCTTCACCACCATTTTTCAATGTATCACTTGATCTTTCTGGACCTTATTCTGTTTGTGATACTGTAAAACGAAGGGTGAAAAGGAAGGTATATGGAGTCATATTTAATTGTATGGCTACCAGAGCTGTGTATACAGATGTTGCAGAAGGCTATGATACTGGCAGCTTTCTTAAGGTATTTAAAAGATTCACATCTATTAGAGGTTTTCCAAGAAAGGTGTTCTCAGATAATGGTGCTCAGTTGGTGTCAGCAAACAAGGAGTTGAGAGACATGGTTTCTAAGTGGAATCTTAAGGAATTAACTGAATTTGGAAGATTTGAGGGTCTTTCTTGGGAGTTTAATAAGTCAGCAGATGCACCGTGGCAGAACGGATGCAGTGAGGCCTTGATTAGGTTGGTTAAGAGATCCCTGTGTAGAATTGTTGGGGACTGTGTCTTGTCATATGGCGAGTTACAAAGAGTAATGTTTGAGGTAGCTAACCTTCTCAATGAAAGACCGATTGGACGTAACAAAGTATCTGACCTCGAAGATGTTTCTGTTGTTCGTCCTAATGATCTTCTTTTGGGTCGTTCTACAGTCACAGTGCCAAGTGGGATGTGGGATGAAAGTAGCAATTTTAGTAAGAGGCATGCATTCATGAACAGAATTATTGATTCATTCTGGAAGAAATGGATGCGAAACTATTTCCCTAGTCTGCTTATTAGGCAGAAATGGCATGTAGATGTACGGAATGTCCAGACTGGAGATATAGTCTTGGTAAAGGATTCTAATGTATTGAAAGGGGAATGGAAAATGGCACAGGTCGTAAGTGCTCTCAGAAGTAAAGATGGAAAGGTCAGGGATGTGTTGCTCCGGTATAAAATTAATAAGCCAGGAGGCAAATATTCAGGCCAACGGGATGTAAATGTAACCAGATCAGTTCATAGCTTAGTTGTACTTCTTCCGGTGGAGGAGCAGTAATCAAGATAGCTTAAATGTCAGGCGGGGAGTGTATCGTGATTATCAGAAATCACGATATTTTTGTATTACTATTCTATGGTGATTATTTAGATGCATATTTGTCTATCACAATTGTGGATGTATATGTGTAGGATTATTTATGTGTAAATACTGTATATACTGTATATTGTATGTATTAAGATTTCACTGATTGTTTATTGGAATAACGAGGAGTATGTTGATACCCTTGGGTGATTTGGTACTGTTAGTGATATAAGCTTAAGTTACATTTATGTATAATCATAGTGTACAGTTAATATTAGTTAATATTGGAATGTCTTGAAAATGTTGTATTTGCGAGGTTAAATGTTTTAACTGATACTTGTTTATGAATGGTTAAATTTAAGCTGTACGGTTAACGTGTGAAACAAGCCGAATGGCGGCAGTTTGTGATAAACTATTAGTAGCCAGTCACGTGACCATATTTCAAGCCTGGCTCACAGCCGGACCGGGAGTCCTGGGGTCAGTTGGTACGAGGTTAAGGAGCTGAGCAGAGGGGCCCCGAGTTTAGGTCTGGCAGCTGTCCTGTGTGAAATTGTCTATACTGTATGTGGACTGATGTTATTCGGGTGGATGTTTGGAAGACAGTGCGGCCATGTTGTAAGTTTACTGCATTTTTTAAAGTTTCAAATTATGCTTAAGTTCATGAATAATTGTCCATTTTATTTTGCATATTTAGTATGGTCGGTCACATTGTATGGTGTGATATTATTATTTGATATCATACTAAGGTTCTTTGTAATTATATATATGACGTGTGTTTGCGATTATTGCTGGGAAGTGAATCTGAGTTCATTCTTTTGTTGTTTATTATTTATGAAGCTGTATTTACCAGGTTGAATCATTAAACGGATCCGACACCGCAGAACTGCACTGTTCATTCAAACCTGAATAACAATACAATATGGAAGAGTGTGAAAGTTTGGTTCCTGGATGGACGCCGCATTTGCCTCCCTCTACGCAGTTAATAAGGGGACCATAGAACCACCCCTTTATTTGGTTATATGGTTACCACCCAACGTTATAAATGGTTTCCTGGGTTACAGGAAACCATTAGGCTTGTCACTAAGTGTAGAGCCACCTGAAGGGGAGGGAGGAGTAATGATAAGTGACAGGAAGAATGGGAGAAATAAGAAGAGAGGAAGACAGACACAGAAAAAGAATGATAAAAGGGAAGGGAAAAGTAGGCAGCACTACATCAAGTGAATGGATGATAGTCTACCACAATTAAAAACAAATAACCACCACAGTCAGTGATGTATAGGGCTGTGTTGACGTATAATTTGTAACGTGTTGTACTATAGAGAAGTCCTACCACACTACACCGTACCACACCACATCACAAACACCTGCACCATACCCCACCCTACCACACCTACCCTACCCTACCCTTTGCTTCCACACACCCCATCACAGTCTACTACACCACACCGTACCTAACCCCACCCTACCCCACTCCACCACACCACACCCAACCCTACCACACTCCACCTCACCCCACACCACACATTCCATACCCCACCCCACACTACAACCTACCCTACACTACCCTTGCGCACTCCACCTGTCCCTGCTCCACCAAACCACACCGCAGCACACCACACACACCACACCTCACCCCCATCCACCACACCGCACCCCATCGTCACTCCCTTTTGTCTCCTAATTGGCAGTATTCACAGTAGGTGATATAACACATCTTTATTAACATCCCTATTCTGTCCTCTCTTCACTCTTTACCTATCGTTTATATCACATTTCTGGCCATTCTTATGGTTCGTTCATTCGTTAAGAGATTTCCTGCACCTATAGTGCAGGCCGGGCCATACATTGGCCCGGTCAGTGGGGTGTGGGCTGAGTAAAAAAAAAAAAAAAAAGTAAGGGGAAATATAGGGCCTGGGGATTGCCCAGCACACGCCCTCTCTTCTGATTGGCTTTGTGGTGTGTGTATTCTTATCGTGTTATCAGCCTCGTATATCTTTTTTTTGGCTTTGGATGTCTTTTTCCTGATTATCATTTTCAGACGTATCTTTTTTCGACTTATGGTTTAAAATTTTCGCTTTTTTTTTTTCGACTTTGTCGGTATTGCTTCACATTTGATACCCGTTATACCCTTGCCAGAAAAGTAACTAGATATCGACTAGCAGAGCAGATATGGAGGTGGAGGAGGGTGGAAGAAGAATAGCAAGGTGGCAGACTGTTATTGAGGTTAAGGAAGCTCCCTAACGCCTTTTCCTAATCGATTTATTTTGCTTATGACGCCTTATTGTTCTCTTCTGTGTTATATAAATCGTTCTGTACATAAAAAATATTTGAGATGATGATACTGGATATTTTTGAAGAAAAAGTTTTTCCTTGTCCAAGCCGGTTTGGCTTCCAACGAGGTATGTCTACGACAAGCGCTTGTTTCTTACTTAAAGAGATAATGAATAAGTACAGTTGCAACGGTGGTAATGGCATTATAACTTTTATTGATCTCTCTAAGGCATTTTATTTGGTTAACCATTTCGTTGTAGGGAAGACAATGTTACGGTTGTATATTCCAATACATATTGTGTACATAGTTATGCACTATTTAAGGAACAATATGGCCAGTATTAAATGGAAGGGGGTGCATGGTGCACTTTGTTACGTGGAGCAGGGGGTTAGACAGGGTGGTGCTCTATCTCCCTTTTAATTGAAACAGTATATAAACAATGTTATATATCTGAAATTTCAAGCATGAACCAAGGGTGCATGATTGGTGCAAGCTCAATAAGCATTCTAGCCTGTGTTGATGATATTGTGCTATGTGCTAATGTCATTATGACCTTGAATAATTTGTGTAGTAAATTTCCATCGATGATAAGTCATATAAAACTTAAAATTAACAAAGATAAAACAAAATGCATGCTCCTAGAGCCAAAGGTAAGCAAAATGATATAACTCATTTAACTTTCAACAGCAATGAATTGGAGATTGTCTATGAATATGACTATCTGGGACACATAATCAGGCATGATCTTAAAGATGACAAAGATGTAGAAAAAATGCATGACAGGTTTTTTCAAGTTTTAATTGCATTTTTAGAAATTTTAGTGGTGTAGATATTAATATGTTCTTATTCCTTTCTAATTCGTACTGCAAGCAAAACTACGGTCTGCCTCTTTTAAACCATATGGATACACGAAGATCCTGTACATTTAAAGCATTTGAGGGGACTTACAGTAAAGCTTTAAAATGAATGACTAGAACACCAGCCTATGCCAGCAACCATGATGTGGCTGCCTCTTGTAACTAGCTGTTACTGAGGCACCAGGTGGCCCTCACACAGTGCCGCTATTACAAATGCGAATACAGTCTTATAATGCCGCCATTAAAATTAACGTGCTATATTTAAAAATGGATTTCTTTTGTAAACATGTTTTTAATGATTTTTAGCTACTGTACACTATGGAGTGGACATTACCTGTCGTGCCGTGGATATGGTTCCATCACGATATCTTGGGTGCAGAAACATGAGCACAGACGAAACGATATAATTATTTGGTGAGGTAACTTCATTTGTTTTATATTTTACTAACGGCTGTTTTTATTATTCCTTTTTATATAAACGTTATTATAAGAATGACGATTTCATTGGCAATTGGAACCTGTATACTATATTTTAACTTGTTTGTGAACCATCTTTTTAAAGAAAAAAAAAAAGTGTTTGATTAGTTGCCCGCTGCTGCTGTTTCGCTAATCATGGACAGATGCCAAACGTTATATCCACAGCAAAGGTACTGCTACTATGTTCTTCATACGAACTGAAAAACTGATAAGTTACGACCACGTACAATGAATATCATAAGTAGTAACCTGTCCCACACTGTATTTCAGCATGTAATATATGAAGGCCTTGTAATGTACAGTATTTCTGAACTTCTATGTTATTCATTTTTTACGTAGTAGCACTATGAAATAAAGATATGATTGATTGAATGATTGACTACTACTACTACTGCTACTACTACTGCTGCTACTGCTACTACTGCTACTACTACTGTACCATAACGACCACCATCACCACCACCACAACTACTACTATGACTACTACTGCCAC
>NC_137020.1:12294870-12409870 GCF_032717465.1 Coenobita brevimanus | reverse complement strand
ACTACTGTATTTGCATTTAATACTTTGATAAATATATAATACCGTGACGTGATGCTATGCACGGGTACACTAAGTGTACAGAGTGTTTTGTAGACAAGAGGGGACTGAACTTTTGCATAGCTGGTAAAAGTAAGTCATTCGGATAGAAACAAAGTCAGCTGAGGATTCTTGTGCAAGGACTTGTCTATTTTATTTTTAAATGTCATATCGGAGATACTGTTCACGGTATCTGGGGGTAACCTGTTCCAGATATTTACGACCCTGTTGAAGAAGTATTTTGCTTCATGGGATTAGAAATGCTTTCACATGATTTTGCAGCCATTACTCCTGGTTTGATTCAACCGGTTTATTTCAAAACATTTATTCATGTCTAAGTTGTCATATCCATTCATGATTTTGAAAATTTCAATAAGGTCATCTTTTAACCTGCATTTTGTTGGAATGAATAATTTAAATTCTTCAAGCCATTCCTCATATGGTTTGTTTCTCAGGAGTGGTATCATTCGCTGTATGTACTCTAATTTTTCTATGTCCTTTCTTTAGTATGGAGACCAGGCCTACACACAATACTCAAAATGGGAACGCACTGGCGAGTTGTACAAGGCAAGTATGACTTTTTCCGATTTAAACCCACCACCTTATTTGCAATTTTAAGTGTGTCGGTGCATTGCTTACTCGGTTTTAGGTCATTTGATACTATCACACCAAGATCCTTTTCATTGCCTGTACTTGACAAGTAGATATTGTTCATTTTGTAAATTGCATGGACGTTGTTATTTCCAATATGAAGTACTTTGCATTTTTCTACGGGCATGTTGAATTTCCTTTGCCATTTTTCTGCCCAGCTTGCCAATGTATTAAGGTCATTTTGTAACTACTGCCACTGTATCGTTGTAGTTACTTTATTGGTTATTTTAGTATCGGCAGCAAATTTGGATATTTTACAGTTTTAACTTTCATGTATGTCCGTTATGTAAATACTAGAAAGTATCGGTCGGATTGCTGAGCCCTGGGGAACGCCACTAATCACATTACACCATTTGGATTCGTTTCTGTTTATAACAACTTGCTGTTTTCGGAGAAGAAGGAGGAGGAGCATGAGCAGAAGGAGGAAGAGGAGGAGGAGAAGAAGAAGAAGAAGAGGAAGAAGAAGAAGAAAAAAAAGAGGAGGAGGAGGAGGAAAATGATGATGATGATGATGATGATGAAGAAGAAGAAGAAGAAGAAGACGATGACGATGAAGAAGAAGAAGAAGAGGAGGAGGAGGAGGAGGAGGAGGGTAAGGAGAAGTAGGAGGAGGAGAACCGTGAATAGTAAGGAAGAGGAGAAAAAGTTGGAGAAAAGAAGGGGTTGGGTTGACTACGAGGGATGGGGGGATGGAGGGAAGAAGGAGGAGAAGGAGAGGAGGGTGGTAGGATGAGATAGAGGGAGGGAGGGAGAATAAAGAGTGTGACATGGAATCATTTAATTTTTTTGTCTCATTTGCCATTCATTACACTCACTAGCTGTGTTCCTGCTCAATGCTCCTTTGCCTGAGGGAGGAGGAGGTCGTGACAAGGGTCTCACGAGTCTGTCTATCTGTCTGTCTTTCTGTCTGTCTGACTGACTGTATGTATGTCTATATGTATGTTTCTCTGTCTGTCTGTGTCCCACTCTGTCTGTCTATCTATCTGCCAATCTATCTGTCTGTCTGTCTGTTTGTTCTCTATTGAAATCGAGGGAGATGCATAGAGAACTCTGTCACTGTCTTTCTGTCTATCTACCTGCCTTTCTATCCGTCTGTCTGTCCCTCTGTCTTCTATCTTTGTCTTTCTGTCTGAAGGTACGTATGTATGTCTGTCTGTTGCTCTGTCTGTCTGTGTGTCTCTCGCTTTGTCTATCTGCCTGTCTGTCTATCTGCCTGTCAATCTGTCTTCCTGTCTGTCTAATCGCCTATCAATCTGTCTGTCTGTCTATCCTGTACTGAAATAGAAGGAGATGCATTGAGAACTCTCTCTGTCACCCTTTCTTTCTGTCAATCTGTCTGCCTTTCTGTCCGTTTGTCTGTCGATCTGTCCCTCTGTCTGTACTCTATGGAAGAGTGTAAAGATTTGGTTCCTGGAAGGACGCCGCATTTGCGTCCCTCTGCCACTTTAACACGGGCATCATAGAAAGGTTCCACACCGCCCCGTTATTTGTCTATATGGTTACCATCCAGCGTTATAATGGTTTCCTTGGTTACAGCAAACCATTAAGCTTATCACTCTGTGTAGAGCCACCAGAACTGGAGGGAGAAGTAATAATAAGTGACAGGAAGGATGGGAGAAATAGGAAGAGAGGAGGACAGACACAGAAAAGAAGGATAAAAGGGAAGGAAGAAGTAGGCAGCACTACATCAAGTGAATGGATGATAGTCTGCCACAATGTTAAAAACAAAAAACCACCACAGTTAGTGATGTATCGGGCTTTGTCGACGTATTATTTGTAACGTGTGGTACTGTAGAGAAATCCTACCACACTACGCCACACCAAACCACACACAACACACCACTCCCCACCCTACCAAACCCTACCTACCCTACCCTATCCTGCCACACCCAAACACAGTCCACCTTACGACACCCTACCTGACCCCTCCCTCTCTTACTCCACCCTACCACACCACACCACATCCCGACCCACACCACACTACCACACCCCACCCCTCCCCGCCCACCCCACCACACTCCAACCTCATCCCACATCACGCATCCCCTACCTCACAACACACCACACCCTACCCTACCCTACCCTACCCTACCCTTCCACATCCCACTTGACCTTACTCCACCAGACGACACCGCAGCTCACCACACACACCACACCTTATCCCCGTCCACCACACAGCACCCCATCACACCTGTCACTCCCCTTTTGTCTCCTAATTGGCAGTTTTGAGGGGAGGCGGTGGCTCGATCGGTAGAGAGTTGGCCTGCAGTCCTGAGGGACCCGGGTTCAAATCCCGCTGAGGCAGGGAACAGTTTAAGGATTTGAATTTCATGAAATCAGACTTTACTCATCTACCAGAAGGCCCGCCGACATGTCGTAAAAATACCCCCGCTAATACCAATACACCAGTCCTGTATGAGACAGCCCTAGCATGTATTCAGTATGGACGGTAGGTGTTAGCGCCGAAGTGGTGGCATGTAGAGGTGTGCGGTACGTAGGAGGACTACTGGGCCTTGAAAGCAGGCTTTGAAGCCTATGCCCAGAGTCGGTCACATAAAAAAAAAAAAAAAAAAAAAACATCATTATCAAATCCCTATACTGTCCTCTCTTCTCTCTTTATCTGTCTTTTATATCGCATTTCTGGCCATTCTTATCGTGTTATCAGCCTCGGATATCTTTTCCTTGGCGCTGGATGTCTATTTCATGGGTATCGTTTTTCGATTTGTAATGTCGTATTTTGACATTTTCACCTCCTTTTTTTCTACTTTCTCGGTATTGCTTCAAGTTTCATAGCCGTTATACCTTTGCCAAAAAAAGTCGTATGGAGGTTATATGTATTCACCTCTGTCTCTGTGCATCGGTGTGTGTGTTTGTGTGTGTACTTGTCTGTTTGTTTTTCTGTCTGTCTTTCTGTCTGCGTGTGTGTCTGTCTGTCTGCCTGTCTGTCTGTCTGCTATCAGTATCTGTCTGTGTCTGTCAGTGTTTTTCCGTATTGGTCTGTCTACCTGTCTGTCTGTCTGTCTGTCTGCCTGTGTGTGTAAAGTTTATTTTACGGTATATATTGTTGTTGTGACACCAGGATTTTTTAAGTATGAACCCAGTGGACTGCAGGCTGAAGTTCTCCCTCTCCTGCAGCCCACCATCGTCCTTTTGGGGGATAGGGAGGGAGTTGCGGGACTTTTTTCTACGACCAGGCAGTGTACTCAACCAGTTATATCACTGTCACCACATGAAGTCGTCCCTCTCCAGAAGCAAGTGAATAAATAACTGGATATCGACTAAGAGAGCAGGTGTGTAGGTGGAGGAGGGTGGAAGAAGAATAGTGAGGTGACAGACTGTTATTAAGGTTAAGGAAGCTCCCTACCTCCTCTTTCTAATCGATGCATTTTGTTAATTACGCCTTATTGTTCTCTTGTGTTATATAAATCCTTCCAATATTGCCTAACACCTTTTTTGAGCTACTTATTTCATTATATCGTACTGCCCTTCTCTCTGTTATATAAATCCTTAGAATATCGCCTAGCGCCTTTTCCTAATCGATTTATTTTGTTTTTACTCCTTGCTCTCCTCTTCTGTGTTACATAAGTCTTTTAATATTGCCATACTCTGCATAATAACATACAATAAGAAGCTAAAAAGACATATAAAAAAATAAATAGCAAAGGAAGAGGTATTAGGGAGCCTCAGCCGACATAAATTCCGGACTACTTCCCATCACCACTACTAACACCACCATTAGTCTAATAGGACTACTACTGCTACTCCTGTTACAACAACAACAACAACTACTACTACTACTACTACTACTACTACAACTGTCATAAAAGACTTTGTAGTAACTTGTAGAGAAGTTTTGTAGATTATATATATATATATATATATATATATATATATATATATATATATATATATATATATATATATATATATTAGACTTGTGGACGAGCGGTTGTTATACTTGAGTAGTTTTGTGAACTAAGTGAATTTTTCTCTTTGAAAGTTGGTTTGAAACAGGGATGTGTCATGTCTCCATGGTTGTTCAATCTGTACATGGATGGGGTAATAAAAGAGGTACAAGGTAGGGTAGTGGATGTTGGAGTGGCCCTGGTGAGAGAGGATAGTGTTTGGAAACTCCCTGTACTGTTGTTTGCAGATGATACTGTGTTGTTGAGTGAAGACGAAGGGGAGCTGCAAGGCTTGGTGGATGAGTTTGAGAGAGCGTGTAAGAAACGGAACCTAAAGGTGAATGTAGGGAAGAGTAAAGTGATGGTCTTTGAGAGAGGTGAAGTCAGTGAATGTACAGCGAGGTTAGATGGTGAGGAATTGGAAAATGTGAGTACGTTTAAGTATTTGGGTAGTGTGATGAGTAAGGATGGAGGTTTGGAGGGTGAAGTGCTTGAAAGGGTACAGCAGGGAAGAAAAGTTGCTGGTTCCTTGAAAGCAGTGATAAGAAACAGGGAAGTGAGCATGGAAGTGAAAAAGTTACTACATGGCAGTATTGTGATACCAACTCTAACGTACGGAAGTGAAGCTTGGACATTGTTGGAAGGACACAAGTCAAGAGTGAGAGCAGTGGAAATGAGTTATTTAAGAGGAGCCTGTGGAGTCACGTGGAGAGACAGGCTGACGAATGAGGATATAAAGGAGCGTTGTGGTGTGGATGTGGATGTGATAGGAAGTGTTATGAGGAACACACTGAGGTGGTTTGGCCATGTGGAGAGGATGGAGAGTGAAAGACTGACGAAGAGAGTGTATGTGAGTGAGGTGGAGGGGGGAAGAGGGAGGGGGAGGCCGAGGATGAGATGGAGGGATGGAGTGGAGAGGTATATGAGAGAGGGGGGTGTGAGTTGGGAGCAGGGCAGTGAAATGGCAGGGGACAGGGCGACTTGGAGGCGATTTGTTTGTGGCCACCCCAAACGGGATTGAGGCGTCTGGCAATAGATAGATAGATAGATAGTTTTGTAAGTAGATAATCTTAGTTTCCTTTTGTCATGCAATGACAGGAGAGGTAAAGATGAGTATGGGACTATTTTTATTTGTCTTGGAAATATTAACAAAGTCTCTCACACCCGAGTGAAGTATAAGTAGAGTCCAGCTAGCTACCTCCCAGTCTCGCTCTCTCTCTCTCTCTTCCATGTTGCTAGGCTCGTTCTCCGTACTACCTGTCGATTCTATGGCTAACCTCCTTCTGCCCTCTGCTTCCTAAATTCTGGTGTAGCAGGGGTCGTGTCACGTGTGTTACACTGTGGTTGGAAAGTTCTAGAAGCCTGTGTGTGAGTATGTGTGTATGTGTGTGTATGGTCACGAGGTGCTGTCGTGTGCCTATAAAGTATTCCTTGAGTTAAGAGTGTGTAAGCATGTTTAGCATTGCTCGATTCTCGCAGACACAATACCTTCTCATCATCTGACTTGCTGCTTCTATCTGTCTCTCTATCTATCTATTTATCTATTTATCTATTATGATTTGTAATTATAATATGGAGACCTGACATGGCTCAGCGCGCCACTGAAGGTCCTCCGACAGCAATTATCATTGACATATGCTAATCTATTAGTACATAATATTGATTATAATATTGTACACATACAATATTCATAGTAAATTGCAATGATCTAGTAATATTACATTTTAAACAAGTTGTATACATATTTGAATAAATGCAATGGTTGTTGTATGACATTTTGTAAGATGTGTATGTATAACAGACATACGCATATAATTGTGCAATGGTAATACTGCTAGGTTATTACATTACATATTGAGTTATCCCTTTAGTAATGTCTAATATTTCACCTAACTTGTATGATGATACTGGTAATACAGAATTGTGGTATAATTGTATGACTTATAATATTGTACTAACATTGTGGTAATACATAATTGTAACATTGGGAATTATTACATAATTGTATTGTAATTGTTACATTGTAGTAATACATTATTGTAACATTTTATGAATTGTTACATAATATTGTGGTAAAGCATAATTGTGTTGGCCTTATAATTGTAGTTACATTTTGTTAATGCAATTGTTACATAATTGTGTTGGCCTTATAATTGTAGTTAAAGTTACATAAAAGTTACATCTTGTTAATGCAACTGTTACATAATTGTTACATATTGTTTGTAATTACATAATTGTAGTTAAAGTTACATAAAAGTTACATCTTGTTAATGCAACTGTTACGTAATTGTTATATATTGTTTGTAGTTACATAATTGTAGCAAGTGTAACATAATGCAATCGTTTGTCGTTACATAATTGTTACATATCGTTTGTAGTTACATAATTGTAATAATTGCAGTCCTGACATTGAATCCGGTCATGCTGCGGTCGATGATATGATGTGCCATGCCACGAGCTTGTGGAGACAACAATTAGCTTTTTATTTCACTTATAGAAGGAGTTTATGTGGTATTTTGGCATCTGTAGTGACACTTACGCTTATTTTCATTTGTTTGTTATGTGATCTTTCTCTATTCCTTTTTCTTTCATTCTTTTTTTTGTTTTTGGATGTATAGATTTTCTATAGTTTGTTTTTCTTCGTTTGTCTACGCTTTTTCTGTGTTGTTCATGGTTGCATAATTGCTGGTTAAATCCCTTGGGACCCTTTTTTAAGGTTTAGTTTATATTGCACAGATATTACTGAAAATGATATTATATAGTCCCATATTTTGTTATTTTATATAAAAAAATATATATACACTATATACAGTATTAACTATATACACTGACTTGTTCTTCACTTGTACCTATCGTGGGCAATATGTGCGTCAGTACTATGTAGAAATCTTTGTCTTCACGACTGTGTGGAAGATGTTCATTCTTGCTAAGGTCATTTGTGTTGGCCATTTTTTTTTCCTGGTTTTCCTTGTAACTTAATTTATCTGTTTCCACTAGGCAGCTTTAATTAATAAATGTTTAATACAGTTCTTTTAATCGCTCACAGAGTAACTGTGATGGTATATTTTCTTTATTACTTTGTAGATGTAATAATGTATAGCTGTATGTATGAAACACGTATTTTATATAGGTATAAATGGGAACACTCGTTGGTAGTAAATTGCTATAAGTAATGAATGAATATATACAGTGTAGAATATTTATTGTTGGTGATTATTTAGTCTTTGAGTTATGCAGATAATTGAAGTAAGTATGTGTACGTAAGTTGTAACTATACAGCACGTTTTATATATTTGTGCAGAAGTTTTTTGTCTATCACTGTGTATTGTATAAATGAAGTAACTATGTAACTCACTAATTTTTACCGTGGTGGAAATGGTGTGAGTGGTGTTGCACGTGGTGATAGCGTTGTTCTTCACGGGTTAATAGACGTGTTGTGGGGTGTCAGACACACGGCTTGGCGTCGTCTCAGCACACGTATGGTGACGTCGACTTTCCACACTGGTAGCTGTGGTGAGTAAATGAGTACCGATGAGTAACTTGAGTGAAGATGAGTGAGTAAGATGAGTTGTGAATATGGGCTTGGTATTTGCTTCGTTGTCTTGACCTCTTCACTCCTGCGTCAGCGGTGGAGGTTGGGTGGATGTAGCAGAGAGAGGAGGGTGAGGTCTGGTGGTTGTGAGTTGTGAGTCGTATCTCATTCTTCGTTTGTTTGTTTTGTTTTTTCTTTCTTGATGTATTCTCAGTCCTTTTTTCTTGTGATTTACTCGTTGTGGGATGAAGACTGCCGCTACTTGTAGGAGCATGTAGAAGACTATACAGATGCATCGTAGAGTTGTTACTTGTAGTTGATCGTAGATTGTTGTAGTTCGTTGGTTTGTCATAGAAATTGCAAGATTGTTTGTATCAGTATTTTGTTAAACTACTGGCAAGGCGTCCTGTGACCTCTTCACCTCTACATCACCATGATGATTGGAGAGACGGAGGCTGGCTGGTTGGAGAAAATACTGTCTGGAGCTGGTTGTGAGTTGTTGATTGTGAGAGGTATTTTTTTGTTTTCAATCTTGATATTTTGTAGGAATTCACTGTAGAACTGAAGCTAATCTTGTAGAGTCTCGCCTGCTTTTGTAGAAATTCACTGTTGATTCGAAGACGAGGTCCGTACTTTCGCTGCCAACCAAATGTCATAAAAGACTTTGTAGTAACTTGTAGAGAATTTTTGTTGTTCAGTTGTCACTCTCGATTTCTTGTAGTAGGAAATAAAGATGAATACAGTGAGTTAATCTTAATTTATTATCTTCAGAGAAAATCTAAGTTGAGCAGGGTATGTCTTACAGAGACAATATAATAAGTAAGTCTAGTTGGGCCCCTCTTTCTTGTTCACTCTCTCCACTACCTGTCGATTCTATGGCTAACCTCCTTCTGCCCTCTGCTACCTAAATTCTGGTGTACCAGGGGTCGTGTCATGTGTGTTACACTGTGGTTGGAAAGTTTTAGAAGCCTGTGTGTGAGTATGTGTGTATGTGTGTGTATGGTCACGAGGCGCTGTCGTGTGCCTATAAAGCATTCCTTGAGTTGAGTGTGTAAGCATGTTTAGCATTGCTCGATTCTCGCAGACACAATACCTTCTCATCATCTGACTTGCTACTTCTATCTGTTTCTCTATCTATCTATTTATCTATTTATCTATTATGACTTGTAATTACAATATGGAGACCTGACACAACTAGCACTACTACTACTACTGCTACTACTACTACTACTACCACTACGACTACTACTACGACTACTACTACTGCTATTGTATATTATACTACTGTATGTTAAAAATATCTGAGATAATGCTACTGGATATTTTTGAAGAAAAAGTTTTTCCTTGTCCAAGACAGTTTGGCTTCCAACGAGGTATGTCTACGACAAACGCTTGTTTCTTGCTAAAAGGGACAACGAATAAGTACAGTTGCAAAGTTGATAATGGCAATATAACTTTTATTGACCCCTCTTAGGCTTTTGATTTAGTTTATCATTTCGTTTTAGGGAAGAAAATGTCAAGGCTGAATATTCCAATAGATACTGTGTACATAGTTATGCACTATTTAAGGAACCAGATGGCTAGTATTAAATGGAAGAGGGTGCATGGTGCACTTGGCAAGGGGTTCGACAGGGTGGTGCTCCATCTCTCTTTTTATTTAAATTGTATATACAGTAGACAATGATTAATCTGAAATTTCTAGCATGAGCCAAGGGTGCATGATTGGTGCAAGCAAAATCAATATTCTAGCCTATGCTGATGATATTGTGCTATGTGCTAGTTCCATTACAACCATGAATAATATGTATACTAAATTTTCATAAATGATAAGTGATATAAAACTTAAAATAAAAAAAAAGATAAAACAAAATGCATGTTCCTAGGGCCAAAGATAAAGAAAATTATATAACTCATTTAACTTTGAACAGCGATGAATTGAAGATTATCTATGAATATGACTATCTGGGACACATAATCAGGCATGATCTTATTGATGACAAAGATGTAGACAGAAGGCTGTACAAGTTTTATTCAAGTATTAATTGCATTTTTAGAGACCTTAGTGGTGTAGGTATTAATACGTTCTTATTCCATTATAAGTCATAGTGGAAGCCAGACTACGGTCTGCCTCTTTTAAACCATAAGGATGCACGATGATCATTATATTTAAAGCATTTGATGGGGATTACAGTAAAGGTTTAAAATGAATGACTGGAACACCAGCCTATGCCAGCAACCATGATTTGGCTGCCTCCTGCAACCAGCTGTTACTGAGGCACCAGGTGGCCCTCACACAGTGCCGCTAGTACAAAAGGTGGATGCAACCTAATATTGCCACCATTAAATTTAACCTGTCATATTTAAAACTGGGTTTTGTTTGTAAACATGTTTTTGACGATTTTAAGTTACATTATGGAGTAGACATTACCTGTCATGCTATCTATCTATCTATCTATCCATCTATTGCCAGACGCCTCAATCCCGTTTGGGGTGGCCACAAACAAATCGCCTCCACGTCGCCCTGTCCCCCGCCATTTCATTGCCCTGCTCCCAACTCACACCCCCCTCTCTCATATATCTGTCCACCCCATCCCTCCATCTCATCCTCGGCCTCCCCCTCCCTCTTCCTCACTCCACCTCACTCACATACACTCTCTTCGTCAGTCTCTCACCCTCCATCCTCTCCACATGGCCAAATCACCTCAGTGTGTTCCTTGTAAAGCTTCCTATCACATCCACATCCACACCACAACGCTCCTTCATATCCTCATTCGTCAGCCTGTCTCTCCATGTGACTCCACAGGCTCCTTTTAAATAACTCATTTCCACTGCTCTCACTCTTGACTTGTGTCCTTCCAACAACGTCCAAGCTTCACTTCCATACGTTAGAGTTGGTATCACAATACTGTCATGTAGTAACTTTTTCACTTCCATGCTCACTTCCCTGTTTCTTATCACTGCTTTCAAAGAACCAGCAACCTTTCTTCCCTGCTGTACCCTTTCAAGCACTTCACCTTCCAAACCTCCATCCTTACTCATAACACTACCCAAGTACTTAAACGTACTCACATTTTCCAATTCCTCACCATCCAACCTCGCTGTACATTCACTGACTTCACCTCTCTCAAAGACCATCACTTTACTCTTCCCTACATTCACCTTTGGATTCCGTTTCATACACACTCTCCCAAACTCATTCACCAAGCCTTGCAGCTCCCCTTCGTCTTCACTCAACAATACAGTATCATCTGCAAACAACAGTACAGGGAGTTTCCAAACACTATCCTCTCTCACCAGGGCCACTCCAACATCCACTACCCTACCTTGTACCTCTTTTATTACTCCATCCATGTACAGACTGAACAGCCATGGAGACATAACACATCCCTGTTTCAACCCAACCTTCAAAGAGAAAAATTCACTTAGTTCACCATCCACACGCATTGGAGCCTTAGCACCATCGTACATACTCTTCACAGCATTCAACAACTTCCCATCTACTACATATATTCTTAATACTTTCCACAATCCTTGTCTATCCACCCTGTCATATGCTTTCTCCAAATCCGTGAAAGCCGCATACAACTTCTTTCCCTTCTCCAGAAACTTTTCCACTAAAGATCTAAGAATGAATATCTGATCTACACAACCTCTTCCCTTCCTAAAGCCTCCCTGTTCTTCTCCAGCTAATTCCTCTGTTCTTTCTCTAACTCTGTCAATAAGTATCCTACCATACACTTTTCCTATTATACTAAGAAGACAAATGCCCCTATGATTACCAAACACTTCTTTTTCCCCTTTCCCTTTGTACAAAGGAATAATTATACCTGCCTTCCAATCCTCCGGGACTCTACCTTCCTCCTAGGCCAATCTGCACATCTTCCACATCCATTCTACTACTATCTCTCCCCCATGCTTCAGCATTTCACCACACACTCCATCAATTCCTGGGGCTTTCCTCAATTTGACTTTCTTCATTGCTTCCACAACTTCTATCCTACTGATTTCTTCCTGTCTTCTCACCTCCCTCCTTCTCCCAGCCATTCCCCAGCCACTTATACTCGTATTACTTCCATCCTTTATGTTCAACAATTCCTTAAAGTGTTCTCTCCATCTGCTCACTCTTTCTCCCATCTCTACTAGTAATCTACCATTTTTATCTTTCACTCCCCTGCTAACCTCACTTCCACCCTGTCTTACTCTCTTCATCTGTTTCCAGAACATTTTCTTACAGTCCCTCCACTTTACACTCAAATTCCTTCCAAATTCCTCATTCACTCTCTTCTTACTCTCTCTTTTTTCTGCATATAACTCTTTCTTCCGCCTCTCAACTTCTTCCACGCCCCTATTTCTCATCCATTCATTGTATGCTTTCTTCTTTTGTGCCATAGCCTGTCTCACCTCTTCAGTCCACTACACTGTTCCTTGCACCCCCCTCCGTCTTCTCTTCCTCCCACACACCACATCACATGCTGCACATATTTCTTCTGTAAATATCCTGCACACACCTTCCACGTCCCCCATCTGCTCCAATTCATATTTGCCCAATCGTTCCTCCACTTCTCTCTTATACTCTGCCATTTTCTCATCCTCTTGTAACCTTTCCACTCTCCTTGTAACTACTCCTTCCTCTCGTCTTTCCCTTCTTCTATTCCTCCATCTTACTTGGATCCTAATTCTGGCCACCACCAAGTAGTGGTCAGAAAGTCCACTCCCCCAACCTCTATAAGCTCTTGCATCCATTACACATCTTCGCATACTTTCATCCACACACACATAATCAATCATTGCCTTCTTTTCATTCAGTTCACCACCCACCCTTCTCATCACTCGCCATGTATACCTGTGGATCATGCCCTGGATATAATTCGATCACGAATATCTTGGGTGCAAAACCATGAGCACAGACGAAACCATGTAGTTATTTTACGGTAGGCAACTTTATTTCTTTTATATTTTAGTAACGGCTGTTTTTATCGTGCGTTTTTATATAAACTTTGGTATCATACAGAATGACGATTTTGTTGACAAGAGCAACATGTATATAATATTTTAACTTGTATGTGAATCTTTTTTTTTTTTTTTTTTTTTTTTTAAGGGTCTCTGACTAGTTGCCTGCTTCTGTTGCTGCTGCTGTTGTTGACTCTGCTCGCTAATCATGAACAGTGGCCAAACGTTATATCCACAGCAAAGGTTCTTTATACGAAAAGAAAAACTGGTATGTTATGAGCATGTAAAATGAATATCTTAAGTAGTATCTTGCCCTACACTGTATTTTAACATGTAATTCGTGAAGATTTTGTAATGTACAGTATTTTTGAACGTCTGTTTTATTCATTTTCTATGTACTAGTATTATGAAATAAAGATAGGATTGATTGATTGATTAAGTACAACTACATACTACTACTACTACTAGTACTGCTACTACTACTACTACTACTACTACTACTACTATTAGTACTACTACTACTCACCTATATCTTCAGGCAGCAGTACAGAAGCAGGCACAGCAGAAGCAGAAGCAGCAGGAGAATGCCAGCAGTTCTCTTTAGTCGTTGAAACGTCCCTCTTGTCTCTCTCTCCTCCTCTGTTTTTTTCTTGATCTTTCTTAGACGTTGCCATCTTCTTGAGTTTGCCTGGGAGGTGGAATGATGATGATGATGATGGTGGTGGTGGTGGTGGTGGGCAAAATAGTAAAGTTGATTATGATGGAATGACAATGCTAATAATAATAATCATAATTATATTACTAACAATAATAATAACTATAATAACATCAACAACAACAACAACAATACTACTACTACTACTAATGATAATAATGGAAGCAGACCAGGACCCCCTCTTTTTATAACTTGCTAAATCTGCCACCACTTCACCTGTCGCCTTGATGACCACAGGAGCGAAGGTGAGACAGGAGTGGAGACTGAGGCACTACTGACCACGCCACACACACACTCCTCTGTCTCCCTCCCTCCTCTCTCTCTCTCTCTCTCTCTCTCTCTCTCTCTCTCTGTTCGTATGTTTGTTTGTGTGTGTGTGTGTGTGTGTGTGTGTGTGTGTGTGTGTGTGTGTGTGTGTGTGTTCTTACCCAATTCTTACCCAATTATATCTTTACAAGAATGAGTCAAGCTCGTACTGTCCCGTGTCTTAAACCATATTTATCGTACATATCCTTAAATTTGTGAATTGTTTTGGCACACACTATTTCATTCGGTAGTGCATTCCATTGATCAATTGCTCTGTTAGGGAAACTGGATTTCCTTACGTCTTTATCACCTCTCTTCTTATGCAGTTTTTTGCAGTGTCCTCTTGCTGATGCTTCTCCATATGTTAAGTAATCATTTATGTCTATTTTCTCCTTCCCTGATATGCACTTATATAGCATTATCATGTCACCTCTTTTCTTTCTCTCCTGTAGTGTTGGTAGACTCAGTTTATTTAGTCTTTCTTCGTAGCTTAGGTCCCTTAAGCTTGGTATCCATCTTGTAGCGGCCCTTTGAACGTTTTCAATCTTGTCTATGTGCTTTTTGAGATGAGGACTCCAGACTACTGATGCATATTCCAGGGTCGGTCTAATGAATGATGTTATTATCCTTCTTAGCGTGTCTTCATTTATGTATGTGAATGCTATTCTCATATTTGCAAGCAGTGTATACATGTTCCGTACCTTCTTGCTGATGTGGTCAGCCGGAGATAGTCTGTTATTGATAATCACACCTAGGTCTTTCTCTTTTTCTGATGTGTATAGGGTTTTATTTCCTAACTTATAATCCCAATCAGGTCTTTTTCCACTTTTACCAAACTTGATTACATGACACTTGTCCACATTGAATTCCATTTGCCATGTACTACTCCATTCATGAAGTTTATTTAATTCTTCTTGTAGCTCTTTACAAGAGTCTGTGTTAGTAATTCTCCTTTGTATTTTTGCATCATCTGCAAACATATTCAGATAGCTCTCATTTCCAGTGTTACTGTTTATATCATTTATGTACACTAAAAACATGATTGGTGCCTGCACTGAACCCTGTGGTACTCCACTAGTCACTTCTTTCCATGATGAGTAGTTTCCTCTTAGTACTGTTCTCATTTCTCTTTTTATGAGAAAGTCTTGCATCCAACAAAACAGTTTGCCTCGAATTCCTCCTTGATGGTACAGTTTCCGTAAAAGTTTTTGGTGTGGTACTGTGTCAAAAGCTTTCTTGAAATCTAAATAGATACCGTCCACCCATCCTTCCCTTTCCTGTATTGTGTTTGTTACTCTGTCATAGTAGCTCAACAGATTAGTAACACATGATTTTCCTTTTCTGAAATCAAACTCTCTTTCTGTTATCATACTGTGTTCTTCTAGGTGATTTACCCAAGCTTTTCTTATAAGCTTTTCTAATACCTTGCTTATAACACTGGTCAGTGATACTGGTCGGTAGTTGAGTGGATTTTGTCTATTTCCTTTCTTTAATAAGGGGACAATATTTGCTTTTTTCCAAATATCAGGTAGTTTACCTTGACTCAATGATTTCTTGAAAATTAAAAATAATGGTTTACTTAACTCCTTTGCACATTCTCGTAGTACCCAACATGAAATTTCATCAGGACCACTTGCTTTTCCTCTGTCTAATCTACTTAACTCCTCCTGTATTACTTTTTCTGCTATTTGTATATCTGGTAGTATGTGTGGACATGCATGTTCCACATAGTCAATCTCAAAATTTTTTTCTTCTGTAAAAACTAATTGGAAATTCTTATTTAGTGCTTCACAAATATCTTTCTCTTGTGTATAAGTGATTCCCTCGTCCGTAATGGATTGTATTATATCTTTTACTTTGGTTTTGCTTCTGATATAGCTGTAAAACAGCTTTGGTTGATCACTACTTTTATTTATTATATCCTCCTCAAACTGTTTTTGGGCTTCCCTCCTTATTCTTGTATAATCGTTTCTTGCCTGTTTGTAATTATTATACGCCCTTTCACTATTGTGTCTTCTGTATCTATTCCACAACAAATCTCTTCGTTCTTTTGATTTTTTACATTCTGTATTGAACCATTTCTGTATTTTCTTATCTGCTTCTTTGTGCTGTGGGATGTACTTCTGGACTCCTATTTCATAAAATTCACGGAATTTTTTATATACAGCATTTAAATCTTGTCCTCTAAGCTCATTTTCCCAATCAACTTCTAAGAAATACTTCTTTAGGTCTTGATAATTTCCCTTTTTATAGTTTAGGCTCTTTTTGTAACTATGTCATATGCTATCCTGAAGTTATAATTTAGTACTGCATGATCGCTTTTGCCGAGTGGAGGGTGATATATGAAACTGTCAATATCATTTTCTTGCCTAGTAAATATTAGATCTAGCACTGAAGGTACATCAAGTCCTCTTTTTCTGGTGGTTTCCCTCACATGTTGCGTTAGGAAAAACTCTTGTACGAGATCCAGGAGCTTTTGGTCCCAACAGCTTTCTTGGCTAATTGTATCTAGAGTATTCCAATTTATATTTGTATTAAAATCCCCAGTTAGTAAAATTCTTTCTGATTTCTCTTCCATTTTATGTAGTAATGATCTTAAACTCTGAATTGTACTCTCTGCCAGGTCCTCATATTCATCTCTTTCTCATGTGTTTGATCTGGGTGGCATGTACAAATTGGCTACAATTTCTTTACCTTCAGATGTGTTGATCTCTACTTCAATCAGATCTACTTGTGATGGTATATCTAGTTTTATTTCATTGACTTTTAGATTTTTCTTCGTTAATATTATAATTCCTCCTTTTTTTAAATTTCTGTCTCTTCTCCATATATTGTATTCCTCTAAGTTTAGTATGTCATTGGATATCCTTGGTGTTAATTTTGTTTCAGTTAGGCATATTATTTGTGGTTCATTTTCTCTGACATAATCATTCAT
The DNA here is from genome assembly GCF_032717465.1 of Coenobita brevimanus. Taxonomy (NCBI): domain Eukaryota; kingdom Metazoa; phylum Arthropoda; class Malacostraca; order Decapoda; family Coenobitidae; genus Coenobita; species Coenobita brevimanus. The sequence continues at coordinate 12,392,840 of NC_137020.1, read as the reverse complement.
CTCTAGTAATTTAGATACCATTCCATCCACATTTGAGTACATCAACTTTATCATCTTGTTTATATACTTGTCATGACATGGTTCTGCTACCTTCCTCCTTTTCATTCCATCCTGTTTGTGTACCACTTTCGTATCTGCAATCCTATTACTTTGTAAAAAAATTTCTTCTTCTCCTCTTCTGATCTTCCCTCATTTTTTGTTTTTGTTTCCTCCCTTTTCCCTTTCAGTAATTTCAGTTTCTCTTGTGTTAGGCATTTTATTATCCATACATTTTTGAACTCCTCTTTTTCCATAAGATTTTTTGCATTTTTTAGTATCTCTTCCACAGTGTTTACACTCTGGAAAGTCACCTTTAGAGGTCTTGTCTTGCTTTTCTCATATTTCCCTAACCCTTTGTGTTCCTCTATGTCTTTACTACAGATTTCCTCTGATACTTTTTTTTTTAGTAAGCTCATTACATTTGCCATCTCCTTTTTGTCTCTTGTGATCTTGTTTTTTACTTCTTCCTCTTCTATACCAGTGATTACTATAGATTTGTTTATATCTACTGAATCTCTGACTAACTTTGGATTGTTTTGGATTATTCTTTTCACTTCCTTTTTAATGCTTTTTTCCTCCAGCCTTGTTTCTAAGTCTTTCTTTACTTTCACCATTTCAGCATACGTGGTTTCCACATCATTTCTGTAGCTTTGCACAGCTTCATTCACCTGTGTTATCTTCTCCTCAGTATCACTGCTCTGGTCTATAAGACTGCTTACTTGCCTAATTGTCTCTGTCATTTTTGAACTCTTCCATAACACTCTCGTGATTGACTATTGTAATTGCCATTTCACTCATTTTCTTCCTAAGTGTACTCAGTTCCACTGTTAGTTCAATGATGGTTGTGTCTTTCTTGTTGGCCTCCCTTCCTAGTTTTTTCTCTTTCTTCCTTTTGCAAGTGCATCTGTTTCTTTATTTCATCAATTTCATTTTTGAAAGCCATTTCTAGTTTGTGTACACGTTCAACCAGTCTATTGTGAGTCTCCACTTCAACCAGTTCTTGGTAGAAATCATCATTTTGCTTTTTACCTTTATCCCTTTTCTTTTCCAATTTGCTTTACTGTCACGGGGTTTTTAAATAAATGCTTATATTATTTTAAATGATAATAATGTTCAATAATATTGAAGAGCAGGGACAATGATTGTCTTGCTAAATCAAGCAACGATTACTTTACGCTGGCTTGCTTCGCACAATTCTCTAAGAACGAGAATTTATAAACTTTCTCAACAGTACACAGCAGAGACTAATTACTCAATTGCTGTTTATTAGTACTGTTAGCCTCTGGAGAAAGTTACTTCACCCCTGACAATAAATAACTAATACTAATAACAGTATCAGGTTCTTGCTGGTGCTTAACTCCTAGGAGTCACAACGGATTTTAAGCTTAATACACAAGACTGGCCTAAGTACCAGTTATGAATGGCAAACGTTTATGCAAGCTAGGAGCTATAAGAGAAATAAGCTTAATTGCGGAGAAATGAAACAAGAGTTTACATTACATTAAGCTCAAGAAAAAGAACTGTTAAATTTATTGATTACATATAAATTTAACGTTACATTTCAAAATCAAATTAATGAGATCGCACTCACTCACTCACTCAAAAGCTAAATTCTTACGCCTAGGAAAAACACCATAACTAAACTCTTAAGTCTAGGAAAACGAAAAGAAATACTGGTCAATGAATGCTGTGTATCAACAACGAAGGGTGGGAGTCTGGAGAACTGTAGTCTAGTGGAGCCTGGGTTGACCTCTCACTTCTGGAGCACAGAACCTCTCTCCGTCACAACAAACACTGGACTGACTATTCAAACGATGCGTGTGGTAGAACGCACAGGCCACCGGAAGAAGGCGTGGCTAACGGTTGAGGCAAGCAGGGGCGAACAATAAAGAAACAATAGTATCGCTCAGTAGAGCACTTACTGATGTGCATTAGATCGGTCACTTTTGAAACAGTGACGAATGTTTTGAAGTATACCACCGAAATGGAGAGAGAAACGGTTAACTGACCAATACACAGTGAGTTTTCCACTAATAGTTCGTGATTTCTCACAAAAGGGAAATGTCGTGAATTTGATTCGTGACATTACGCCCCTATAAAATGAATTTTTTCCTTATGGGAAAAAATTTGTGGATATATATATATATATATATATATATATATATATATATATATATATATATGTACACATCCTAACTCAGTCATACAAGATTCACACTGTGGTGTGTGTGTGCTATCCTGCTACAGGAGAAAGTCGCAGTTGCCAGTGAGCGAAAAAAAAAACTCGTATTTACGTTAATAGAAGCAAGCTTGAGGGAAAAAACTCCGTGACGACGGTGAAAATCCTGTACTCAGGTCAAAATGAGCGAAAAGTCGCTACATTTACACTGACAACTAATTGTTGTGTAGCGTGATGTATGTAATACATGGTGTAGGTGTAACAGTTGTGGTGTAACTGTACCTACGTGTAAAATGACACAGTAAATATTAATAATATGGCGACGGCGAAGGCAGAGGAGAAGAGGCGGCAGCGTGCAGCAGATGATCAGCTGGCCTGCACAGCAAAACTGCTACGCCCATTGCTGTACCTGCAAAATCAATTGAGGTAAAGCATCAAAAATGTCAATGAGACAAAAATTTTATTATGTTACAATTACTCTTTCTGCCTAGGAGTCAGTGCTACGACGTACATTCGAGGTCGCCATTATCCCCCTTAACCTACAGTACTTATATTAATATCGGAGAGGAGAATCCTTGTGCAAACTCGAGCTTCCGTAGCCTCGAGTCGCCTCTGCGGAGTTCTCATTTCCCCCTTAACCTACAGTACTTATATTAATATCGGGGAGCTGAGAATCCTTGTGCAAACTTGGGTCTTCCATAGCCTCGAGACGCCTCTGCGGAGTTCTCTCTCGAACTTCCCCCTTAACCTACAGTACTTAATATGTATGTACAGGCCCTGGACATGATGTGTCCTGTGGGGCCAATGGGCGAGATGTCAGGTCTGCACCCACTTCACCATTACCCTGTCTCTCAAATGTCTCAGAGATTATGGGTGTGGTTATGAACGGCACAGGAAGGACATGTCCCTGATTAGTGGTGTTACTTTGACACACACTTCAGGAACGCACAAAACTATCTATGTCTCGTCCCATCCCTGGCCAGAAAAAGTCAGCTCGGATACGGCTCTGGGTCTTCCTTTTGCCCATGTGACCTCCTGAGGCTGAACAATGACCCCATTGTAACACTGCTAGGCGGTACTTGGTGGGAACGACAAACTGCAGTCGAACCTCGCCCTCGGGTGTTCGTGACTCACGGTAGAGCCGTCCTTGTTTGCGAAGGAACTTGGCTCGACCTCCCCGTGAATACTTAATCATTCGACCCTTTTGTTTGTTCCGCACGGCAGCAAGTGTCGGGTCAGAATGTTGTTCTTGCACAGCAAGTTGACTACACATCAGATCTTGTGGCGATTCAATGATCACTGGGGTGACACAGTCTGGAGCCTCAGCCATGGCTCGTGTTACCACAGCAGCCGAAGTCTGAGTAGCGTCATGTTCGGTGCAATTATCCTTGACACCGGTAATGTTGCCTATTATAAGGTCAAATAAAGGTTCTGGCATGACAACTGCAAGTGTCGTACCTGTATATAATGGAGATGCCACCTGGATACATGCCTCAGGGAACAATCTCACTGATCCATCAATAAGGTTTGCATGGATCTGTCGACCTGTATACTGCTCAGGCCGAACTAGACTCTGCTTGACAGAGCAACCTGAGGAACCATTATCTCTCAGGACCTTCACAGGAATGCCTCCCACAAACCCTGGCTGAACATGGAAGGTACTGTCACCTGCGGGAGGGCCTGTGGAGGAAGCAGCTAGCCATTCATGAGGCTGCTGAATTGATGCGGCAAACATTGTGCCCTGAGGATTATATACTTGAGGGGTCGTACTCACTGCCTGTGGAGATGGAACATTGGCCATCTGTGGAGGGGAGTTCACTGTCACTGTGGGACTAGTGAACTGTGGAGTAGTACCCATACTGGTAGGGACGTGACCACCGTACTGCTGCTGAGGAATGAAGGCTGCGTTCGCTTCCTGCCTCTTTTGAGCTGGTGGTGAAAAAGTTTGTCCCGACGGTCAGTTGCGTGGCTGATACTGCTGCTGGTTAGGGTACTTGTTGAACCTCTTCCACTCAGGTTTCTGAGTGTTTTGCCCCTGGTCCTTCCACTGCGGTTTTGGACCTTGGCCATTATTCTGAGAATGGCCTTGTTGCTGGGGTTCAGTCTGAGACGGCTTCCCAGATTTATCAGGTTTTCTGTTCCAGGTGTTTTGCTTACGAGTTTGATACCCGTATGCAGTAAAATACGCGTCAGCCTTTTCTGCCATTTGGCTGGCATCTTTCACCTGGCAGATCTTAAGCTGTGCTATGAGCTCAGCAGGCCACGACCTCTCTAGCTGTGTATGCAGCATAAGGTTAATTATCCCCTCACGTGTGGAAGGAGTTTCATCTTTCTCCATCCACTCATTTAAGTAAGCAGTGAGACAATCAAGGAACTGAACAGCTGTCTCCTTGTCTTGGAGACGAGCTTGCATGAGCTGAACTTTGGCGTCGTCTACTGTGAGACCATATGCCTTAATTAGTGCAGCTTTTATCATCTCACACGTGAGATTGTCTCCACGAATTCTGTGGAGAATATCAAGGGCAGGGCCCTCAAATAAACTAAGAAATTGGATCCGCTTAGCTGCCTCATCCAGTTGATACATGTCTGCCATGTCCTCAAAACGAGCAATGTATGGCTCGATTCGCTCGCCTTCCTTGTATGAAGGAAGCTTGATGCGTGGGGTCGCCAGGACATGTGCAGGGAGAACGCTCGTGGAGCTTGGACCAACTGCACCGGATGTGTCTGAAGCCAAGGAATCTCGCTTGAGCTTCAGCATTTCATATTCGTGTTTCTCACATGCTTCTTGCTCGGCACGTTCGTGCTTTCATTCTCTCTCGCATTGTTCACGCTCGTATTCGCGCTGTTCTCACTCTTGTACTAGCTCGAGTTCGCGTTGTTTTTGCTCGTGTTCGCGCTGTTCTCGCTCTTTTTCTAACTCGAGCTCGCGTTGTTTCTGCCCATGTTCGCGATGTTCTCACTCACGTTCATGTTGTTCACACTCATATTCGCGCTGTTCTCGCTCACGTTCATGTTGTTCGCGCTCGTATTCGCGCTCTTTCTCACGCTGCTCCTGATTATGCCGTGAGAGTATATACTCTTTAATTTCGGTTGGGTCAGTAAGACCCATTTCTTTGGCTTCCTGTAAAAATACAGTGGTAGCCATGACGCTAATTTACTAACCAAGCCGAAACTGAGTACTGACTGCTGCTTTGCAAACGAATGCTAATAACACAAGTAAAGAATACAGACACAAGCTAGTGGTGACCAGTCTTATCTAGTTAACTGGCAAAAATAAAGCAAAATTGCAAATGACTGAGAAGACTCAATAATTAACGCAATGGGTACGGCGGCTACCCAGGAGCGAATAAAATCGTCTGGCGTTACCAAAAATAAAGTACTAAATAGAGTTAAGTACTCTATGGATTAATAGAGCAAAATTTCACTTGCTAAATTAACGGTAAACACCAGTAAGCTTGTGTCTATAAACTTTAATGATAAATACCTAAATATGAACGAGTGAGTATTATCTCGTGAATAGCTTTAGAGCTAGGAGTTAATATCCTGGAATGAGGTCGCCAATTGTCACGGGGTTTTTAAAATAAATGCTTATATTATTTTAAATGATAATAATGTTCAATAATATTGAAGAGCAGGGACAATGATTGTCTTGCTAAATCAAGCAACAATTACTTTACGCTGGCTTGCTTCGCACGATTCTCTAAGAACGAGAATTTATAAACTTTCTCAACAGTACACAGCAGAGACTAATTACTCAATTGCTGTTTATTAGTACTGTTAGCCTCTGGAGAAAGTTACTTCACCCCTGACAATAAATAACTAATACTAATAACAGTATCAGGTTCTTGCTGGTGCTTAACTCCTAGGAGGCACAACGGATTTTAAGCTTAATACACAAGACTGGCCTAAGTACCAGTTATGAATGGCAAACGTTTATGCAAGCTAGGAGCTATAAGAGAAATAAGCTTAACTGCGGAGAAATGAAACAAGAGTTTACATTACATTAAGCTCAAGAAAAAGAACTATTAAATTTACTGATTACATATAAATTTAACGTTACATTTCAAAATCAAATTAATGAGATCGCACTCACTCACTCACTCAAAAGCTAAATTCTTACGCCTAGGGAAAACACCATAACTAAACTCTTAAGTCTAGGAAAATGAAAAGAAATACTGGTCAATGAATGCTGTGTATCACCAACGAAGGGTGGGAGTCTGGAGAACTGTAGTCTAGTGGAGCCTGGGTTGACTTCTCACTTCTGGAGCACAGAACCTCTCTCCGTCACAACAAACACTGGACTGACTATTCAAACGATGCGTGTGGTAGAACGCACAGGTCACCGGAAGAAGGCGTGGCTAACGGTTGAGGCAAGCAGGGGCGAACAATAAAGAAACAATAGTATCGCTCAGTAGAGCACTTACTGACGTGCATTAGATCGGTCACTTTTGAAACAGTGACGAATGTTTTGAAGTATACCACCGAAATGGAGAGAGAAACGGTTAACTGACCAATACACAGTGAGTTTTCCACTAATAGTTCGTGATTTCTCACAAAAGGGAAATGTCGCGAATTTGATTCGTGACATTTACTAAAGTATGTATCCATTTTGCAATACTAAAAGTACAGAGTATGTACTTACAATCTCTGTGTTGCTGTAGTCTAAACAAACCTCAGCTGACTCAGCGCATTCTTTCGTCTTGGTTCTCTTTCCTGTTTGAACAAGTCTTGTTTAAACTTATTATTTTTTTCCTTTTAATAATGAAAAATCATTTAGGCTAACCTGGTACAGAGCTTGACTCATACAAAGATACTAATTCTAATTTAGGTAATGCCACTGGCCGTGTTGGTTCGGTACGGAGCGCCGATGTCGCACGTCTGTGTGTGTGTGTGTGTGTGTCTGTCTGTCTCTCTCTCTCTCTCTCTCTCTCTCTCTGTTCGTATGTCTGTGTGTGTGTGTGTGTGTGTGTGTGTGTGTGTGTGTGTGTGTGTCTGTCTGTCTGCCCCCTCTCTCTCTCTCTCTCTCTCTCTCTGTTCGTATGTGTGTGTGTGTGTGTGTGTGTGTGTCTCTCTCTCTCTCTGTTCGTATGTGTGTGTGTGTGTGTGTGTGTGTGTGTGTGTGTGTGTGTGTGTGTGTGTGTGTGTGTGTCTTTCTCTCTGTTCGTATGTGTGTGTGTGTGTGTGTCTCTCTCTGTTTGTCTCTGTCTGTCCGTCTGTATGTATATATGTGTATCCCTCTATCTATTTATCTATCTATCCATCTATCTATTTATATCTGTATATGTATGTATGTTAGTATGTATGTGTTTAGTATTGTTCATGAATCTCTCTCTCTCTCTCTCTCTCTCTCTCTCTCTCTTTCTCTCTCTCTCTCACACACACACACACACACACACACACACACACACACACACACACACACACATCAAGTTACATCTCATACAACTGCTCGGCTACTTGGAAATAATCTTGCTTATGTTATTGGTAGTGTGTCCTGGCATGTGTTGTTTCGTTTATGTATATGGATTTATTGTTTAGAGGTGCTTGGAGAGAGGGAAGGAGAGAGGGAGGGGCGGAGGAAGAAGAAAAGGAAGCAGAAAAAGAGGGAAAGAGGAAGGAGGGTGGGAGAGAGAGTGATGTTTATATATATAGGAAGGGAAGGAGGGAGGGATATAAGAAGAGAAGGAAGAAGGATAGATGAGAAAGCGAGGGAGAGAGGGGGAGGGAGGAAGAGAAGAAAGAGGGAGGAAGAGAAGAAAGAGGGAGGAAGAGAAGAAAGAGGGAGGAAGAAGGAAGAGGAAGAGAAGAAAGAGGGAGGAAGAAGGAAGAGGAAGTGATAGAGGGAGAGAGGAAGGAGGGAGGGAGGAGAACGGGGAAGGAGGGAGGAAGAGAGGGAAGGAGGGAGGGAGAGAGGAAGGAAGGAAGAGAGGGAGAGAGGGGGAGAGAGAAAAGGGAAGAGGAGGGGAGGTGGCAATATTGAATGAGTGCACAAATCCATGTTTATTTTAGGAGGAGGAGGAGGAGGAGGAGGAGAAGAAGAAGAAGAAAAAGAAAAAAAAGAAGAAGAAGAAGAAGAAGAAAAAAGAAGAAGAAGAAGAAAAAGAAGAAGAAAAAGAAGAAGAAGAAGAAGAAAATAATAATAATAATAATAAGAGGAGGAGGAGGAGGAGGAGGGCTAGGAGGAGGAAAACCGTGAATGGAGTAGAAGGGGAGAACTACTGGAGAAAGGGAAGGTGAGGGGTTGACTGCGAGGGATGGACGGAGGGAGAGAGGGAGAGGGGGGAGGGAGAGAGGGAGGAAGGGAGAGAGAACGAAGAGTGTGACTTGGAAGCATTTGGTTATTTTATTTGTCTCATTTGCCATTCATTACACTCACTGTAGTCGCGGTGCGCGACTCTGAGGTTGTTATTATCGTGCCCTGACGACCTACCATTCAAAAGTGCGTCTGATTTCTTTAATAACATGAGACGCATGTGATTCGTGTATAAGATGTTCGTGTATGATTATATTCGTGTACAATATTTTCGTGCATAATAATATGATTCGTGTATAATATGATACGAAATCGGACGCACTTTTGAATGGTAGGTTGCCAGGGTACGGTAATGACAACCTCAGAGTCGCGCACCGCGACCATAGCGAGTGTAATGAATGGCAAATGAGACAAATAAAATAATTAAATGCTTCCAAGTCACACTGTTCGTTCTATAGCTGTGGATCTGCTCAATGCTCATTTGCCTGGGGGAAGAGGAGGTCGTGGGTAGGATCTCACTTGGCTGTCTGTCTGTCTATCTGTCTGTCTCTGTCTGTAGGAATGTATGTGTATCTGTTTCTGTCTGTCTGTCTTTCTGTCTTTCCCTCTGTCTATCTGTCTGTCTATCTACCTATGTATCCGTCTGTCTGTTCCCTGTTGTTCTCGAGGGGGATGCATATAGAACTCTCTGTCACTGTCTTTCAATCTGTCTGTCTTTCTTTCTGACTGTCTGTCTGTGGGTATGTATGTATGTATGTCTGTTTCTCCGTCAGTTTGTCTGTCTTTCTCGCTCTTTCTATCTTCCTGTCTGTCTATCTGCCTATCTATTCATCTGTCACTGTTTGTCTCTCTCCTATGGAAATCGAGGGAGATTCGTTCAGAACTCTTTCTGTCACTCTATCATTCTGTCTGTTTATCTTCCTTTCTCTCTGTCTATTATTCTTTTCTTCATGAAAGAGTGTGGAGATTTGGTTCCTGGATGGACGCCGGATTTTCATCTTTCCCCCAGTTAACACGGGCACCATAGAAAGCTCCACATCACCCCGTTTTTTGGTTATATGGTTACCACCCAGCGTTGTAAATGATTTCCTGGGTTACAGGAAACCACTAGGCTTGTCACTCAGTGTAGAGCCACCTAAAGTGGAGAGAGGAATATTAGTAAGTGACAGGAAGATGGGAGAAATAGGAAGAGAGGAGGACAGACATAGAAAAAGAATGATAAAGGCGAAGGAAGAAATAGGAAGCACTACATAAAGTGAGTGGATGATGGTAAGAAATCGGAAGTGAGGAGAACAAACAGAAGAAGAATTGATAAAGGTGATGAAAGAAGTAGACAGGACAACAACATCAAGTGAATGGATGATAGTCTACCACAATCAAAGACAAATAACCACCAATCAGTGATGTACTGGACTGTGCTGATGTATAATAACGTGTGGTACTGTAGAGAAGTCCTACCACACCCCACCACACCACACCACATCACACTGCACCACATCCCAACCCACAACACACCTCATACCACCACAGCACACCTTATCCTACCCTACCCTACCCTACAACACCTCGCCACAGTCCGTCACACCACAACCAACCCTACCCCACCCCACCCCACTCCACCACACCACACCACACCAAATCATACCACACCCCAGTCCACACCACCCTACCACATTCTACCCCACCTCACCCACCCCACCACATCACACCACATCACCACACCACACCACATCACATCATACCACACCCCACTCCACACAACCTTAGGACACTCCACCCCACCCCACCACACCACACCCGACATTACTCCACCCCACCACACCCCAGTCTACAACACCTGTCACTCTCTTTTGTCTCCTAATTGGCAGGTATGAGAAAAGGTGATATACCACTTCATAATCAACATCCCTATACTGACCTCTCGTCTGTCTCTATTTATCTGTCTTTTATATTGCATGTCTGGGAATTGTTATCGTTTTATCAGCCTCGGATAATTTTTTCTTGGCTTTGGACTTTTTTTTTTTTTTTAATATTTTCCCTGAGAATGTTTTTGGATTAGTTATTTCATGTTTTATAATCTCCACTTTTTTATTTTACCACTTTGGTACTGCTTTACAATTGGAACTCTCTACCTTCGCCAAAATGTTTCACAGAGGTTATGTATTCAACCCTGCCTGCGCGCGCGCGTACGTGAGTGCGTGCGTGCGTGCGTGTGTGTGTGTGTGTGTGTGTGTGTGTGTGTGTATATATATATATATATATATATATATATATATATATATATATATATATATATATATATATATATATATATATATATATATATATACCTGTCTGTTTGTCTGTCTGTCTGTCTGTGTAAAGTATATATTACGGTATATATTGTTGTTGTGACCCAAGAATTTTTTAAATATGAACCCAGTGGACTGCAGGCTTAGGTTCCCCCTCTCCTGCTGTCCACCATCGTCCTTTCGGGGGATAGGGAGGGAGTTCAAGGACGTTTATATAACCAGGCAGTGAACCCGACCAGTTATATTAGTGCCACCACGTGAAGGCGTCCCTCTTCATAAACAAGTGAATAAATAACTAGGCATCGACTAAGAGAGCAGGTGTGGAGGTGGAGGAGGATTGAAGAAGAATGGCGAGGTGACACAGTGTTATGAAGGTTAAGGAAGCTCCTAATATCTCTTCCTAATCGATTTATTTTGTTTACTATTACTTATTTTTCTTTTCAGTGTTATATAAATCCTTCCAGTATCGCTTAACGTCTTTCCTAATCGATTTATTTTGCTTATTACACCCTACTGTCCTCTCCTGTGTTATATGTTATCATTCCAGTTTTGCCTACCCCCTTTTCCTAATCAAATTATTTTGCTTATTACACCTTACTCTCCTCTTCTATGTTGCATAAACTCTCTCAATATCGCCATACTCTGCATAATAACGTACAAAAGGATGTTACCCAGACACATAAAAAAATAAATCGCTAAGGAAGAGGTGTTAGGGAGCTTCAAACGAAAAGAATACGGACCTACTTCCCATCACCACTGTTACTACCACTACTACTACTACTACTACTACTACTACTGCTACCTCTACTACTACACCCACTACTACTACCACTACTACTACTACTACACCCACTACTACTACTACTACTACTTTTTTTTTTTTTTAATCCCCTCCATCCATTGGGGAATTATATTGTGAAAATCAAAACCAACCTTCCTAATACGGTCCACCATTTGGTGTAATGTGAAGGTTAACACTAACCCCCATATTACAGTCCGTTGGCCCCAAGCACGCCAACGGCTGTGGTTACCAATCATCTACTATTACTTTTATTATTTTGATTTAAATTTATCAATATTACAGTGTTAATCAAGACATAAATCTATTGGAGTCGCTGGTCTATGCGACTCTCGACCACTACAACAACAACAACAACAACAACTACTACTACTACTACTACTACTACTACTACTACTACTACTACTACTACTACAACTACTACTACTACTGCCACCACCAAAACCACCACCACCACCACAACTACTACTACATATACTACTTTTTTTTAACAAAATCACCTCCATCCATTGGGGAACTGTATTGTGAAGATCAAAACCAACCTTCCTAATACAGTTCACCATTTGGAGTTGTAATGTGAAGGTTAACACTAACCCCCAAATTACAATCCGTTGGTCCCATGCATGCCAACGGCTGTGGTTACCAACCATGTATTATTACTATTATTGCTTTTTTTTATATTAATTGATATTACAGTGTAAATAAGGACAATAAACTATTGGACTCGCTAGTCTATGCGACTCTCGACCACAGTGGCTTCGTAATCCATACCCGCCAGAGAGACAGGTCTGAGGGCTGATGATCTTATGCCCCTGAGACATAGGAGTGCAGACCTCATGAGGGAGAATGACAGTCGACATCTCATCCAGGCCATAACAGAACTCTGCGGTTGACGTTTCTTCTCAGAAAGAACCTCTGCCAGTCTAGAGTAGAATCTCACCGCTTCTGGACCATCCCACCTAATGTTGAGAACACAAGGGGAGTGAATCGATCATGGTCCACATATTGGATCCTTTCTTGATAGTTTCTGTTTTTTTCTTGTTCATTCCTTTTGTGTGTAGCTTCGAGAGACAGTTCACAGTGACACGCTGCCATGGGATCAAATATCCTGATGTTGAAAAATGCCCTCTGCCCACGTGTCCAAAAACCTCGAGCACTGATATCCACTCTTGCATCATTTGATGTGCTTACTGTTCTGTGGGTGAAGTGCTCGCCGTCCAGGGGTAGCAGAGCTGGCTCAGTCGTGATATCATGGCATATTTCCTGCAGCATTTTGGCAGTGAGGTAACGTACTTCATCGTGTCGGATGCAAGCAAAGCCCCCCTTCTTGCAAACCATTGCATGATTTGCATCAAAGGCAGTGCCACAGGCACAGTGTTGAGGTAGGTTCTCTATTGGCCACCCGTATCTCAAGGCTATGGTGTCAATAAATTCTTGTTTGTTGAAGTGCAGGCCTTTTGCCTTGGGAGGCAGGGTTGTCAGCCAGTTCGATGCCCCAACCTCCTGTGCAATTTCAACTCTTCTGCACTGGTCTGGTGTTAGATGTTCGGTAATGTGCTGCAGCTGGTCCTTTTGTCTTGCTTCTCACTCCTTGCTTATCAGTGTCTTTATGTCTTTCTGCCTTTGGTGGTCGATTTCACTTGTCTCAACCTGGGGGCAAATCTTTTGTGACAAGGATTCGGTGAGCCTGATTGAATTTCTGTGTTCATAGCTTGCCACGCTGCTGGATTTGTAATACCAAGGTCTCCCATCCTGGGTGGTAGTGCTAGAAGGTCCCTCTCGTCTGATGTGGGGATGTGTCCATTGGTAAGAGATGGGAGGAATGAATCTCTGATAGCATCCTCCAGTGGTTGTAGCAGCAACACGATGTCTGGTATGGTCCTGATCACGAAGGTCCACTTGTGCTTTACGCCATAGGTAAATGTGCTGTATGCTGCATGGGGTTCTGTTTTTGTGTGGCTGGGTCATACATGAATTTCTTCTACCCTTGTCTTTACCTTCTCACTGACATACTAGTCTTTGAATTCCTTAGTTCCAGTCACAGCACGTAGATGCCTCTGACCTTCCTTAGCCACTATCACGTTTGTGCTTCTAAAGGCCTCCTGTGCATCTTGATAGTAAGCTGGTTTCACGATCAAGATGGACTTCTTACTTTAGGGTAGTAACCTATTTCAGGGCCATGAAATGTTACAAGGTCCCACCATTTCCTCACATCCTCCACATTGCCAGCATCTGTGAGATCATCTGCATAGGCTACTTGTTTTACAATGGTGGCCTCGTATTTGATCTGTTGTTGCAGCACTGTCATAGCCAGGACGTACATAGCCATGGCATTGGGGTCCCCCTGGGTCGTTCCTTCTGTGGATTGGATTACACCGACATTGTGAGCAGCTGTCTTTCCCACAATGTAGAGGTCTGCTGGTTCTTTGTAGGTGTTTTCCACATATTGGGGAAATGCTGGGCATTTAACCTTGATGTGCTGCATTGCCTCCCGGTTGATGGAATTAACTCCTACAACACGGGGATGTTTTTGCTCTCATTGCGCGTCCCGCGAGGATATTCGTGCTCCGACTGACTTTTTATAAATATTTGCCAAAAATCAGTTATTAGTCCTAGAATCTTAAAATTATATATGCCTATGGCACATACCTTCAGCTTTCCCCTGGGATGCTTGTTGAGCCTTCAACATCTACCGTAGGACTTGTGGAGACTTTTGAAGTTGGGTAGCGAAGTCTCCACTTTACACTTTCCGATACCCCATAATATGGTTACCACTGCCTGATATTATAACTACAAACACTATTCTATGAATTTCAAGTAGTTTGGAATCCATATTCCAAAAAAAAAAAACACTGAAAGCAATGTAAATTACGAGCGCATACAAGCTTTCCTCCCGTGCCGGTTCCCCGATGGTATTCTGAGGCGGAGCTGTCAATTATTATTTATAAACACACTCACACTTTATATTCCTAGTACAGTCACTCATAAAAGAAACGACCCCCCCGGCCAAGACACCTTTCAACCAATATGATATCGGTCCTGGTAACACTGTAAATGACGTCAGGTGTGTGGGTGTGAAGCTGCGTTTGGGGGAAGTTCATTCAAAGTTCATTCTAAGTGTGTCGAGCCCATTCATTTAACCCTTGAGGGCGGGGGTTTCATTTGCTTCATGTGCGGCATTAATGCATAAATGTTCGGGTATGGGATTGTGTTATCACCTGAAAGTTCTTTGATCTTGTAGCATAAAGTGAATTTTGTGTGAAGGACAACATAACAAGTCAGATATAAAGTATGTTTGACTCGAAATGTGGATTGAAGCAGTGTTCCGTGCAGATTAACTCCGCCCTCCTCTCAAATACCCCTCCTCATCCCCCCATATGGCTGACGTCAAATACACTGTTACCAACACTGAATACCCCGAGTTATATTGCCTCTAAGGCAGGGGGGGTCTTTTCTTTTATGAGTGACTGTACTTTATTACACTTATTTATATATACAATATTTATCTATAAGTTTCTTTCAGTACTAGTAGTTTATTTTCACTCCAGGCATTCACTTTCTCGTTCTGTATACTAGCGTAGAGAGCGAAACTGTCACTTTCACTTTCATTACTCCCAGTATTCATACATGCTAGAGCGAAACTTTCACTCTCATTACTCCCAGTATTCATACATTCTAGAGTGAAACTTTCACTTTCACTTTCATTACTCCTAGTATATATACTCATATTCTTATATTACTGCTTATTTACATTTCTATTTACATTCTCTATTTTATTTACATTATTTACATTTCTATTTCATTTACTCTATGTTATGCACTGTCATTTGCAGTAACTTATAAAACTGTTTTCCACTGTTCAGTTATATTTACATTCATTGCTTTCACTTGCTGTTTACACATTATTTACATTTCCTTTTGCACTGTTTTAGAGTTACCAGAAAGATCGTAGTCACTGTCCATCATTTTCATTGATAAATAGCCAGTTCACATTCCACATCAGAGTCACTTAGCCCTTTACCCCTTTCCACACAAGGTTCAGTAGGGGTAGAGGTCACAGGGCCCTTTGCATGGGGCTAAAAAGTGGCGGAATTGGACAGGCGCTAATCCAACGTGGTTTCACCTTGAAAGATGACAGTAAACTGAATGCTGTGGCCTAGGGGCAGTGAAAGGTTGACAATGTCAGCGTGGTGACAGCTGCTAATATATACGCTATGAAATGATCGGCAGGAAATCTAGACAATACATAAAAAATTAGGTATTTCCAGGTGAATGTAAATATCACTTAGGCTTCTCCCTTCCTTTCTTATATTTTTATTATGAGAACAGGTCATACGGCATATTTCAAGGGGAAATAAACAAGGAAAAAAAACGAGTGCACGTGAGGTCTTGCCAGGTGATAATTAGCCCATTCCAGATGTATGGCAGTATCAATTACCTTTTCTCTTTCTTTTATATATTATCTTGTATGTGAATAGGGCAAAGGGCATATTTCAATGGATAACATGAGCGGAAAAATCCGTCCAGCATTTGTGTAGTGCAGCGCAGCTGGTCAGGTAGAAGGAGAGGGTAATGGAGGGGAGGTAAGGAGGAGGGAAGTCAAGGACAGGAGAAAAATGGCTAAATTGTCAACAGCGGATGGGAGTACAGGTGACATTAGCAGAACTGAGTATAGCTGGACACTGATAGTACTGATAGATGATACAAGCCACCACTTGAAAGCCCGGGCGAATTCAAAATAACACAGAATCACAAAAGTGATACCCCGCAGTATGATCCCTTGCTCCCGAGCATCACGAAAGTGACGCCCCACGGTTAAGGAGTTAAATGTGTTTGAGGCATCAGCTAATAATACTGCCTAACAGTCCTCTTCCTCATATATTTTCCTCATGGAATGAACTGCTGCCTTACCTTACTTCCTGCCTGCTGGCCTGCACACACCTGAAGGTTGCCAACTGCCTACTTCATATCATCTTTCACCACCTCCATGATGCATTTTCCTATAAGCTGTCTTAAGACTTCACCCACCCCGATGGGTCTAGATCCAGGATTCTTATCAAGAGGGATTAGTATGCAAGTCATTAGTGCTTTGATGTTATTGCACTGATTTGAAGCCAGCTTCCTCGTCAGTGAGGCAATGGTGTTACACAGGTCTATTGCTGCCTCCCCAAACTTGATGTTACTGAGGATTACTCGCCAAGATTTTGCATCCAGGCCTGACGGTCCTGCCCCTCCCTGTGTGTGCATTGCCTTCCGCCACACCATATCTCCTGTTATCCTGTCATATATGATGGGATTGGGAGGAGTGTAGTTCCTGTCAAGCTTTGACTGGGCACTTGCTTGTCATGCAGTCGAGTGTTTTTCTTTTAGTAGTTGCACTGTGTCTTCTGTCAAGTCAAGTACTCCGTTTGTTGATTCGGCTGACAGGGCTCTTGTCACCATCGAGTCCTTCCCATGTCTCATCTTCCTACCAAAAATCCTTTGCCACATATTTGGTGTTGTGATTCCTTCTTCCTCTGTTGTTTATTCTCATCTGCAAGGCCCTTGCTTCCTCAAGAAGGTAGTCGATTTCACCTCTTTTCCATGTTTCAACCCCCCTTTGGATGGCCTTAATATTTTCTGCAATGCTTGCTCTTGGGTGGGTCCTGTTGAGGAAGAGATGTGGTATCACTGGAATGACCTTAAGAGAGAATGAGGCAATAGATGAGTTGTTATTGTAACTGGCTCTAAGAGTCTAAGGCAAGTGATTTCCTTGATCATGTCAGTTGTTGCATTGCATTTGGGAGGTTCAAAAAGGTTACTTGACGACCATCCAACATTTTCCTTATATGTGGTATTCACCCAGGTTACCGCAGTTTCTCTTGATTTGCCATCCAGTATGTGGGATGACGTTCTAGCACAGACCTGTGATACTGTTCTGCTTCCTCATTGTTTGTGTCACTACCGTTCTAGGGACGTATAATACCTGGATGATTCCCTCTTTCATGCACTTCTCTCTGGTGGTCTTCTTCCTGAGTTTCACTTCTGTCATAAATTTCCTGATGTTCCTCACCTCTAACTTCATTACTATTCATTACCCCATGGTGATTTAACCCACCCTGCACTTCCATATCTCTAGCATCTTGGCGTCAATCCCTATCCCTCACTTCATCACAGGGTCTGTCACCACCACGCATGTCCGTGTAATCTTGCGCATTGTCAGTGACCTCCACGTCATTTTCCCCATCACCATTCTGTCGCCTGCCATGTTGGAAGCGGTCAAGTGCCGCTTCTGGTGGGCTGTGATTCCCTAACACATTCATACAGAATGGCTCCAGCCTACAGTATGCACAGTTGCCTGCACTCCCGCATTCCCTGAACCTCACCTACACTCAGCGATGTGGCACCGCTGTATTTGTTGGGATCTCTGGACACGTAGCAGTATGAGGAGCTGGGACATCACAATAGTGACGCGGCAGGGACAGTGAGTAACGGAATTTTCCTTGCAACGTCAATTCATTGTCAAACCTATGTATCATTTAGACAGTGATAGGCATTAGGATATAACTAGACCCTATATCGGGTGTCTAGTTTGGTGAGGAGGAGGTATGACCAGTGGTGGATGGGAGGGAATGGAGGGAGGAGGGGGGAGGGGCGGGCTCTCCCACCATGAATAGCCTTGGCAAGAGTTTCGGGAAGAAGGTTCACCAGCAACAATCATATGAATCTGGTTCTGTAAGAAACAAACAAATAAACCTTCACAAATGAAAGAGTCACACATCACTATGTTCGAATCAACTAACAAAAGGGGAATAACCATGTAAACAATTCCTGCCGTTTCATTACACCATTTGGATGGCGTGCCGACCAAGACGAATAGATGGTCGCAGCATGTCATATATACGGTATTCCTGGTAGAAGTAACAGGAAGTTGCATTTTGACACCTTCCTATCACCTATGAAGGTATTCTATTCGGTATGCACAAAGTGCAACTACACTGTAGCCATACTAACAAGCCTACAAAATTACATAAATTTTTATGTAAGGACGTGTCTGCATTCCATACAATAACATCAGGTATAGCTGGTTTTCATTACTCATTTTCATCGTTACTGACTAAAACAGAAATAGAAGTTAGCATGATTGTGGTGACGGTTAAGCAGTAAGCGGCCCCATGAATCAGCGTCCATCTCCCCTGCACCAACTACACAGCACATACCATGATAAGCATAACACCTAACAAACTGAGGTGTGCTGTGTATTATGTAACATGATATATATATATATATATATATATATATATATATATATATATATATATATATATATATATATGATGATATATATATATATATATATATTTTGATAATAATTTAAGAACAGTCATTGTGTGTGTGCCTGTATGTATAATGTGTTTACATTACAATGTCATCTAAGGTGTGTGTAAGATTCCCTACCTAAATGTTTTTGTATGCTGGTGGTGTGTATGTAGGAGGTTGTTGTATTGTTAGTGGTAGTTGCTGTTATATTTAGTGTTTGATACAGTGTTATAAATCGTATTATTAGGTGGTGTGTATGCTAGTGATCAGTGGGTGATATTCAGTTTGTGATAACAGTTGATGTGTTAAGGAAATGGAGTTAATGCTCCAAAGGTAATGAAGTGAGCAAGAGGTGTGTGACAGGCATCCCATGTCTCCTTATTATTTGTGGACAGAATTAATAACTGAAAAATAGGCTTCAGAGAGGAACTTATTTTGTAAGTGGGGGTGGGGATACTTATATTGTGGGTGTGTGGGCAGCACACATGTGGTGGTGGGTCCCGGGTGGCTGATGATATAATGTAATGGTGTTGACAGCAGTCCAGATAACCTCTCAGGTCAACACTTCACTCGCTAACCTTCCCTACACACACTCACACACACACACACACACACACACACACACACACACACACACACACACACACAACCATCACCTTTCCTCCCCCTCATGCTGTAATTTTAACACTTTTTCATATTTTCCAAGCTTTATGTAGCTGATAGTTATGAATTTCTTTCACATATGAATCGATGTCCACTTTATGCTGGAGTGGGTATCAGTTTCTAAGAGCCCACAATCATTTTTACTATGATTTCGAGATGATAACATGGAGCACCTGGCACACGTCCTCTCACTCCACCACCCAGACCACTACTACAACTACTACTACCACTACTACTACTGTTACTACTACTACTACTGCTGCTGCTGCTGCTGCTGCTGCTGCTGCTGCTGCTGCTACTACTACTACTACTACTACTACTACTACTACTACTACCACCACCACCACCACCACCTCCACCACTACTGCTACTGCCATTACTACTACTAATATTTATACAACCACCACCACCACTTCTACTACTACTACTACTACTATTAGTAGTACTATTGCCACTACTACTACTATTACTACTGCTACTATTACCACAACCACAAGCATCACTACTACTACTACTACTACTACTGCTACTATTACCACAACCACAAGTATCACTACTACTACTACTACTACCACTACTACTACCATAGAACTTGCAGTTAATTATACAGTACTGTAGTCGTAGCCGAGCTGTACTTACAGTAACAGTGAGTTGATTTGTGGGAGATAATGTGAGTTGTACTTGATGTCAATAAGAGGAGAAGATAAACATGAGTCTGGGGTTTGATGGTAGTTTATTTACTTCAAAGGGAATATCTCAAGAATAATATAGTCTCACAGAGTGTAATGGGATGAGAGTTGCTCGCTAACCTGCGCGCCCGCCTTATTCTCCACTGTGCCTCTCTCTATCTCCTAGACCCCTTTCTCACTCTCTCCCCGAACTCCTTATGCCTCCTAACTCCTCCCTCATATGTGAATGATTGTCACATGTAAGGCACGGTTAAGTGGCACTTTCTCGAACTTGGAACTTTCCAATCAGGTGTCACAAGGTGCTGTTTAAGACATTCCCGAGAGAGAATGTGGGAATACCATTTCCTTCAGTCCTAGCCATGACTTTCACTTAATCTCTAGATTACATGTGTATGCTACCAGCTATTATGTATTATATTTCAGAGTCCTGACATTGCTCGGTCATGCCCTACTGGCAAACCTATGACAGCATGTAGCAACTAATTACATTCTAATCTATTATTACATAGTATTGATTATAACCCCTTCGTATGCATTGACGTGTTCATCATCATTAGGATGTGGCTGCACCCATACTTGTTGATGTTTTTGTCATTAAAGCATAAAAATTTTCATCAGAGGAAAAGTTTTTGGCCGATCGGCGTCATTTTGGGAGGCGTCATAGCTTAGCTGCTGCTTGTCAGAAGTAATGACCTGGCAATTGTGGGTCCCAGTACCAGCAACAGAGCAGACAGTTTTATTCAGTACCAAATGACCTGTGAGTGAGAGAGGTACTGTGCAGTTTGGCCCTTTAAATTTCCGCTCTTACCCCCGTCCAAGCCATGCAACATGTTTCATTATACCAATAGTGCTTGTGTATATTGTTTGGGCACTGTTGTGATTAGATTTGCTATTTGCACTAGGAAATTTGGTGTTTGTGAAGCATTCCTGGTCATTATCAGCCACTGGCCCAACGAATATTGTGCTACTGTTTCTAATCAACTACGCTGCCTCTACCTTGCGGCACATGTGAGTATTCAACTATAATAATAATGACAGTGAATCATGAAAATACAGTGTGCATATCTAGTATACAGGGAATTGGTGAAATACATGCAGTAACTTAGAGGAAGGCAGGGAACCGCCCTACGGTCGTGACATGGCATGGGTACACCGTAGTTTTTCGCATTTTTCTCGAAAACTATGAGGCCTAAGATCACCGTTATTTGCTCAAATGAAAGCCAATGAAATTCTGCATAGGATGATAAAATAAAAACATAACAGCAGCGAGAAAAGTTTTTCGCTAAAGCTCCCTGAAAAAAAAAACTTTTGTCTGTTGGAAATGGGTTTTACTTTTTCGCTTATTCTCGAACACCATGCCTCATATCAAACTGGGACCTCTGGCATTCGAAAGCTAATTAAATTCTCTTTCCAATGATGGTATAACATGTAGTAAACATTCGACTTATGATGTTGGGAAGTGAGATTTACCTTCCAGATTGTTTATTCCCATGCCCTAATGTACTGTACGTATAGTGTGTGTTTTTTTGTTTTATTTTTTGTTTATTGTGTAGAACAAACATCGATGAATAGGAATATGTGGGTTTTGTGGCAAAATAAATATGATTGGGTGATGAAAATAAGCCGAGAATATACATTTTTGGAGCATGTGGCTGCCAGACGGGAAGGGAGAAATGCCGATATGTCGTAGAACACAAAACTTAAAACTTATCTGTGCACGAAAGAGATAATATAGTAGAGAAATAATATTAACCCTAGAGTACTAAACTTGGGTATAATATACCCTATGCATATGAGGTCATTCACATTACAGTGATCCCGCCAAGCCAGAGTGCTGGGACCCTCAGTACCCTCGGGGTTCCCTGAGTGCTCAAGGAGGTAGGTCACTTTGTGCGCTGCTTGGCTGGGAATTGTCCATAGTGATGGGTTCGGGTATAGTGTACCCAAGTTTAGTGATAACTGACCAGTGACATACTTGGGTATATTATAAATGGGTTTGGTGCTAATAACCCCCTTGAAGCAGAGCCAGAAGTGCTTCGAGGGGTTTGGGGAAGTTTGGGGTAATTTGGTGGAGTATTTAATTTTTTTTGTGTGTGTGTGTGAATTTTTTTTTCAAAAAATTTGGTGACAGTTATACAGTGTTGGACGTTTTTTTCAAAATTTCCTTGAAATACCTCATTTATAGTAATTGTTACTAACAGTTTAGGTAATATTACAATGCCTTAAATTTAGTGTGTAAGTGATAGCTTTAATAAAATTTCATATTTACTATTTTTTTTTTTTTTCCAAACTCGTGTATAATATACCCATGTTTAGTTGCACTGTAACAGGCACTGAAGTTTAGTGGTCTAGGGTTAATAACAAAACTGTAGAGACATAAAAATACTGTAGAAACATAACACGCTGTAGTAATATATTGTATGTACAATGGAGTAAATACATTGTAGTAAAATACTTACACAAATATGTATGTACAACAGACATACGCATATATTTATGTAATGGCAATACCATGCTCAGACTATAGTAAGTCATTACTGTATATATATATATATATATATATATATATATATATATATATGCAGTGGTTCAATCGGTAGAGAATTGGCCTGCAGTCCTAATGGACCCAGGATCAAATCCCGCTGGGGCAGGGAACAGTTAAAGGATTTGAATTTCATAAATGTCAGACTTTACTAATCTACCAAAAGACCCGCCGACATGTTGTAAAAATACCTCCCCCTAATACCAATACACCACTGCCGTATGAGACAGCCCTAGCATGAATTCAGTATGGACGGTGGTTGTTGGCGCCGAAGTAGTGAAATGTAGAGCTGTGCGGTACGTAGCAGGACTACTGGGCCTTGAAAGTAGGCTGTGAAGCCTATGCTCAATGTTGGTCACATATATATATATATATATATATATATATATATATATATATATATATATATATATGTATATGTATGTATATAGTATTAGTAGAAATGAAAATCTCCTACAAGTTCGAAATTGGTGAAAGCAGGTCAAGGTTAAGGTCATATTCTGAGCCATGCTAAATATGTATCAGCTCAATACTGGTGTTATTCCCTCCTTGGGGGGTCTATTTCTTCGGATAGAACTATTCTTCGTAAGGACAAGTCCAGCGAGAAATGATTTGGCAATGTTGCACCTTTGGCGGGAACATAAGAAACAATTCAGCCAATCAAAAAAAAAAAAAAAAATAAGAAAAGCCAAGTTTTGACTTTATACCAACCAATACCTAACCGACTTTGAGTTTGGCTCACTGTTATCTTGTTTTTATTTTTTTCTTGGAGGGAAAAATTTGGGGGTTTTTAGCCTTTGGTTCATTTTTCTCATGAAAAGAACTAGTCATAACCTAATATCAACCGACCATCATACTTTATTTTGTTGGGGGGGGGGGAGATGACGATGGTGTGACATTGACAAGTCATTTTCAGAGCACTCCATCCTTTGTTGCCAATATGACTGGATGACCAATCATACCCAAAGAAAAAAAAGTTGAGTACAGACACAGCTTTGTGTAACCTCTCAAAATTGCCTCCATTCATCACCTACCTCTACAGTGCCTCCATTTAGAAATCTGGGGACACCTGCAATGCAGAAATGGAGGATTGGAGAGTATTCTGATACTTAACCAGCTGTGTGCCAGCAGACTTGGGACCTTCTTGGTACCCCAGTGCCGGCTGAATTTCGACTTTACTTTTTTTTTTTTTTTGCTAAATAGGTTAGGAATGATGAGAAAACATGGAGAACAACCGTAAAAATACTCAAAGAAGCCTAAAAGATCGATTTTCAGGTTGATTCACTCTCGGCGAGCTGCAAAAATGTTCAGAGTAATGCCTGAGGACTTAATCGGCCTCCATTGACACCAAGCGAGTTGAGGTAGATCTTCGTTTTCTTCGTAAGGAAGTATCCCAAATGACCCAGGGACACTCTTGGAAGGTATAAAGATGATGTGGGAACTGTCCCCAAGCATAATTATTTGTGGGGATGCAATATGACTAGAGTGAGTGAGTGGCATTTTTCTGATTATGTTTGTCTTATTGGTTGTCTAGTTTTCACATAAGTGTTTGCCCACACATACCTATTTTACATTTGTACCTTTTTTTGGCACAACGAAATATTCTTGCACATTGTACTCAGTATGTGTGTCTTTTCTCGAACACACACGACACATTACACAAGTTATATATGAAGTACTTACACAGCATTTATTATTATGAAATCATTTACACTAGTTTATATATACATTACAGGTACTTATGAAATAACTTACACAAACTTATATCACATTACAGTAACATTCATAGGCTTTTTTTTTTTTTTTTTGCACATAACACAGGTGTTTGACACTTATAAGTGGAGGAGGGTGTGATATTCCTCAAAGCATGAAATTAGACACACCGCTACATCACACTCCACACGTTTGTACAGGTACCTGGTGTCCTTCTGCAGGTCCCATGGCCATGCTGTGCTGTGCAGACAGACGTGGCAACTGTGCTGGGGACTCTTTTTTGTGCCTTGTGCAGAGATAAGTTTAGGAAAGTGGCGTTCGGTGAGTGACAGGGGGTTGTCACTGCAACGTGGATGTTGGCAAGCCCTACAATCACCTCCACGGGTGCCAGTCACCTCCTACACAGCTCTCTGATGAACTCCTCGAAGGTATTGCCGGCTTCTGTGGTGCTGGCGTGGAGGAGGTGGGCCGTTTTATCCAGAAGATGGAAGAGAACTTTCTTGTACCACTTCATTGTGGGCCTGGCACAGCCCACACTTGGAATAACGGAGTCAGATTAGTCCACTTGCTGCATGTTGATATTATGATAGTTACCTTCTATGGCTTCCAAATTTGAACCCGTTTCTCACTGCGGTAGTCTGTGATCTTGGTGAAGTGCATCAGGGAGGAGAACAATCGATAGCAGGTTCACTTTCCAATTGTGGTGCCAGGTGGTGGTGAGGATATTGCTTGCCTGGTAAAACACCACCTCCTTCCTTTGCAGCTTCTGGACCACCAGTACCATGTGTTGCCGGGTTTTCTTTACTATCTCGCAGATACTTGTCTCATGTTGGTGCAAGTACCAAGTGAGAATTGGGCTAGTGTTCCAGTTGTCCAGGTACAGGACGTGCCCATGATGAAGTACTTCTCCATCATTGTCTTCACCGCGGCCCCTGATAGTCTGACTCTTCTATCTTCCATAATGTCCATCTGTGCACCTGTGTACAGGACTATGTCCTGCACATACCCGGTCTTGCAGTCACATATAACGAAAATCTTGAACCCGAATCAGTGTCTCTTCCATGGGATATACTGCCTGAAAGCAATGTTTCCACTCCATAACATGAGACTCTCGTCTATGACCAGGTCTCTGTAGGGAGAGAAAGAGGCAGAGAACTGCACCCTCAGGTGATCAAACAAGAGCCTAATCCTCCTCATCCTATTAGTGTTGCCAGTGTTGGTGGGGTTCTCAGTGTCAAAAACTGAGGACGGCTTAGTATGTACTGGAACCTATTCTGCCCCATAACTCTTCCAAAGAAGGGTGTTAACAGAAGAGTGTTCAAAAGTCCAGTATGACAGCAGATTTTTTTTTTTTATTAGTCCCATCAGGAGAACCAAGGCCAGGAAAAGGTACAATTCATCACTCATTACGTCTGCTTCGAAGAGTCAGCTGTGGGGTGTCTGTGGGTTTGCATCACAGAAGAAGGCGGCATAGCTGTTGGAGAGGAGAACGATTCTCAATATTAGGTCCCTCATAAAAAAAATTCTTGAAGAAATCAATTCTCCTTGAGGTAGGAGTCAGCTCCAGTGCAGTACAACCTGCCGTATCACCGCCTATGAAGGGATGAATGATGGGAACGAAATTGCTCCCATCTTCTTACTCCCACATGACTTCATCCCCTCCTTCGGTTTTGCCTTCATCACCAATGGGGCCACCTAAGTCGCCATCATCGTGATTGGGAGGAAATTCGGCAGTAGGTTGGGGAGGAGGTTGAGGAATAGAACTTACATCCTCACTTTCCTGATGACTCACACTTTTCTTCCCCCTGCCTTTTCCCTTCCCTTTTACTTTACCTTTTGCTCCATTCCCCACCATTTGAGGCTCTGGGGAGAAAGACCAGGGAGACTGTGGGGAGGGAGTGCAGAGAGGTTCAAGTACACTGGAGATGCTGGGTTGGGGAGAGGCAGCGTGGTGTGGGGCTGGAGATGGTGGGTATAATCGCGTACTATGTGAAGAGAACAAAGCACTGCTCACGTTACGCTTTTTACTAAATAGTTCTTACCCACTCCATTCGGTTATCCTGAGTGATCCTACCCATGAAGCAGCCATCTTTCATATGAGAGGTCAGCCTCGTATTCCTCATCACTAGAGGAATCATCCATGGTGTAAGAGCTGCATGGTAAGCTGCGAAATGATGGTGGTGGTGGTGCAGGATGAGATACAGCCATGCAGACAGCCATATACCTTGCCTTTCTTGGGGAGGGAATCTCATCCTCGCTGCTTGATTCTGACTCATGTTGGATGTAGTCTTAATCAGCAACATCATAATCAATGACAGAATCACTTTCTCCATCATAGGTGATGTTCAGGACCTCGTCAATCTTGTGTTGGGGAATGCTGCGATGCACCATGGTGCTCAATCACAAATTGGGACTGAGTTGGTGGGGCCCCTTGTGGGAAGAGGGACGCAGAGATGACTCATAGTGTGGGGGTTAGGCCGAGACAAGCGTGGGAGTATCCCAAGCAAACATCTCGCACCAAAACTGAATTTTTTTTTAATTTTGGCAAATATTTTATCGATGACGTTTATGTACGTCCCTGGCATTTTGTGCACATGCAGGGCCCAATGTATATATATATATATATATATATATATATATATATATACGTTGCTGGCCCAGGGTGGGTTAATTGAAAGTTGTAGGTGTCATAGTTTGGAACTATGGTTGAAAATATCCTACTTTGGGAGGAAAAAAAATGCATGCAAGGTCTCAGTTTGTTAGGGGGCAATAATAATCATATACACTGGTTTCCTTCCACCTTGACCTTCCCTGTTACCTGATGCCATCTCTCCCTTATCTTTTTTTATTTTGATTATTTGAATAGTGGGACCAGTACACAAAATAGGACCCAGTGACAATTTCTATGCCCGTTTAAAGACCATTGGATTGCCAGCAGGAGAAGAGAGAGATTGGAAACTGCTGGTCCATGGTCAGGGGGGAGATGGACTGGTCAGAATGGCAACATCTGCTTTCTCTGCCCACCTTCAGTGGAGCCATTATGTACAGATTACTGTAAGACAGGTCAGTTGGTTGTGTATCTGTCTATCTGTCTGTCTGTCTGTCTTTTTGTCTGTTTATTTATTTATATTTCTGTCTGTCAATATGTGTCGATTTAGATGTATACGTGTCTAAATGTCTACTGATCTCTCTCTCTCTCTCTCTCTCTCTCTCTCTCTCTCTCTCTCTCTCTTTGTGTGTCCTGGATGTGTCTGTGTCTGTCTGTCTGTTTCTCCACCTCTCCGTCTGTCTGCTTGTCTGTCTGGCTGGCTGACTGTCTGTTTGTCCATCTGTCTCTCAATACAGGGATATTTATTGTGTGCTGTGGGAATGTCTCAGTCAGGGTTATCAGTATCTACTCTGCATCTTTTATTTCTTACACTGCCACACCCACGCCCACACCAGCAGATTGAGCTGTTCATGCAGGATAATAGATACACCACTCTGCACTTAGGGTCCTTGATCTATAACGGCCAGTGCAAGTCGTATTCTAGGAGAAAGATTTATCCTCGTGTTGCAGGTAGGTACTAAATTACCGAAGTAGAATTTTAGCTCTAGAGTTCAGAGCATTTAGTACTAATGAGTTTACTGTATTTTTAGCGGAGTGAAGAACCGACTTAGCACGATTCTGGGGCAGAAAATTAAAAGAGATAAGATTCTGGGGAAGATTTGGCTCCGGTACCTTTTCTAGGCTTTCTTGTTGTTGGGGATAGCAATAGAACAAGTCTGATTAAGCCAATTTTTTTTTTTGGCTGGGCAATAGTTACTGGATAAGAGAAAGGAATGTATGCATTCATGCCCGAGAGAATAACCTGTAATGTGCAAGGCACAGTCACATGTGTCTCAGCCATGGAGGCAATAATCATTCCAGGGAAAATCAAAGAAGTAGCGACTGAGGACCACCCAATCAGAAGCTCTGTAACGCCACAGCCGACACTACTTGGGGGGGGTCCACAGGTTTTACCGAAGTGATGGGACAGGTTAAGGTAATAAGGCTGTGATCTGTGGAGCCCAATAGAAAGGAAAGATTAACAGTGTTAGAATAAGGATTAGTTGTAAGGAAGGGTTCAAGTATGTTGGGATTTTGCTTGGCCTGAGAAAACGGGGTTATTCAACAAACACAACAACAAAAACAATAACAGCAGCAAAAGCAACAACAATACTTCAATTAATTGTGGGGGCGGGGAGAGGGCAGTGATATATCCAGTGGGCCTGAAATGCAGGAAAATGTGTGTTTGTCACATCCATCCTGCACCCCTCCTCTTTTCTACTCAGATGGTTCTGTAGCTATTTCTTCTACAGATAAAGCAGATTCCTTTGCTCATACTTTCTCCTCCAGTGATTCTGGTGCTGTTCCTCCATCACTTTCCCCCTCTGGCTTCCTCATGGCTGACGGTATGATTTCATCAGTTGATGTATTTTCTGCCATCACTGGCCTTAACACTAAAAAGGCATATGGACCTGATGGAGTCCCTCCTATTGTCCTCAAAATCTGTGCTTCTGTGCTTACACCCTACCTAGGTAAACTCCTTTGCCTTTGTCTTTCAACTTGTACCTTTCCTCCCTTGCTGGAAGTTGCTTTCATTCAGCCAGTCCAAAGAAGGCAGACCATTCCCATCCCTCTAACTATTGTCCAGTTGCTTTAACATCCTGTGTCTCAAAAGCTTTCTAGTCTATTCTTAACAAAAACATTTTAAAGCATCTTTCCTATCACAACCTTCTTTCTGATCGTCAGTGTGGATTCCGTCAGGGATGCTCCACTGGCGATCTTCTCACCTACCTGTCAGACTCCTGGTCATCCACCTTTCGGGACCATGGCGAAAGCTTTGCCATTGCATTTGACATCTCAAAGGCTTTCAATCGAGTCTGACACAAATCTTTAATTTACAAACGTCCCTCTTACGGTTTCTATCCTTCTATCTGACCCTTCATCTATAGCTTCTTTTCTGGTCGTTCTATAGCTGCTGTTGTAGACGGCCATCGTTCTTCTTCTTGATCTATCAACAGTGGTGTTCTTCAGGGCTCTGTCCTATCACCAACTCTCTTCCTTTTATTCTTCAATGACCTTCTAAGCTGTACATCTAACCATACCACTCGTACACTGATAATTCCACCCTTCACCTTTCCATTCGGTTCCTGCAAGGCCCATCTCGCAGTTACTTCAACAAACAAGGGATGAGGCTATGGCACACCTAATGTCTGACTTGGGTAATTATTGCGCTCCAATCGGATTGAGCTGGTGAAAGTTTATATCCAAGGGTTGGGATTGATTGCTCATGTAATGCCACTCAGGGATGAGTGAGGCTGGTCACTCTCATCTTAAATGTCGGGACCAACTGCCTAGCCCCGGGCTCCTACGCTCCTCATGGGGCAATGTAGGATTGGATGATGGATGGATGGATGGAGTATATGTCTGACGTAGTTAACCAATTGCAATACGGGTGAACAGATCAAAGAGCGCGATTATTAATTTTTAATGCATGGGAAAAGTATGCACACACACACACACACACACACACACACACACACACACACACACACACACACACCAATGCTATATCGCCACTGCAGGCTCCATCCTTCAGAAAGCCTTCAGTATTTTCTCACTGTTTGATCTGAATCTCCTCAGCGTGATGAGACCCATTGCGGGGGAGAGAGGGAAGAGGGGGAGAGGGGGAAAGAGGGAGGTAAGGGATAGAGGGGGAGAAGGGAGGAGGGAGGGAAAGAGGAGGAAGGTGGTGGAGGTGGAGGTATGGGGTAGGGGACAAGATGGGGTAGGAGTGCCAGGTGGGTGGGGGCCTAGATATGGGAGGGGAAAGAGGAGGGTTGGGAGGTGAAGGGAGGAGTAGAGGGAGGAGGGGTAAAGGGAAGAGCAGGGAGGGGGAAGAGGAGGAGCAGGGAGAAGGGAAATTTAGATACAAGGAGGGCGGGGGGGGGGGGAAAGAGGTAGGTGGGACGGGGAGGGGGGATGAGCTGGCCAGAGGAGGGTATATGGAAAAGGAGAAGGTGGGGAGGAAGAAGAGGGGTAGGGAGAACAGGCTGGTTAGGGGAAAGAGAAGGAGTAGGGGAAAGAGGAAGGTGAGAGATGGAGGAGAAGAGGAAGGTGGAGGGGGCAGGGGAGGAATACTTCTGTCAGGGAGAGCTGGAGCTCCCGATTCATCAGCCCTCGGGACTAGTTCCTGACAATACTCCTTTGCTGAACTTCTTCAGTGTTACAGGAACACAGAAAGTAAACCAGCATGCTCTCCAATACAAGTTTCTCTAACTGTCAACACCAAACTACATGCACATTACACACTACGCTTCCTATTCAAAATTCAACCAAAATGGCGTCGTAGACCCTCTGTGGGGGGGGGGACCATACATGCCTTCATCATCCACCCTTCTCCCGGTGATGATTCAAAGAGATGCCTGGAACCACTGACACTTCTTCATTTCTGCAACAATCGCGGGCTTTCCTCTAATTTTCGCTTGAGTACCACCTCTTCTTCTCTAAACCTCACCTTTTCTTCCTAACTGAGACTCAGTTGTCTGAGGCAACTGATAGCATACCCTTCTCACTATCCTCCTACTTTCTGTATACTCATTTCAAAACCAAATGTGGCTGTTGCATTTATGTACGCATCGACTTATCTTGCTCTCGTGTTCCTGAACTTGATTCTTCTGAATTCTCTACTCTCTGGCTTCGGCTTTCCTGTCGTTCTCTGACTAAATATATCTCTGCTGTTTACTTATCCCCTAATTCTACTGACTATGAAAAATTCATTGACCATCTTGCTTCTGCGATGAAACACATCCTATCCATTCCTACTGTCTCTGAAATCTCCATTCTAGGAGATTTCAATGTTCACCACCACCTTTGGCTCTCCTCTCCTTTCACTGATCCTCCTGGTGAACACGCCTACATTTTTCTATCCTTAGTAATCTAGAGCAGCTTGTACAGCACCCTACTCGTACCCATGACTGCATTGGAGAGAGTTCTAAAATACCTGACCACTTCCTTACAACTAATCCTTCTGCTTATGCTGTAAATCTTTCCCTTCCATTGGGTTCATCTGATCACAACCTTATTACCTTAACCTGTCCTATTGCTCCAGTATGGCCTATGGACCCTCCAAAGAAACTTTGGTTGTGGCACTTTGGAGCTGCTGACTGGGAGGCCCTCAGGCAATACTTCTTTTATTTTCCCTGGAATGATTATTGCTTCCACGGCCAAGAGCCATCTGAGTGTGCCTTGCCCATTATAATTTCATCCGTACTAAATGCTATGAACTCTTCAACTCAAATTCTTTCCACTCCTTCTGGCACCTTGCCAAAAAGATTTCCAACAACTTTACGTCATCATCCTTCCCTCCTCTTTTCCACCCTGATGGCTTTGTAGCTATTTCTTCTACTGATAAAGCATAACTCATTGCTCGGACTTTCTGTTCCAAGTCCACCTTAGGCAATTCTGGTGCTGTTCCTCCATCTCTTTTCCCCTCTGACTTCTTCATGGCTGACATTGAAATTTCTTCAGTTGATGTATTTTCAGCCCTCACTGGCCTCAGTACTAAAAAATCATATGGGCCTGATGGTGTCCCTCCTGTTGACTGTGCTTCTGTGTTTACGCCCTACCTGGGTAAATCTTTTCGTCTTTGTCTATCAACTTGCACCTTTCCTTCTTGCTGGAAATTTGCTCTCATTCAGCCTGTCCCAATGAAGGGTGACCATTCACTGCCCTCTAACCATCACCCAATTGCTTTAACATCCTGCATTTCAAAAATTTTCGAATCTATTCCTAGAAATTTTTTTTTTAATGCATCTTTCCCATCACAAACTTGTTTCTGATTGTCAGTATGGGTTCCGCCAGGGACTCTCCACTGATTGTTTTCTCACATACCTATCAGACTCCTGGTCATCCTCCTTTCAGGACTTTGGGGAAAGCTTTGCCACTGCACTTGGCAGCTGAAGGGATTCGATCAAGTCTGGCATAAATCTTTAATTTCCAAACTACCCTCTTACAGTTTCTATTCTTGTATTTGTGCCGACATCTCTAGCTTTCTCTCTGGTCGTTCTATAGCTGCTGCTATAGATGGCCACTGGTCTTCTCCTAGAGCCATCAATGGCTGTGTTCCTCAGGGCTCTGTCCTATCACCAGCTCTCTTTCTTTTATTGATCAATGACTTTCTAAGCTGTGCATCCGACCTTATCCAGTCAAACGCTGATGACTCCACCCTTCACCTTTCCATTCACTTCCCACAGCATCCATCGCAACGGTTGCTTCAATAAACAAGGAATGAGGCTATGGCACACCCAATGTCTAACTTTTCTTATATCTCATATTAGGGTAAAAATAACCTTGTTTTAAATGCATCAAAAATTTGGTTCTTACATCTCTCAACCTGACAAAATCTTCGGCAGGAGCACTCTCTGATTTTTAACAATATCCAGCCCAATCCTGCATCATCTTTAAATATACCTGAGGTTTCATTCTTTTATGATTTATCTTGGAAAGAACGTCTTACATTTCTGGTAAAATCTGCCTCCAAGAGATTGGATGTGCTCAGCTGACTTCGTACCTTCTTTACCCTTGAACAGTTGTCGACTTTATAAATGGGTTTTATTTGCCCGTGTGTAAAGTACAACTCTCATGCGTGGGGAGGCTCCCCACTCACAGCTCTTCTCAACAGGGTTGAGTCAAAGGCTTTTCATCTCATTACCTCTCCTCGTTTTTCTTGTTCCCCTCAACTTCTGTCTCTTCGCTGCACTATTGCATCTTTATCTCTTTTTTTACTCTGAATTGTCTGCTTGCATCCCTCCACCACTACGGCTGGCACATAGCACCCATCTAGTAACAAACTCTCATCCCTTCTCTGTCCAACTCTCAAATGCAAGAGTTAACCGCTACTCCCAGTTTTTCATGTATGCAATAGGTCAGCTGTGGAACTGTCTCCCTTTGTCTGTTTTCCCTACAGCCTACGATCTCCTTTCTTTTGAATGCAGTGTGTCCAGGCATCTGGAAGTGAATGGATCATGAATTTGGCTCTCTGTTGTTCTGTGTTTGTTTTCCCTCAGAGAAGCAATTTGCAGGCCTCTGGCCTTTGGTTCCTTCTTCCTTGCATTAAAAAGAAAGTGGTAGGTCGGGACAAAAGGAGGGAACAAGAGGAAGGTTGGAGGGAGGGAAGAAGGGTTGGGTCCAATAGGAAGGGGGGGAGGGAAGGGGAAGGAGAGGAGAAGAGAAGGAGGAGAAAGGGGGAGAAAGAAATAGGAAGGGGAGCAGGGAAGAGAGTGAGAGCGAGAAGGAGAGGAGGTGGGGGGGGAAGAGAGGATGAGTATGAAGATAAGGAGGGGATAAGGGAGAGGGAGAGATGAGAAAGAAGAGGGGATGAGGGAAGAAAGAAAATAAGAAGTGGGGGGGGAAGGCGTGTGCATATTTTGGGGTTGTTTGTGTATTTATTGAGACAAATACAATAGCCTGGGTTTACTAACCAAGGCTTTATCGGTATCGGGAATTGGCCGATAAAGCCACCTGGGCAGATATTTAATAAAAAGCCTTCCAGGTATTACTGATTAAGAAATGAAAAACAGCGATATTGCCGATTAGGACAAGAAAAACGATTCCTTGACTGATATTACCGATTAAGAAGACAGGAATTTCTTAGCCGATATTGCTGATAAGAAAGTTGATATTGCCCATCAACCCCCAAACATCGTGGGTTTTCAGAAGCCGTCCACTCCTCCCTCTGCGGATTTCCGTGATTTTGAAAAAAACACCCTTACTTAACCCTTTAACCGCGGGTCATTCCAGAATGACATTGACAAAACTGGACCAAACTGCGGGTGTCATTCTGGAATGATCGTGAATATTTTGAACACCGCGCGTTTTTCCTGCGCGCAAAGTGTCTCACGCAAGAGTAGCTGTCGAGTTCTTTCACGCCAGCCATCCCACACCTCCCTCCTCCAACCCCGAGGGGGCCCCCCCCCACCCCTGCCCTGACCCGCATCAGTCAGTATCTGTCCAGCTCTGTGCGTGAGAATGGCGCTCCGTCCCGACTCATCGTCGCTCGCTTCCTCCTCGAAAGTGATTAGTGCTAGTGTGCCTTCTACCTCTACACCGGTGAAGGAACTGCCGACGGCGAGGCAGAAGGGGTTGAGCACTCCTGAAATTAGAACTGAGCTGGACAAAACAGTAAGTACTACTCTTGATTGTGGCAGTGAAAGTGACACACTCACAGCAAGCAGTGACGATTTGGCAGTGATTGGTGGTGAACCATTTTCCATTGATAGTGACAGTGATGAAAGTGATCATGTTGTTTCCCCTCCACCACCCCCAACTTACTCTGAGAAAGGGAAGGCGCCTATGGGCAAATCTGGTATTGCACGTGGGAAGGGAGTGAAGCGCAGACTTACGTCTCCCACACCAGGCCCTAGTAAGCATTTCCCATCAATTTCCCATTCCCCTAGCCCTATTGCCCTCACATCATCATCATCATCTGCCGTGCCCTCTCCTCAGTCTACATCATCTGAGGAATACGAATTCCCAGAGCCTGCAAAGCGAGGGAAGGCAGGCCGTGCAGGCCGTGCAGGCAGGGCAGGCCAGCCTAGAACAAAGGGGATGCGTGGCAGTTGGAGGGCAAAGCTGGGCGATAAGCGAGGAGATAAGCGAGGTGATAAGCGGGGTAGAAAGGGACAAGTTTCACCACGCACCAGGTCAGAAACCCCCCCACCTGCCCCCCCGCTAAGCTCCCTCACCCTCGCCACCCCCCCACTCACCGCCCCCGCACTCACCCCCCTCCCCGTTGCCTCCTGCCTCACCCCCCTCCCGCTCGCCTCCTGCCTCACCCCCCTCCCGCTCGCCTTCTGCCTCACCTCCTGCCTCACCCATTGCCTCACCCATTGCCTCCACCTCAGCTCTTTCTCACGGGGAAACGAGTGCAATGCAACCTGCCACTTCCACTGAACCACGCACAGGGAAGGTTGATGCATTTGTTTGGTCTGACGGTGCAGATTTTCAGCCACACAATCCGCCGTTTGATATGACAAATGCTGGAACACAGCCTGCCTTTTCATGCAACGCAGGAGATGACTTTGTGGACTACTTCCCGGCCTTCATGGATGATGAAATCGTGCAGCATGTCAGCGATGAGACCAATAGGTATGCAGCTCAGTGTGCAGCAGAAGGACTGGGACCTATTGGCTCACCAAAGCAAGTGTCGTGGTTGCCTGTCGGAATCAGAGAGCTGTATGTGTTTTTTGCACTAATGTTTCTGATGCCCCATATAAAGAGACATGAGTTGGAGGAGTACTGGCTCGTGGATGACATTACTACTATCCCAATATTCGGGAAGTATATGTCACAGGATCGGTTCCGACAGCTGCTAGGATACCTGCACTTCGCTGACAATGCAAACCCGTCCCAAACTGACCCTTTGTGGAAAGTGAGGGATTTTCTCAACTGGATTAGGGATCGATTTATGCGATTTTTCCGGCCTATGCAGAAAGTCGTCATAGACGAATCCCTGGTATTGTTCAGAGGATGTCTCAAATTCATGCAGTACATCCCCAGCAAACGCCACCGCTTTGGGATAAAGTTCTTTGTGCTGTGTGACTGTGAGACGGGGTATATCCTGGATTTTGTCATCTACTCTGCTAGTACAATGGACGTGAACAGGAAAGACCCCCTTGGCTTCTCTGGCTCCGTTGTAAAAGTGCTGATGGAGAGGTATTTTGGTGGTAATCATGTGCTGTACACAGACAATTACTACACAGCACCGAAACTCTCCAAATACCTGGCTGAACATGGCATTGGCACTGTTGGCACTGTACGGAGCTATAGGAAAGAGTGGCCAAGTTTCCCCGAAGCATCATCATCATCCAAGGGAGATGTTCACCTGAAGAAGTCAGACAAGCTTCTGGCGATCAGGTGGCATGACAAGAAAGGTCGTGAATATGATCAGCACCATCCACAAGGGGGAATTGCAGAGAACTGGGAAGGTCAGCTACAGGACGGGAGAGCCAATCATGAAGCCTGATGCCGTCATTGATTACAATGTCAATATGAGACTTGTTGATAAGTCTGATATGATGATTGGCGAAATCGACTGTCTCAGGAGAAACACCCGATGGTACAGGAAGGCTTGCCTGCACATGCTCGATATGTGCATGCTCAACGCCTTCATTCTCTACAAGACACAAGTCGGGGGCATAAGGCAACCATCACTGAGACAGTTTTCCAAGACTGTCGTGCAGCAGCTGCTTGCACGATTTGGTCAGGTGACGGCATTGATCCCGAGGCGACACTCTGACACACAACCTGACCGTCTTGAGTGCCGCAATTACATGAGCCGGCACCAGCTTGTGAAATTGCCTCTTACAGCAGGCGGCATGTTGTCACAGGGCCACTGCAGAGTATGTCATAACACCACACGGAGGCCTCAGACGAGAAAAATGAGCACACACCAGTGCCTGGAATGCCAAGTCGCTCTATGTGTAACTCCATGCTTTGCCGAGTACCACTCTCTGAGTAAATACTGAAAGTGACAGTGATATATAGTGATGCGACAGTGACGTGCTTTACCAATAATTGTATAATGGATAATGTAGTAATAAGGGATATTTTGCCTAGAAAAAATGTAAATATTGGCCAGTATAATAAGTGATATTGTAATAAGAGAATCTGCGGCACTTGTGTAATTCTGCGGCACTTGTGTAATTCTGTGATGCGACAGTGACGCAATATAGTAATAAGTGCAGTGTAAATACAATGTATATTGCCCAGATTATATGTAAAATAATATTAGAAGTTAGAAATAATGAAAAGATCGCCTGAAACGTCAGTGAGCGGGTGCCGCCGTAGTGAAGTGAGGCGCAGCCGCAGTGAAGAGCGGGCGCAGCCGCAGGGAAGTGCCTTTTACCTACCTCAGTGAACACAGAGTGGGTGTTTATCGTATGTACAGTGTTCATATATGTTTATATTACTATTATGAGAGAGTGGTTGGCATTTGGTACTGGTGCGTGGGGCGTAAAATAGTTATTTCACACCCCTCACTTCTAACGGCTCTGCCCGTCCTGTGAAAGTCAACAAAGTCATGAAACCTACATCAATGGAAAGCTGAAGGTTAGTACTTTCTAATGGTACCTTATTTTTTTCTCTAGCTTTATTCTGTGCAGAGTTATTAAGGTTTAAAGGTTTGTTTACATTTGGCTGAAACCCCCGCGGGAGAGGACAGTCAGACCAAAACAATACCCGCGGTTAAAGGGTTAACCCCTTAACCGCGGGGCGTCACTTTCGTGACGCTCGGCCACAATGGATCATACCGCGGGGCGTCACTTTTGTGATTCTGTGTTATTTTGAATTATCCCGGGCTCTCAAGTGGTGGCTTGTATCATCTATCAGTACTGGCAATGTCCAACACTAGTCAGCACTCCAAATCTCATCTGTACTCCCATCCATTGTTGACATTTTAGTGATTTTACCCCCTTCGTGACTCCCCTCCCTACCTGCCCTCCATTACCCAGTCCTCTCACCTCCCACGCAGCGCTGCGCTACGCAAATTTCCCCCGGATTTTTTCACAGATTTCATCCATTGAAATAAGCCCTATGCCCTATACTTATACAAAATAATATATACCAAAAAAAAATAAGGTAAGTGATAGTGTTATACACCAGGAATTGGCTAATTATCACCTGACAACACCTCACGTGCATTCATTCGCTACATTACCACGGTAATTTCCCCTTTAAATTATGCCTTGTAATCGATGTCTGTAATAAAAATATGTATCAGAAAGGAAGGGAGAAGCCTAAGTGACATTTACTTTCACCTGGAACTACCTATTTCTTTATGTATTGCCGAGATTTTCTACCATTTAAAAATTAGCAGGTAAGTTAGCAGCAGTCAGCCTCAGTGTCATTATCAACCTTTGCCTTCTCAGATAAGCCGCGGCATTTAGTTCCTTGTCCTCCGCTGTAGTGAAACCCTGTCGCACTCACGCCCCGCCATTCCTGCCGCTTCTGCGCCCATTGCAAAGGGCCCCGTGACCTCTACCCCTAAGAAAAGTAGTGAGGGAAGCAGGAAAGGACTTAGTGACTCTGCAGTGGCACATGAACTTGCAGAATTGTCCATGATGATGATGGACAGTGACTATGACAATTCGGGTGAATCGTGTGATGAGCCGGGTGAGGTAATCGTGCCAGAAAGTGCTAGTACGAGTGCTTCAGTGTTGGAAGTAGTCTCTAGCTCCAAGGGAAAGGAGCTGTTAGTGCAGCAAGGCAAGGAATTTGGGAAGGGAGTGAAAAGGCGGAGTGTTAGCCCCAGAACAATACCCCCATGTGACCCAGCCCGCCATGAGTCCCGAGTGCATTCACCTCCCCGTTCCCCAAGCCCCACTTCACTGATTTTTTCCTCATCGTCGGCTGAGTTATCTCCAGAGTCTTCGTCGTCGGAGTCACCAAGAGCATCAACAGTGAAGGCAGGCTGTAGAGGAAGAGGTAAATCCAGGCCTTTGATAAGTAGAGTTGTTAGTAGGGTAAGGGCTGCTAGTGCTGTACGGCAACCCAGGGTCAGTGCGAGTGACCTTGAACGAGATAAATCTGCCTCACAGCCAACCACCACCACCACCCGCCCTGCACTGCCACGACAGAGAATCCTGGACGCCTTCGCGTGGACGGAAGGGTCAGATTTTGTGCCTGAACATTTAGTGTTTGATGAGAGCTCCTCAGGAGTTCAGCCTGCCTTCACTATTGACGATAATGCTGAGTGTGTGGACTACCTTTTGGCCTTCCTAGATGATGAAGTCATGCAGCACATATGTGATGAGACCAACAGGTATGAATCACAACGTGCTGCAACTGGTACAGGTGCAGCCAAGTTGCAACAGTGGTCCATGCTGGGAGTGCAAGAGCTGTATGTGTTCTTTGCCCTCATGCTTCTCATGCCACACTCCAAGAAGCATGAGTTGGAAGAATACTGGTCCATGGACCCCTTACTACCCTCACCCACCTTCAATAAGTACATGGCCAGAGATCACTTCCGGAACATCATGGGAAACCTGCACTTTGCCGACAACGATGTACCTTCCCAAACCGACCCACTCTGGAAGATCCGGGAGATTCCGAGCAGAATGAAGGATAAGTTTATGTCATTCTTCCACCCCTTTCAGAAGGTTGTCATTGACGAATCCTTGGTTTTGTTCAGAGGACGTCTTCGGTTTGTTCAGTACATTCCAAGCAAACGCCATTGCTTTGGAATTAAGTTCTTTGTACTGTGCGACTGTAAGACGGGGTACATCCTTGACTTCATCATTTATTCAGCCACCACTGTCGATCTGAATAAAACACCCCCCCCCTTGGCTTCTCAGGCTGTATAGTGAAAGTGCTCCTTGAAAAGTATTTTGGTGGGAATCATGTGCTGTATACAGACAACTACTATACAGCACCGAAACTTGCCAAATACCTTTCTGAGCACGGCATTGGCTCCTGCGGCACTGTCAAAAGTAATCGTGCCCACTTCCTCAAATTCAAAGAGGCAGGAACCTCGCAGCGAGGAGATGTGCACCTACGCAAGTCTGAGAAGATGCTGGCAATACGGTGGCATGACAAGAGGGTCATGCACATGCTCACCACCGTACATAAGGGGGAGATGACAGACAGTGGGAAGGTCGATTGCAGGACAGGCGAACCTGTGATGAAACCTGATGCTGTGTTGGACTACAATATCAACATGCGGCTGGTGGACAAGTTTGACATGAAGATTGGTGAGATCGACTGCCTCAGGAAGAATACTAGGTGGTACAGGAAAGTTTTTCTTCATCTCATAGATATGACGATGCTGAATGCCTTCATCCTG
This sequence comes from Coenobita brevimanus, assembly GCF_032717465.1. Classification (NCBI taxonomy): domain Eukaryota; kingdom Metazoa; phylum Arthropoda; class Malacostraca; order Decapoda; family Coenobitidae; genus Coenobita; species Coenobita brevimanus. Next base: position 12,352,507 of record NC_137020.1, on the reverse strand, counting down.
TACAAGATGAAGGTCAAGCCACCCAAGTCCTTCTCCCTGAGGTTGTTCGCCAGGACTTGTGTCCAGCAGCTGCTGGAAAGATATGGTAGGGTGACAGCAGCAACTCCAAGGCGCCATCCAGTAACACTTCCCGACCGACTTGAGCAGAGGGCGTATATGGATCGGCACAGACTGGAGCTAATGCCTGCCACAGGGAAAAGGAAGGCTGCGATTCACAGGTGTCAGGTGTGTGCACATACCACCCACCGCACACCTGAGCACAAACGCACCTCTTGGAAGTGCGCTGAGTGCCAGGTTCCCCTCTGTGTTACCTGCTTCTTTGATTACCACAGCCAGAAGCAGTTCTAACAGTGCAAGTGTGAAAGGAGAATAATGTGTAAATAATGTGTAAATAGCAAGTGAAAGCAATGGATGTTCAGTACATATGATTGAACAGTGTATTATAGTTTTATCTTACTGAAAGTGACAGTGAATAACATAGTGTAAGTAAAATAGAAGGGCAAATATTGAAAATAGAATAGAAAATGTAAATAGTAATGTAAGTAATTAGTATTATAAGAATATGAGTACAAATAATTTATGTTATAACAGTGAAAGTGAATCCGTGGCTCTCTACTTATTTTACTGAATGAAAAATTGAATGACTTCAGTGACAATAAACTAATACTACTGAAGGAAACTTATGGAGAAAGACTCCAGATATATATAAGTGTGATATAGTAATAGAAATATAAAGTATGAGGGGTTTTAAGAATAATAAATGACAGAGTACCAAGAGCGAACTAGCGCAAGTGCGACGATCAGACGCGCTCATAATTTCCATTGCTTTCACAGTGGGGTTTTTTTGGAGTATGGATCCCAAACTACTTGAAAATCATAGAGTAGTGTTTATAGTGTTAATATCTGGCTGTGGTAATCATATTACGGGTTGTCGGGAAGTGTAAAGTGGAGACTTCGTTACCCAACTTCAGAGGTCTCCACAAGTCCTACGGTAACGACGAAGGCTCAACAAACATTCCAGGAGAAAGCTGAAGGTATGTGCCATAAGCATATGTAATTTTAATATTCTAGGACTAATAACTGATTTTTGGCAAATATTTTTCGAGAGTCTGTCGGAGCACGAATAACCCTGCAGGACACGCAAAACATTGGTAAACATGCCCGCGGTGTAGGGGTTAAAGGTCGCTTGGATAAGTATCTATTGTCTAACCCCCAACTTAATGTTTACTCCTGAATAAAACACTTGTCCAAATATAAACTTTTTTTTTTCTCAGAGCCCAGATCAATTTATTAAATGCAAATATAGTATAAGCATAGACTATAAGGGTAGCGTTAGCCAGGGTCTCTTGTGCCCCGCCCCCTACCAATGCCCCGCCCTCTTCCAGCTCTACTCACTGCTGATTGGCTGAGATAATTCTTCTTCTTATTGATAGAATAATGAGCCCCTGCCATGAACTAGTATCATACTATTTACATTTACTTTTAATTAATTTCTGTGTAACAAAGGAAGCACTAAAATTTGCTAATTGAATCAAAATCAGTTTGAAAAGAACCAACCCGCCTCCTCCCGCGACTACAGCTGAATTTTGGTGCCAAGAACTCCTACTTGAGCCGATGGGTGAGGTGCAGGGCCAAGGGGGTGGGGCACAAGAGACTCTGGCTAACGCTACCAGTATAGTTTATGCACAGATATCCTTGGGTTAATGGTCACTACTCTTACTTTCAACCTGTGATGGGCTGTGGATCACAGAGGGTCCCTATTAGTTAAGTGACCACCTTCGGGATTTTATTTCATATACCAGGGGTCAGTGCTTCAGGAAGTAACTTGTGTACTTATCCCGCATGGGAAAGTTCCTTGTCTCAGTGGAGTGAACGGAGCTGAGGCCTGATTGACTGCTACCTACCGTAAAAGTGCCAGGCAAGGCTGCTGCACCACCCCCGAACATCCACACTGTGTATTTTCCACACTGTTTCTACAGGCGCCCTGTTAACTCAGTGTTCCCATTCATGATATCATGTCTTATTTATTATTTGATCTCATTTTTCTTTACTACTTTTTCTTTCAGGTTATTCAACTTTGTAGCTTACAGATAGAGTATTACAGAATGTAACTTTTCCTTGTTGGTCTTTCCTACGAAATTTGGTTTTTCTCACTTTCTCCTGCAAGTTTTAACTAGAGGGTTTGGGGGCGGGGGGAGCCTTCTTGCTTTACTATCATCCTTCAGCATGTAGAATTAGATCTTGTAGTCGGAGTCTACTCTGTAACAAGCAGCCTCGAAACGACCATTAGGTCTGTTGCCTTTTGCTCTCCTTTATACTTTGTACTCTCTCTCTCTCTCTCTCTCTCTCTTCTCTCTCCTCTTCACTCCTCCATATCTCATCTCTCTCTGTACAGTATACCCACCTGTCTTGCCCTCATTCAACAGTCTGTTCCCTGGGTATTGCTAGCCTATTATACTCTCTCTCTCTCTCTCTCTCTCTCTCTCTCTTTCTCTCTTCTTCATGTCCTCGCTCTTTCTCCTCTATTCTCCTCTTTACTCCTCTCGCTTCCCTCTCTCCTCTCTTTTTCTCTCTTCCTCTCTCTCTCTCTCTCTCTCTCTCTCTCTCTCTCTCTCTCCCTCCCTACTCTCTTCCACTATTCTCTTCCTTCCCTCCCTCTTTATCTCTCTCCCTCCCTTTTCTTCTCTCCTTCCTACTCTTACTTCCTCTCTCCCTTTGCTTCCTATACACCACCATCACAGCTACCACACCACCACCACCACAGCTACCACAAGACCACCACCACAGCTACCACACCACCATCACAGCTACCACACCACCACCACCACAGCTACTATACCACCACCACCACAGCTACCACACCATAACCACAGCTTCCACACACCACCACCACAGCTACTACTCGTACACCGCCACCACAGCTACCACACCACCATCACAGCTACTACACCACCACCACAGCTACTACGCCAACACCACACCTACCATACCACCATCACAGTCACCATATTACCACCACATTCACCAGACCACCACCACAGTCACCACATCACCACCACAGTCACCCCACCACCACCAGCGCTTCAACACCACCACCATCACAGCTACCACACCACCATCACAGCAACTACATCACCACCACAGCTACCACACCTACCACTTCACCACTACAGCTACCGCACTACCACAACAGCTACCACACTACTATCACAGCTACCACACCACCACTACAACCACTGCACTACCACAACAACTACCACGCTACTACCACAGCTACCACACCACCACCACTGCCACCACACCACCACTACAGCTACCACACTACCACCATGCCAACGACAGGGACACACCACAACCATCACTAGAAAGCGCACAGACAGACAGACATAGATAGACGGTCAGAGAAAGACATACAGACAGACAGACACAGAGAATAAACGGCAAACAGACAGATACATAAGAGATAGGCAGACAAACAGATAGACGGAGGAGAAAGCAGACAGATTGACAGGAAAAAAACAGACACAGGAAAAAGCAAAGGCAAAAAAACAGACTAAAAAAGCCAGAAGAAAAAACAAAAACAAAAACGTGAGACAAACAGACAGATAGACAGGGAAAAAAACAGAGACAGAACGACAGACAGACCAACCGCAGCAAGCAATTTGATTTGGAATTGGTCAGTGGCTTCCCATTTCAGTCTCACTTCGAAAAATTGACAAAAATGGGGACAAAAAAATAACGGAACAAAGAGAGAGAGAGAAAAAAAAAGAAATTGCAGAGTCACTTCAGGTAAGCTTAAGATATCCACAAATTTATAATAATCTCTCTCTCTCTCTCTCTCTCTCTCTCTCTTGCCACAGAATGCCAGATATGCAATACTGGGGGCGGCTACCCCTTTCAACATTTTACAACCCCCCTCTCCCCTTTCAGGTTTCCCTCTCTTCTCCTCTTTTTCCCTCAATATGGTAGGGAGCTATGGGCGGAAGATCGAAAAAGGGGAAGAGAAAATATAGAATTGGAGGTAAGGAGGAGGGTGGGAGAGAAAAATATAGTAGGAGGAAGGGAGGGGAGGGGAGGGAAGGAGGAAGAAGTAGTGATAAATGGAATGAGATCTTAGACTGACGGTAGCCATACTTGTAAAGGTCTTTGGATATCACTGCTACTGTCACCACCATTACCACCACAACTACTACCACCACTGTCACCACCACCACCATTGCTCTCATAATCATCAATACCACTATCATCAGTACCATAACTACCTTCATCACCACTACCACTACCACCACCACAATCACCACCATTTCCACCACCACCACAATCAATACCATCACCACTACCACCACATCTACCACCATCATCATCACCACTACTACTGTCACCACCACGACAACCACCAGCACCACCACAACCACCACACACCCATAAATGTCCACAAACATGTTTTCTCCGTTTTTTCGCTTACTATCGTCGTGTTAAAAATCATGGGAAATTCGCACCAAAAAAAAAAAAAAAATCGATATTTCTTTGCGTTACTAAGATTTTTTATATGCATAACAACCACGCCCTCGTTGGATCCCCTTAACCCACTGACCACCAGGCAATAGCTTTCTTAGGGCTACCACTCAGCGTAGTATATGATTTCCTGGATTCCAAGAAACCATTTGGTTTGCCGCTCAAAGCAGTCACCTAAAGACAGTGCTACATCGGGTGGGTGGATAGTGAGTACTCCAATTACCGGTACCACAAAAATAATTATGATGCTGAGATGGAGGGATAAAGTGGGGTGGAGGAAGAATGAGAGACTGACTAGAAGAGTATGTGAGTGAGGTGGAGGGAGAGAGGAGGAGGGGGAGATCAAGGATGAGATGGGGGGATGGAGTGGAGAGGATGGAGAGTGAGAGACTGATTAGGAGAGAATGTGAATGAGCTGAAGGAGGAGAGGAGGAAGGGGAGACCAAGGATGAGATGGAAGGATAGAGTGGGGAGGATGGAGGATGAGAGAATGACTAGAAGAGTGTGAGTGAGGTGGAGGGGAAGAGGAGGAGGCGGAGACCAAGGATGAGATCGAGGGCTGGAGTAGAGAAGTTATGAGAGAGGAGGATGTGAGTTGGAGGGAGGGCAGGCAAATGGCAGAGGACAAATGGAGGCGATTTGTTTGTAGCCACGCAGTACGGGATTAAGCTGCCTGGCATTAGGTATACAGGCAGAGGTCTGTAAGTAGGTAGGTAGATAGACAGATAAGTAGACAGACGGACAGACAGACAGACTGATAGATCGATAAAGGACACAGATACCATTGTGTAACAAACTTAACAATTTTTTTGTTTATGTTGATTTTTACGCTATTTCTGATCAATGTCAGTGCGTAGATTCCGAATATGCTATTTGTTTTTGTGTAACTCTAGAAGTACAGGAATTATGCAACAACATATGTATCGTACAGGAACAGGCACTGCAACTTGTTACCATTTCGAGAATGTTGGGAATGTCAAAGAATGTATGTATTTCCGGGTGTATAATGTAACTAGAAAATGAGCAAACAGTAACATCACAAGGAACGCAGGGCACATAGTATCTAGAAATGCACTTTTGATCTTCACTTTCTGCTATAGCTGTGATGACAATAGCGCAACAATTCTTAACGTAATCGACCATCATTGCCTCGTGCCATCTGCTGTCACATCTTGTTTCGATCAGCAGAATGTCCTGGTGGAACCGTTCATCATGCTCCTCGCTGACGGCACCCAAGTTGCTTTTGAAGAAATCAAGGTGGGAATGCAGACTGTGCAATTTGATTGACTTTCTGCATCCGGTGGAATGCGCCGATAAGGTCATGTGCGGAGTCTGGTGTCCTCCGGTTACCAAGAAAACCTTCCACAACTCCTCTGAAAGCATTCCAAGTGCGCTCTTCATCATCCGGTCATTTTACCCTGGAGTTCACGACTTGCAAGCAGTCTTTGAACTTGCAGCCTGGTGAATATGCCAGCCGACACTTTTGTCACGCTCAACTTGGGAAACATTGATGGGATATGCAGAACGCATCGCCATCCTTGTCGATGGTTTTCACGAATTGTTTCACAAGACCACGTTTTATGTATAGCGGCGGTAGCAATACTTTCTCTCTGGAGATCAGTGGAGCTCTCAGAACGTTGCATGAGCCTGGTGTGAGACTCTCTCAGAGAGGCCAGTCTTTCCTCACGAAATGTTATGCATCGCTCCGGCTGTCCCATAAGCATAAAAAAAAAAAAAATGAGTACTTCGTATAACCGCCTTGCATTCCAAGTAGGAACGAAATCATTTTGAAATCCTCACAAACCTCCCAATTGTGATCTGAGTACAGTATTTATCTTTGTCAGACAATTCTTCACATTCTCATAGCCTTCCTTCGTTTCCACAGAATGTGCAACTGGAATTGATGGAAGTTTGTTGCCGATATACAAAAGTACAGCTTTTAGGCTCCTCACAGAACTATCTATGAAGAGTCACCACTTTGAGGCCTTGTAATCCACGCCCTTGTCTTGGAACAAAGCATTAACATGAAAACAAAAACACAACGAAGTTTATTATTCCTCTCCTCCTTCCACTCTTTTTATTCCAGTTTCCTTCCTGTAATTTCCTCTTTCTTTCTCTCTTCTCTCTTTTCTTAACATTTCCTGTATATCTTCCTCTCCTCGCCTCTGTTTCTTCCCTCTTTCCTTCCATTTCTTTCCTTTCCTCTTTTTCTATTCATACTCTCCTAATCTCTCATCTTCCATCTTCTTCCAACTCTCCCTTCTTCCCTTCTTTCCTCCCTTCATCTACCCGGTACCCTTCCTTCCCTCTTTCCTCCCTCCTGACTCGTCTTGTCTGTATTCTCCCTCCATTTCTCTTTTTTTCCTCTTATTCCTTCCTTTCTTCTCTCTTTCCTTCTCTCCTCCCTAAATTCTCTCTTCCCTCCATCTCTTCCCTTCTTTCCCCGCTCCATCTCCTGTTCCCTCTTTCCTCCCCCTTTCCTCCATCTCACCCCTTGCAACAAAAGATTTGCTAATTTTCTCTTCCTCTGCCATTGTCTTTAGGTTAAAACTACCATCATCATCATCATGATCATCACTGTTCTCACCCCCACCCTTAACACTCCTACCACAGTCAACCACGCCTACCACAGTCCTACCACACCTACGACACTCAGCTAGAGTCTTACTACAACACGTACCACAGTCCTGCTACAACACCTACCACACTTCCTACCACACTAATACCGCAGCCACAATCCACCACATCAACCACACCTACCACAATCATACCACACCTCCTGCCGCACTAATACTCATACCACACTCAACCAAGCTTACCACAATCCTACCGCACGTCCTGCCACACCATTTACCACACTAACACAAGGACTTGCCACCACACCAACCACAGTAATACCAGGACTTACAACCGCACCACCTACCATACAAATACCAGGACCTACCACAACATCTAACACACTACCTACTACATCAACTACAACACTAATGTCAGTACTTACAACACTTACCACACAACCTGCCACGCCACTTACCACACAAACACCAGACGTACTGCCACACCACTACCACACTAACACAAGACTTACTACCATACCACTACCACACTCACACCAGACTTACATCACCACTACCACATTAACACCAGACTTACTACCACGCCACTTACCACACTAACACCAGACTTACTGCCACACCACTACCACACTAACACCAGACTTACTGCCACACCACTACCACACTAACACCAGACTTACTACCACACCACTACCACACTAACACCAGACTTACTACCACACCACTACCACACTAACACCAGACTTACTACCACACAAACTACCATTCTAACACAAGACTTACCACACACTTACCACACAAATACCACGACTTACCACACCATCTACCACACCTTACCACATCACCTTGCCGGACCCACAACACTTTCACCAAATATAGTTCAAATAGCATCACAAATGGTTGTTCTCTCTCTCTCTCTCTCTCTCTCTCTCTCTCTCTCTCTCTCTCTCTCTCTCTCAGTGAGCAAGACATCGACTCAGAGGCATGACTTTCTCTTGGCTCTGCGCCGGATCCAGCCTCAGATTGTGGTGGTTGTGGTACTTGTGCTGGTGGTAGTGGTGATGGTGGTGGCTGTGGTCGGTACCGTGGTTGTGGTGGTGATGGCCGTGGTAGGTATGGTAGTATGGTAGTTGAGGTAATGGTGGCGGTGGTGGTGGTGGTGGGTATGGTAGCTGTAGTGGTGGCGGTGATAATAATGGTAGTAGTACTAGTGGTGGTGGTAGTAGTAGTAGTAATAGTCCTGAATATTAACCTAAGTGAAAAAATATACAAAAGGACGAACTTCAGACAAAAACAGTGAGACAATGATAGACCAACTGTGATTAAAATATAATCATGTTAAAATAGGGGCGGCCGAGATGCAGTGGTTAGCTCGTGGTGTTTAAAATTGATAGGAGTAGAGATCAATTCATGGACTGACTGGATTGCTAGATACTGAGATAGATGAAAGACTGACTAAGAGAGAGAGAGAGTGTGTGTGTGTGTGTGTGTGTGTGTGTGTGTGTGTGTGTGTGTGTGTGTGTGTGTGTATGAAGAGAGAGAGAGAGAGAGAGAGAGAGAGAGAGAAGGGGGGAAAGAAAGTGTTCCTAACTGCTGTTTTTTTACATTTACTTTTAGTGGTGTGAGAGAAATTATGGAGGTGGTTTTAGGAAGGGACTCGCTGGCCAATATTACAGGTAGGTCATCCGGAAACACATAGGTGTGTGTGTGTGTGTGTGTGTGTGTGTGTGTGTGTGTGTGTGTGTGTGGTTAACAGCCAACCACACCAGCAGAATAATGATCATTTTATGCACCTCTGTTGATCCATTTGTGTAGGAGGGGGAGGAGGGGAGAGGAGGAAAGGAAAGGGAGGGAGGGAAGGAGGGAGGAGGAGAGAAGGAGGCAGAAGGTAGAAGGGAAGAAGAAAGGGGGAGGAAAGGATGGAGAACTGTAAGGGGAGAGAGGGGGAGGAAAGGATGGGGAGCTGTATGGGGAGAGAGGGAGAGAGTGGAGGTACAGAGAGGGAAGGAAGTGAAGGGAGGTAGAGGGAGTGAAGGAAGGGAAGGGAATGAAGGAGGGTAGAGGGAGTGAAGGAAGGGAAGGGAGACAAAGGTAGGAGGAGGAAAAAAGACAAAGGGAAGGAAGGGAGGTACAGAAAATGAGTGGAGGAGAAGGGAAGGGAAGGGTGGCAGGGGAAGAAAGAGTAGAGACACAGGGAGGGAGAGAAGGCAGGGGGAAGGAAGGTAGGAGGGGGGAGGAAAGAGGGGATAATAGGAATTGGGGGAGGTAGGAGGGGAGGCATTTAGAGACATTTGGAGAGTGATGGAGGGGGACAGGATGAGGGAGGGAAGAGAGGGAGGGTGGGGGAGGAAGAAGAAAGGGAATAGGGGGGAAGGGAAAGGGGGGAGGGGAGGGGGAGATATATACTGGCAACTGGAGTGTGATGGAGGGGGGTGGGGAGTACAACCTAGAGGGAGGGGGAGGGGAGGGGGAGGGGGAGGGGGACATTGACAGACAAATGAAAAGTGTTGTGGTGCTGGGACGAGAAGGGAAGAAAATAGTGTATGTTGGCTACAATAATGCAAAAAAAAAAAAAAAAAAAGCCAATTAAGAGAGAGAGAGAGAGGGGGGGGAAGAGGAAATAAGTCAAAGAGTGACATTTATAAATATTTTAAATCTAAGTCAACTTTTTAATTCGGGAATATCGGCAGTTTTGTTCTCTTGTTCGTCGGAAAATCGCCTATTTTTTCCTTATCTTTATCGGAAATATGGGCTGTTTTTTATTTATCGGGACGGTCGTCTTTTTGTTTCTTTATCGGGAATATCGGCTGTCTCTTCCTCCTCTTTATCGGGAATATCGGCTGTTTCCTCTTATTTTAATCGGGAATATCAGCTTTCTTTCACGGGGAATATCGTTTTTTTTTCTTCTTTGCCTAAACAGGAATATCGTTTTCTTTCCGTAACCCCTATGCCCCGGTTGACGTGTAGGCTACAGTCGTCACAATTCGGGGCGCGGAGCATCGCCAGTTGATGTTTATAGCCGCAAGCATTTTCCCGCCGCTCTTTGAACCCACAACCATTTTCTATGACAACCACAGGATAGGTAGATCCCCTAGGTACCCCACTGTTGTGCGACTCAATCTGTACAGGGCACTGGTAGAGTGTAGAGTGATGTCTTCCTCATCCTCCTCATCAGATTCATATCCCCCATGCGCAGAGCAGATTGCATCATAGTTCTGCCCTTACTGCCGGGGAAAAGGCTCAGTGACAGCGCCATCGGTCGTGCCTTGGATGATACAGTGTCCTCATGTACTATGAGTGAGAGTACTTCTTCTGAAGAGAGAAGAAGATATCATGTGGAGAGTGAACTCTCTTGCCCTCTGACTCTTTCCTGCTCTTAGACACCTGAAAAGGCTCTCAAACTGCTGCAGGAGAAGGGCAGGGCCTTCGACAGTGATGAATTCACCGAAGAAGAGCAGGTATGTCGGGCAGGTGAGCGTGGAGTTGGCGGTCATCTGGGAAGTAAACGCCGACGAGCCATCTCACTGCCACTCTCACAGCCTGCTAGCTGCTGTCTTGCCCTCGAACGTCCAGAGTTACCTCAGCCTAGAACTTCAAGGGTCAAATCACCACAATCAGACCCTTCAGGAGTGGAATTTTACATACAGGCCCCACATGGTGTGACTCAGCAGGCAGCGTCTCCCCAGGGAAGCCCCGCGTCAGGTGAGTCATCACCCCCATTCTCCCCCACCTCCCACACCTCTCCCTCTCCTTCTTCCTCACCCCCTACCAGTGGGCATGCACATGGGAGTGCACATGGGCGTGCTTGCACTCGGAAAAGACGTGTTGGCCATGGAAAATGGCCCATTTTACCAGGTGTAGGCAGAGTTGATACCTTTGTGTGGGAGGAAAGAGCAGGATTTGAGCCCTCTGTGCCTGTTTTCAGTGAGGAAGGGGAGGGTGCTCGGGAAGATCAGCTTTCCCCCAGGCCCTGAACTATTGTATAAGCAATATTTTCAGGGTGATATTTACCACTGCAATTATGCAATGCCAGGTGGATGAAATAATTTCCACCAGGCTATGAGTGTGCTGTGGTTGGTTGTGCCTGCCAGCGAAAACAAGCACATGAGGGACTGGATACCTGTGGAGGTGGAAGAGCTGTTTGTGTGGCTAGCTCCTACCATGTTGATGGTGCACATAAGAAAAAGTGTGCTCCATGACTACTGGTTGGTTGATAAACTCGTTGGCACACCTGTCCGGTAAGTATATGGACCGTGACAGGTTCTTGACAATCCTAGGATTTCTGCATTTCAACAGAAATTATTAAATAAGTGAAATGTAAGATATTATAAGTTATATCTAGTAAGTGTTATGATATCAGTGTTTTATAATAAGTTTTACAAGTGCAATGCAGTGTTACTGTTCATGGTTATTGATGAAGCAATTATTGGATATACCTTGAGTAACCGTACCTGCTATGTGAAAGAAAACCATGAGTGAGTGGGCGAGAAAGAGAATTAAGTGGTTGGCTAAAACTAAATTTTTTCCCTCGTTACTCAGAAAATGATGCTAAATATGTGAACATAAGCGTAACTGTGGTGTGAAGTACAAATAATGTAAGTTGTGTATAACATCAGTAATATATTCATGATGCCCCTGATTAGTTAAAATTAGCCACAATTTAGCATAAGTAATTACCTCATACTCATCCATACCGTATGAAACAGCCACAACATTTACTTCTCAAAGTGCAATTACCAGTAATCGTGATGTCAAGTGCAAGTATATGTGCCATAGTAAAGTAAAACCATGATAGTTGCTGCAAGAAGTGAGTACAGAAAATCAAAGAGCTATTCTTTTCCCACACACCTAAGGGGCATAGTGGCACAATGAAACGGGCAGAAAACCCTGTGGGGAGCCAAATGAACAGAGCGATGACTCATCCTTATGACGGTGAGTAAGAAAAAGTCGAAGATTGAGTGGAAAAATCCAATATCCTTTGAAAGAAGCCTGGGCAGTGTTGCAATCACTGCTCCACTCAGTGCTGCCAATGCTAGCCAGTGAGTCCAAGGTCACTGCCAGTGGTGTGCGCTCGGAAACTGCATGCCAAAATACAGAAAACCAGTCATCTTCAACTTATCCTTACTCATCTACAGGACCACCTGGAGACCTGGCAATACTTTCATTTGAAAGAAAATGTTGGTGAGACTTATGTATCTCTATTTTTTTCTCTGTCTATTATAGTTTGGCAGATATTAGGGTTTTAAAGGTTAGTACTGTATCACAATTTACTACATTGGAGGGCAGTTTGTTTCATGTATTTACAACTCTATTAAAGAAGAAATGCTTAGCTTCATGCGGCTGGAATTGTTTGCCAGTTATTCTGTGCCCATTGCATCTAGTATAATTCAAGTGATCAACTGTGAAGTATTTATTGACAGCCATGTTATCATGCCATTTGAATATTTTAGATACTTGAATTAAATCTCCTCGCAATCTGCTTTTAGTTAGGGCGAAAAGATTCAGGGCTTCTAAACGGTCCTCGTATGGTTTGTTTCTCAGGGTGGGTATCATTTTGGTCACCCATCGTTAAACTCTTCAAGTTTATCTTGTTTCGTAATAAGCTGGCCAGAACTGGACACAATACTCTAAATGTGGGCGAACTAGAGAATTATATAAGGTGAGGATGATGATATTGGATTTATATTCGAACGCTCTACCAATGAATCTGATTAATTTGTTGGCTTTCTTAACAGCCTCCGTACACTGTTTGCTTGGTTTAAGATCATTTGTTAAAAAAATTCCTAAGTCTTTTTCATGACTGATATTATATAGTTGAATGTTATTCATGGTGTTACTGGCTTCTAAATTTCTAATTCCAATATTTAGAACTTTGCATTTGCTAATAAAAAGTCCATCTGCCAGGTTTGAGTCCAATTAAACAGTCGAGGAGGAGAGATGGAGGAGGAGGGAAATGAGGATAGAGATGAGAGGAGATGGAAGAGAGAGAGAGAGAGAGAGAGAGAGAGAGAGAGAGGGAGGGAGGAAGACAGGAAGAAAGAGAAATATTGTATGCAAGAAAAGAGAGATTTTGTAAATTAAAAGTGGAAACAAAAATAAATAAAAATTAGTGATCCTTGAATTACCCATAGACATTATTAAAAGAGTTATGTTTTTTCTTGTCCGTCTATCTATCTGTCTGTCTAGCGACAGTACCTGTCTGCTCGTAATTCAACTGGTGATGGAACGGATGGTGTGTATCCATTATTGTTTACTTTGTGGTGTGGATGTGGATACGTTAGGAGAAATACACGGAGGTGGGTTGGCCATGTGAAGATGAAGAGCAAGACTAACTAGGAGAGTGTATAAGTGAGGTGGAGGGGGGAGACTAATGAGGAAGTGAAGCAGCATTGTGGTGTGGATGTTGGTGTGATAGAAAGAGTTCCGAGAAATAAATTGAGGTGGTTTGGTCATGTGGATAGGATAGAGAGTAAGAGTCTAACTAGGAGAGTGTACTGTATGTGAGTACGGCGGAGGAAGGGAGAGGGGGAGACACAGGGTGAGATGGTGAGATGGAGTAGAGAGGTATATAAGAGAGGGGGGGGGGGCGGAAGGTGAGGGGAGGGCAGTGAAATGGTAGGGGACAGGGCGACATGGAGGCGATTTATTTGTGGCCACCCCTTACTGGATTAAGGGTTCTGGTTATAGATAGATAGATAGTTAGGTAGACAGATATAACTGTGCACCTAAGAAGTACTCTTGGGTGTATTTAAGGGAGATGAATCGTGGGGTGTATTTTGCTAAATTAGGAGGGACACACCACATGACATAAAGACCCCAAAGCCTATATCTCGTCTGCCTCTCCCTCCTGCCTTCCTTCCCTTCCCCTACCCCCTTTCCTTCTTCTCTCCCATGCCTCCGTCCCCCTTCCCCCTGACTAACAACCCTTCACCTTTCCTAACAAGCGTGGGAACCATCAATAACGACTTGTAATCACGCCCAGACACAGCAAACATAGGACTCATTCTCTCCTCCCTTTCCCTGCGTCCCCCCTCCTCTCCGTCGCTCCCTCCCTCTTTCCCTCCCTCCAACCCTTCCTTTTCCTCCTTCCTTCCCCCCTCCATTCCCTCTTCCTTCTTCCCTCAACTTCTCTTCTTCTTCCCATATTCCTTCTTCCCTTTCCTCTTTCTCCACTATTCCCTACTATTACTACTGGCAAATGTCTCTCTCTCTCTCTCTCTCTCTCTCTCTCTCTCTCACACACACACACACACACACACACACACACACACACACACACACTGAAGGCAGTCAAATGAAATGCCTTTCGTCAGATTGTGAATCCTATATAAAAATTCTAGCATTGTAGTAAATTGAGAGAGAGAGAGAGAGAGAGAGAGAGAGAGAGAGGTGAAAATTTAGGGAGGGAGAGAGACCAAGTTCTATGCAAGTTGAACTCCTCTCTCTCTCTCTCTCTCTCTCTCTCTCTCTCTCTCTCTCTGTTTTTCCCTTGAACCTGAGTCTGAGGCAGCGTGGTATTGAGATGAGGAAGAGAGAAGGAGGGAGGGAGGAAAGAAGGGAGGGAAAGGGGATGGTGGGAAGGAGTACAAATGAGGGCAAAGAATAACAGACCTAACGGTTCTTTCGAGGCTGCTTGTTACAGAGAAGACTATCGCTATTATATCTGATTCTACAAGTTGAAGGTAAGGCTAGTAAAGCAAGAAGGAATGATTAATGGATGGAGGGAGGGAAGGAAGGAAGGAAAGGAAGGAGGAGGGAAGGATGGAAGGAAGGATGAAAAGACGGAAGGCGAGAAGAAGGGATGGAAGAATAGATGGAAGTAAGAGGAAGGGCTTAAGGGGGAGAGGGAAGGAAGTAAGGAAGGAAGGAATGAAGGGAAGATGGAAAGAAGGAAGAGGGAAAATAAGAAAGGTATTGGCGCAAGAGACAGAAGATGAGGAGGTTAAGAGGAGGAAAGAGAAGAAAGGAAGGAAGGAAAGAAGAAAGTAGAGCAAGAATATAAGGAAGGAAGGAAGAATGCACGCATGAAATAAAAAAAACAAAAAAGAGGGAAAGAATGAGGAACGGATGAGAGAAGGATTGTGGTGGACGGAAGAAGGAAGAAAGATCAAGATGGAATGAGGGAATCACGCTGAGATTATGAAACAGGGTAAACTAAGACCATGGATTTAATTGGCTGTGTGAGATCGTAAAAGCAATCGCCTGGTAGGAAAAGGGAATTATAACAGTGCATTATAGGGGTTTGGGTTTTGGTGGAAGAATGCTCTCTCTTAAGAACTCTATTTCTAGATTCCCCAGAATTATAACAGCTAAGTGTTGTGTCTAAATTATTATACGAAATTATTTTTTAGTCTAAATAATATGGGTAAAACTGGTATCTTAATATCAGGTGTGTGTGTGTGTGTTTGTGTGTGTGTGTGTGTGTGTGTGTGTGTGTGTGTGTGTGTGTGTTTTGTGAGGCAGGGGTGTGTGGTGAGGCATGTGTGCTTGTGGCGTGGCAGGAATGTGTGGTGAGGCATGTGTGTGGTGAGGAAGGGGGAAGAGTGGAGAGAAGAGGGATAGTGAGGAAGGGAAGGGAGAAGAAGAGAATTGAGGAGAAAAAAAGTAGAGGAAAGAGGAGAGAGAAGAGAGAAGAGGGAAGGAGAGAGAGGAGAGGAAAAGAGGTGGAGGGAAAAAGGGAAGAAGTGAGGGGAAACATGAAAGGGGAGAGGGGGGGTTGTAAAATGTTGAAAGGGGCAGCCGCCCTCAGTATCGCATATCTAGCATTCTGTTGCAAGAGAGAGAGAGAGAGAGAGAGAGAGAGAGAGAGAGATAGTAACGGTAGGGACTGTTGATATCTCTCAATCTATACCCCTACCGTAATTATTTCTAAATGTGCACGCCTTGTTAGAAAGTTAGCTTGTCTTGATCATTTTTTCTAACCCACTCCGTTCCTAATTCCTAGCGCATTCTAACAACTAACCCTATTCTAGACATGGTCCTGCTTCTCCCTCTACGAATACTGGAGAGGATGGGGAATGAGAACCTGACTAGAAGAGTGAATGTGAGTGAGGTGGATGGGGAAAGAAGGAGGGGTAGACCAAGGACGAGATGGAGAGATGGAGTGGAGAGAATGGAGAATCAGAGATTGGCTAGGAGAATGTAGATGAGGTGGAGGGGAAGAGGAGGAGGGAAAGAAGAAGGATGAGGTGGAGGGGAGTGGAGAGGATGGAAAATGAGAAGCTAACAATGAGAGTGTATGTGGGTGAGATGGAGAGGAAGACGAGGAATGAGATGGAGGGCTGGAGTGGAGTGATGTAAGAAAGAGTGGAGTTTGATTTGGAGGGAGTGCAGCCAAATAACAGAGGACAGGATTAAGGCACCTGTGTGAGACAGACAGACTGACACTCAGACCGACAGACAGAAAGATACCTGAAACGTAAGCCAAAGAGTATGACGTGAGTGAAAGAGAAAGAGAAGAGGAAATACGAGTAAGTGCAATACTGATAAGACAAGAATTATGGAACTTTGTGGTTGGGAATACACAGGAATACAGAGAAATATAAGGAGCACAGAGGAATACAAGGGACATAGAGGAATACAGAGGAAAACAAGGAATACACAGGAATACAGAAGAATACAAGGAATACAGAGGACTGCAGAGGAATGCAGAGCAATAGAAGATATACAGGAGGAATAAATAGGAATACATGGAATATAGAAGGAATACAGAGGAAAACAGGAGGAATACAGAGTAATTCAGAAGGAATACAGAAAAAATACTGAGGAATACAGAAAAAATACAGGCAAACAGAAGGATTACAGAAGGACAGAGGAACAGAGAAAGAACGCAGAAGAATACTGTAGGTATACAGATGAATACAGAAGGAATACAGAGGAATACAGAGGGAATACAGAGGAATACAGAAGGAGTACAGGGGAATACAGAAGGTATACAGAAGCAATTCAAAAGGAATACAGAAGAATGCAAAAGATACAGAAGGAATACAGAAGCAGTTCAAAAGGAATACAGAAGAATACAAAAGATACAGAAGGAATACAGTGGAATACAGAAGGGATACAGAGAAATACAAGGAGTACAGAGGAATACAAGGAAAACAGAGGAATAAGGAAGGCATACAGAGGAATACAAGGATTACAGAAGGAATACAAGGAATACAGAGGAATAAAGAGGAATACGAGGAATATGAGGAATACAGAGGAATGGGGAAGGAATACAGAGGGGTTCAGGAGGAGTACAAACTCAATGGCAGAAGACATTATTATATTTTCCTGGTTATTTTTTACTGGCTGACCTTGTGTTGAAGAGAAATATTATGTACTGGATGGGCAAATCCAGGGAAAATGCAGTAACCTGGGTGAACACAACATATAATGAAACTGTTGAATGGTCGTCAAGTAACCTTTCCGAACCTCCCAAATGCAATGATACAATTGACAGGACCAAAGAAATCACTCGCCTCATAGCAAATTATAGTAATAACTCACCCATTGCCTCATTCCCTCTTAAGGTCCTTGCGCTCATACCACATCTCTTCCTTAACAAAACCCGCTCAACAGCAAGCATTGCTGAAAATATTAAAGTCATCCAAAGGCGTGTTGAAACATGGATAATAGGTGAAACTGACAGCCTACTTGAGGAAGCAAGGGCCTTGCAGATGAGAATAAGCAACCCAGGCAGAAGAAACCAGAACACCAATGATGTGGCTAAGATTTTTGACAGCAAGGCGAGACAGGGGAACGTCTCGATTGCAATAAGATCCCTGTCAGCTAAACCGCCAGATGTAGTACTTGATTTGAAAGAAGAAACAATGCAACAACTAAATTAAAAACATCCAACTGCACGACAGGCCAATGCCCAGTCAAAGCTTGATGGGAGCTACACTCCACCCAATCCTATCATAATGACAAGATAACTGGAGATATGGTGTGGAGGAAGGCATTGCATACACAGGGAGGGGCAGGACCGTCAGGCCTGGATGCAAAATCTTGGTGAGTAATCCTCAGTAACATCTAGTTTGCGGAGGCAACAAGACTTGTGTAACACCATTGCCTCACTGGCAAGGAAGCTGGCTTCAAGTCATTGCAACAACATTTGAAGCACTGACAGTTTGCAGACTAATCCCCATTGATAAGAATCCAGGATGTAGGCCCATCAGGGTGGATGAAATCTGAGGACGGATCATAGGAAAATGCTTCATGGAGGTGGTGAAAGGTGATGTTGAGCAGGCTGTTGGCAACCTTCAAGTGTCTACAGGCCAGCACACAGCAGGTGAGACAGCAGTTCACTCCACTAAGAAAATATATGGGGAATAAGACTGTCAGAAAGTATTATCAGCTGATCCTCAAGCACATTTAATTCCATCAACCGAGAGGCAATACTGCACAACATCAAGGATAAATGCCCAGCATTTGCCCAATCTGTGGAAAACACTTACAAAGAACCAGCAAACTTCTACACTGTGAGTAAGACAGCTTCTCATGATCTTGGAGTAATCCAATCCACAGAAGGAACTACCCAGGGGGACCCCATTGCCTTGGCTATGTAAGCCCTGGCTATGACAGTGCTGCAACAACAGATCACATAAGAGACCACCAATGTAAAACAAGTAGCCTATGCAGATGATCTCACAGGTGCTGACAAGGTGGAAGATGTGAGGAAATTGTGGGACCTTGTAACATCTCATGGCCCTGAGATACATTACTGCCCTAATGCAAGTAACTCCATCTTGACCGTGAAACCAGCTTACTATCAAGATGCACAGAAGGCCTTTAGAGTCACAAATGTGATAATGACTGAGGAAGGTCAGAGGCATTCAGATGCTGTGACTGGAACTAAGGAATTCAAAGATCAATATGTGAGTGATAAGGTAAAGACATGGGTAGATGAAATTCATGTACTATCAAGCCATGCAAAGTCAGAGCCCCATGCAGCATACTGTGCATTTATATGTGGTGTAAAGCACAAGTGGACCCTCGTGATGTAGACCATCCCATACACCTAGTTGCTGCGACAGCCACTGGAGGATGATATCAGTGATTCATTCCACCCATCTCTGACCACTGGCCACATCCCCACACCAGAAGAGAGGGACCATCTAGCACTACCACCCAGGATGGGAGGCCTCGGCATTATTAATCCAGCAGCTGTGGCAAACTACAAACATAGAAATTCACTCAGGCTCACCGAATCCTTGTCACAAAAGATTTGCTCCTATGTTGGGACAAGTGAAATCGACCACCAATGGCAGAAAGTCATAAAGACACAGATAAGCGAGGAGCGAGAAGCAAGATAAAAGGACCAGCTGCAGCACATAACCGAACATCTAACACCAGACCAGAGAAAAAGAGTTGAAATTGCACAGGAGGATGGGACATCGAACTGGCTGACAACCCTGCCTCTCAAGGCAAAAGGCTTCCACTGCAACAAACGAGAATTTACTGACGCCATAGCCTTGAGATAGGGGTGGCCAATAGAGAACCTACCTCAACACTGTGTCTGTGGCACTCTCTTTGATGCAAACCATGCAATGGTGTGCAAGAAGGGAGACTTTGTTTGCATCTGACACGATGAAGTATGAGGCCTCACTGCCAGAATGTTGCAGGAAATATGCCATGATGTCACCTCTGAGCCAGCTCTGCTACCCCCAGATAGTGAACATTTCGTCCACAGAACGGTAAATACTTCAAATGATGCAAGAGTGGCTTTCAGTGCTAGAGGTTTCTGGACACGTGGGCAGACGGCAGTCTTCAACATTAGGATATTTGATCCTATGGCAGCATGTCATTGTGAACTGTCTCCCAAGGCTGCACATAAATGGAACGAACAAGAAAAAAACTGAAACTATCAAAAAGGATCCAACATGTGGACAACTCCCTTTGTGTTCACATCAGGTGCAATGGGTCCAGAGGCAGTGAGATTCTACTCGAGACTGACAGAGGTTCTTTTCGGAGAAGAAACGTCAGCCACAGAGTTCTGTTATGGCCTGGATAAGATGTCGACTGTCAGTCTCCCTCATGAGGTCTGCACTCCTGAGTCTCATGCGCACAAGATCATCAGCCTTCAGGCCTGTCTCTGTGATGGGTATGGATGATGAAGCTACTCTGGTCGAAAGTCGCATAGACCAGCGACTGCAATAGATTAATGTCTTTATTAACACTGTAATGTTAGTGAATATAAAATAAATTAATAAAAGTAGTAGTAGATGGTCGGTAACCACAGCCTTTGGCGTGCTTGGGGCCGATGGTTTGTAATGTGAGGGTTAGTGTTAACCCTCACATTACGACTCTAAATGGTGAACTGTATTTGAAAGGTTGATTTTGATCTTCATAATATAAATCCAAAATGGATGGAGATGACCTCATAAAAAAATGTAGCAGTAGTAGTAGTAGCAGCAGCAGCAGCAGCAGCAGCAGCAGCAGCAGCAGCAGCAGCAGTAGTAGTAGTAGTAGTAATAGTAGTAGTAGTAGTAGTAGTAGTAGTTGTTGTTGTTGTTGTTGTTGTTGTTGTTGTTGTTAAAGCAGTAGTAATGGTTACGAGCAAGCAAAGCATAGCGAAGCAATGTTTAGATTCAGCTAAGAGATGATCGGCCTGACTAGACCCGGCCCAGTCCGACCGCAATGGTTTTCAGAGGCTAATAACTTTTCTACTGTGAGAGAGAGAGAGAGAGAGAGAGAGAGAGAGATTTCTTCAGGAGGGTAGATACATTCGATAAATTTTATTTTTAGCTATATATATAATTATTCATGAGATCAAAGAAACCTCATGGAGTCCAAGCTTTCCAAGGGAATGTATCAAAGGCTTTAACTGACATGCTCCACTATGAAACAGAATTTAAAAAGAATTTTCTGTTGCAACACAAAGTTTTCTTGTATGCAGATTCAACAATTAAATATCGGATATTATGCTCATACTTTTACATGAACCTTTTTTTCATGATCAAGGGATGGAATCAGCAAGGGTAATTGCCGCATTTCTGGGTTTTATCATTCGATTAATAACCAAGTGTTTACCGACGCAGTTCGTTGACATGGCAAGTCGGAAACAGAGAACTGAAAATTGTGCGTGTGACAAAATATGCCATGGTGCATTGTTACCAGCACTTCCAGAGAGAAAATGTGAGAGGAAACACGTGAGAAATAAATATTTTAGCTCAACTATTCTCCTGTTCTTATTCAACTACCTCACCAGAAATGCTGAATATTTACACCAAGATGAAATTATGCTGATAGGTGTATGTACAAACGCTCGCTTGTTCGTCATGCTTTCACAAGTTTCTTCTAATAAAATAATATTTCATCCTTTAATTTTATCATTACCGTGACTTTCATAAATGATCTTGGTGGTAAGGTTATTCCAAAGCTGATGAAAGCTAGATGACTGAGTATGAAACGTGCCCTTGACTGGGAGATTGAGTGTGGGTCAGTTTGCCCGTCTTCTTTGAGAGGGTGTAGGTGATATTCTTCGTTTCTCCTGTTGCATTTAAATGCTCCTGTCACTTTAGATTTCCTATAACTGTTCGATGTAGTATCTGGAGAAGAAACTTCCTCTATGAATTTATCCGATAAAGGTATTCATTAAAATGTGGCATCAGCAAAATAATATTTTCTGTCATCATACATAGGCCAAGAAGCATATTTGCTTTAACCCGTGGATTACGCAATTACCTTTTTTTTTTCTTTTATCCTACCCCGTGGTGCGCAAAAAAATAAAGATTTTTTTTTTTTAGTTTTTGTTTATTATAAACTTGAAGATAAAAATCCAGGCATCATCTGGTGGAAAGAAAAAGATCTCTCCCTCGCCATTATTGCGTAGGGCCATGCATAAGTTTACAAACGGGAGTAGTGAAAAATGAAAAAAAAAAAAAAATTGCTTTTAATACAAAATTGAAGATAAACATCCAGGGCATGATCTGGTGAAAAGAAAAAAAAATCTCTCTCTTCATCTTTGTGTAGCATCATGCATAAGTATGCGTAGGGGTCGAGTTGTTTACTGTGATGCACGGCCAGCACAGCCTGAGCTGTGGCTCACAACGCGACACTTCCCAGTCTGAGCTGTGGCTCACAACGCGACACTACCCAGCCTGAGATGTGACTTGCAGTCCACAGGTTAATTGATAAATTTTCTACGTGAAATATAGATGTGATTGTTTTGGTAGTCTCTGTAAATTTGATGTCTAACTCAATCATACCTTTTACAGGTATTTGAATAGAGAAACCTGTACTGTACACAGGAAAAATCATCTGATAAATTACCAATATGCTGGGAATCGAACCAGGGACTCTCAGGTGAGAGCCAGGCAGTATACCACTACACCACGACCAGGTCGTGGTGTAGTGGTATGCTGTCTGGCTCTCACCTGAGAGTCCCTGGTTCGATTCCCAGCATATTGGTAATTTATCAGATTACAGGTATTTCTTTACCATCTACAATGTATAAATCTAAGTTTGGTTCCTCCATAAATGTTGCATTTCTTTTATTTCTAAAAATTCTGTTATGACTCCATCACACACTGCCACAGGCTCCAACAGCAGTACTTCATTACAGGAAGCACATTGCTCAGTGAGTTGTTCTTCCCATGGTCAGTCTTTTTGTGTGCAACAAAGAGATCAGCTCAGACGCTGTAAATAAACACTGGCTTCTTAAGTTCACTGTCTTTGTTTTCCAGATAATTACATTTAATGCTTGTCAACATCACTCCACTCTTTTCACAAGTACCAGAGCTGTAGAATCTTCACTAACCGCACAGACACCGAACTAAACTCAAACTGAACTGAAAACTCTTCGAGTCCATTCCCTATCCTTATATAACCTTCCTTGCATCTCCAACATTCTAGGACGTGCTGGTACCTGCTTTTAGCAACAACTGATACGAAATCAGAGACATCAAAATAACCCAGAGTTTTCTTACACTACACAATGCTCTAAATTATTTATCATACAAACTGAGATAAGAATAAATAATTTAGCAATCACATAAATAAATCATTATAGAGAAAAAGAGCATGAAAATTAATGCATAACAAAATAACTCCACTCACAACAGCAGGCTAACTGGCAACTCTGACAGGTAACAGAAAAAAACAAAAAAAAAAAAACGAGAACCATCCAGCACCTCCCAACTAGCAAATCCCACTTCTTAACAATTCGTTCTAATCCATCTTATTTTATTAGATTGACTGGAGAGCTAAATCCATAAAGATTGAAATTTTTTCAGCTTCACAGCAAGCAGAAATCAGAATGCTTTTGTTTCCATATATGACTGCTATCTTTACTCTTGGTTTGTTTGATTGTTTACTGTATTTATATTGTCATCTTCTGTGCTGATGTAGCCTTCCTCCAAACTGTAAACAGCTACTAATTTTTCTGCCATTTTACACTCTCCAGTCCATTGACTGACAGTTTTGTTTCCTACAGTAAAACTCAAAGCTTTTTGCTTTGTCTCTGTCCTCTTCATTTTTTATGTAATATTCATGTCTCATGTGGCCTGGATTTGCTTAGTAGAAACATAGTTTTTTCTCTTGAATTTGACCTACAAGGTGGTTTGACATATTATGACCTTTCGTTGGCACGTTGCCTACTAGGGTTATGGCCGAATTTCTGAGCCTCCCTGTTGCCTGGTGTGAGTGTGCGAGCCTTTAAGTTCTGCTGATAGTCTGTTTGCCTGTACTTTCGACAAGACTGTCTTTGGTCCTTACTTGGACTAGATTTATTTACCACTGCAATAGTCTCTGCTACTCTCATCCCTGTTTCGTTGTTTTGTGATATTTCAGTCACATGCACTTTATTGCACCACAACTCTAACTCATACAAATTACCTGGTAAACATATTCCTGGACTATATGGTATCATCTTTGCAATTTTAAAACTCTTTCATGCAACTTATATAATGCAGCAATATATCCAGTTATGTTAATGACATGTACTGGGGGCATATTACCATCACCTCCAACCCATTCCGAATTTGCTATGCTAGGTAACAGAGTTCTTTTAATGGTGGACATGTCAGCCGTTATGTCACCATCTGAGATGGAAATTGTTTTAGTAGGTCTAAAGTTTTATGTAATTCTAGAGCTATACCAACTAAAAAATTTCTACCGCCAGAGAATTTTCTCAGGAATTCTTTCTTAAACTCATCATTTGTTCTAGCTCACAAACTTGTCAGCTGGGCCACATTCCTAATTTAATCTAGCTGAAAAACAGCTATTATTTCCCTTCCCTTCTGTAATGTTTCTTCTAAAGAAATGTTGTTCACATTCGTCTAACACTGTCCATATACCTACTCTGCCCTTGTCATTACCTAAAAATTTTGTGAGACTTTGCTCCTCATGATAAACATACACTGATACCAAATTTGTGTAGTTTTGTTGTAAGTAAAGCAATGCACTGATGCTTGCCTTATTTGTCTTGTTGTTATCTGTTTGTCCATCCATTTTTACTGGAATTTCCTTGCACTTATGCAATGAAGATATTTCATAGGTGTTTCCTGATCTGTCTTCTCTCTTCTTTAGATTGTCATCATCATTTACTGCTGAGAAAAATTCGTCTGTATTGTTCTGGTTCTAGGCATCACTCCCACAATGAGTTATGTTCTCACATTACTATGCATGTTATACATGGATGTGTTTATTCATATTTAATGGATATATTGTCACGGGGAGGTGTGAATTTATATATTAAAAATGCTTTAGATGTTCCTTAAAAATTGAGACAAGGAACTGACTTGTGAAAATCAAGCAATAAGTTTACTTTATGTCGGCTTACTTCGCCGATTCTCTAAGGACGAGAATTTATAAACTTTCTCAACAGTACACAGCAGAGACCAATTACTCACGAGTGCTGTTTGTAGTACTGTTAGCCTCTAGAGAAAGTGACTCCACCCCTGACAATCACTAACTAATGCTAATTATAATAAATAGGTTCTTGCCGGTGCATTAACTCCTGGCTGGCAGAACGGATTTAAGCTTGATACAAAAGACCAGGCCTGAGTACCAGTTATAAATAATGCAAAGCGTTTGTGCAAACTAGTAGTGGCAACTAAAATAAGCTTAATGTGGAGAAATAAAACACGAGTTTAACTACATTAAGCTCAAAGAAAAAGAACTGTAAATTTATTAATTACAATGTTAAATTTACGTTACATGAGTCTCAAAATGAATTCAAAATAACAAGGAGAATACACTCACTCGGTCATTCAAAAGCTAAACACTTGAACCTAGGAAAACGAAAAGAAATACTGGTCAGTGGAGGGGAGCTAAGAGGAAAGAACTGGACGCCGGTGCAGGACGGATGCTGCAATACACTAAACCCTCTTCGCCAATTCACCGTCTAAGTGGAGATTTCAGGAACTCGCTGTATAATGGTGGCGCTGCTCCATGGTGGGCACAACGATCCTACTCTCGCGACGATCCAAACCTGACTAACTTCAAACTATGAAAGAGGGCGAGGGATAGCTGTGTGAACTTCAACGGTCATCGGAAAGAAAGTGAGCGATATACGCTTACAATAAATCACTCAGTGAAGGCACTAATGTCGTGCATAAGAATGATCACTTGTGAAACAGTGAGAAATGTTCTGAAAACCATCTGATCGGAGTAAATACGAGGACGGTTGAATTGAGTGATGCCCAGTGGAAATTCCCGTAGAATTCGTGGTTTTCCCACTTAGGTACTATGTCACGAATTTATAAATATGCTCGCGGAAATTCGTGATATATGTATGGTAATGTTGAGATAAATAACCAAATGCCTCCTCACTATTGAGTGTAGTGTGGGAGAGAGAGGATGCCCAGACATTGCTGAGGTCAGCGCCTTTAGACATAAACAGAGAGGGTAAAGGAGGGGTATATATTTCAGTCTTGGGGAAATATACATGTGTTAATATTACATATACTATTAATACTGCCTTATTGAGATGTATGAAGTGCACTGTAGAGCTGTAACTCACACATACTCATGTTCATATCTCCATATGTCTGAGAGATAATGGCATCTCTTAATTTGCTGACCTATGCCGGTTCCCAGGCTAGGCAGCGAAGGCGGTCAGATAGCTTCTAGCTCCCACCAGAAGTAGATGCTCAACTCCATTATCTCTCTTATCACAGCTGTATCTTTCTGTGGCATAATAAAGAGGGAGAAACACATCTGCACCTGTTCTCTGATTCACCTGACATGCTACCTGCTCCTGATCAGGGACACATCATCATAGTCTTGGTGGCTAACTGTGGAATTCAGCAGAGTCTACACCGAAACACTGAAACTGGTAGCAGCAGTGTGATATGAAAAGTGCTGAAAAAGGGATTCTAACTTATGTGAAGTAAGCAACCCTTGGAACCGCTCATGTTGCATCTTAATCTTAGGTGAAATTTAACAGAATAATCCAAGAAAATCCCACTATTGCAAAGGGACTAAGTGCAGAGTGAGATAAAGGATAGAAACAGTGATAGCAGGAATAATCGGAGTGGTGAAAATTTCAAGATTTGCATCTTTGTCTCTTGAGAGATTTGGGCGAGATATCTCTCTGTTATGGGGGAGAAGCTCAAGGCCAGTGCTGAGAGGGGTGATGTCATCCTGATGGGTGAGACGTGTGAGAGAGTGACAGATGAGTAATGGCCGCAGACAAAACGCCTCGAA
Organism: Coenobita brevimanus; assembly: GCF_032717465.1. Classification (NCBI taxonomy): domain Eukaryota; kingdom Metazoa; phylum Arthropoda; class Malacostraca; order Decapoda; family Coenobitidae; genus Coenobita; species Coenobita brevimanus. Next base: position 12,325,784 of record NC_137020.1, on the reverse strand, counting down.
GTTGCTCTGTCACCCACCATTTGACTACCCTCCCCCCAACTCACTCCCCCCTCCCTCATATACTTCTCAACTCCATCCTTCTACCTCATCCTCGGTCTACCCCTCCCTCTCCCTCCCTCCAACTCACCTACATACACTCACTTAATCAGTCTTTCATTCTCCAGTCTCTCCACATGTCCAAACCACCTCAGTGTATTTCTCCTAATCTTCTCAACCACATCCACATCCACCCAACAACGTTCCTTCACTTTTTCATTCGTCAACCTGTCCCTCCATGTCACTCTACATACTCCTCTCAAGTAACTCATTTCCACTGCTCTCACTCTTGACTTGTTCCCCTCTTGCAAGGTCCATGCCTCGCTTCCATACGTCAGGGTAGGGATCGCAATACTATAATGCAGTGACTTCTTAACTTCCAAACTCACCTCCCTATTTCTCATCACTGCTTTTAGTGAACCAACAACCTTCCTTCCCTGCTGTACCCTTTCACGCACTTCATCCCCCAAAGTTCTATCCTTACTCATCACACTCTCCAAGTACTTGAATGCACTCATATTCTCCATATCCTCACCATCCAACCTCACTGTACATTCTGTGACTTCATTCCTCTCAAACACCATAACTTTACTCTTGTTTACATTAACTTTCAGATTCCTCTTCCTACACACTGTACGAAATTCATTCACCAAACCTTGCAACTCCCATTCATCTTCACTCAAAAATACTGTATCATCAGCAAACAGCAACACCGGAATCTTCCAAATCTCACCCTCATTCATTAGAGCCAGCCCCATATCCACTGCCCTACCTTGCACCTCCTTTACAACCCCATCCATGTATATACTAAACAGCCATGGAGACAACAATCAACCCTGTTTCAGCCCCACACTGAGATCAAAGAACTCACTCAGCTCACCATCCACTTGCACCCTAGCCCTAGCTCCTTTGTACATACTCTTCACAGCACTCAACAATTTTCCCTTCACTCCATATATTCTCAGTACCTTCCACATACCTTGTCTATCTATTCTGTCATAAGCTTTCTCCAAGTCCATGAAGGCAGTATACACTTTCTTTCCCTTCTCTAGATACTTCTCCACTAAACATCTTAGAACAAATATCTGATCAACACACTCTTTTCCCTTCCTAAATCCCCCTTGTTCTTCTTCAACTAGCTCCTCTGTTATATGCCTAATCCTATCAATGAGTATTCTACTATATATTTTTCCAGTCACACTAAGAAGCCAAATACCCCTATGGTCACCACGTACATCTCTCTCCCCTTTTCATTTGTATAAAGGAAAAATTATACCTGATTTCCAGTCCTCTGGAACCTTTCCCTCTTCCCAAGCCAATCTACACAGCTTCCATATCCACTCCACAACAATCTCACCCCCATACCCCAGCATTTCACCACACGCTCCATCAATTCCTGGGGCCTTTCCCATCGTGATCTTCTTCATTGCTTCCACCACTTCCACCCTACTGATCTCTTCCTCCCTCTTCTCATCTCTTCTTTTCCCAGCCATTCCCGAACCACTTATACTCGCACTGCTTTCACTCTCTACATTCAACAAATCCTCAAAGAAGTGCTCCTTCCATCTCCTCAATTTCTCTCTCTTTTCCACCAACAATCTATTATTCCTATCTTTCACTCCCCTATTATTTCCCTTTCACACTGCCTTACTTTCTTTACCTCCTTCCAAAACAATTTCTTACTCTCCCTCCATTTCACACTCAGATTCCTCCCACACTCTTCATCCACTATCTTCTTACTCTCCATCACCAGTCTCTTCACCTCCCTTCTCCTGCTCACATATACCTCTCTCTTCTCTCTCTCATCTTCTCCCCTACCTCTACTTGCCTTCTTCTTTTGTTCCACAGCTCGTTTCACCTCATCATTCCACCATGCTTCCCTTGCACACCCCTGGATCTCCTCACTCCACAAACCACCTCACACGCTGCGCCTCTCTCTTCCATGAATATCTTACATACGTCTTCTATTCCTTCCATCTGCTCTAACTCATACCTTCCCAATCTTTCTTCCACTATGGTCTTATACTCTGCCATTTTCTCACTATCTTGCAACTTCTCCACTCTCCTCGCAGGAGCTGTTTCCTCCTGTCTTCCCCTTCATCTCTTCAACCATTTTCTTTGCAGCTTTACCTTGGCCAGTCACTAAATGATGATCCGAGACTCTATTCCCCCACCCTCACCACATTCGTGCATCCACCACTTGTCTTCTCATTCGTTCATCCACACACACGTAGTCTATCATTGCCTTTCATTCAATAAGTTCACCATCCATCCTCCTCACTACTCTCCATGTATACCTGTGGATCATCTTATGCTGAAAGTAGGTGTTAGCTATTGCCAACCCTTTACCAGCACAGATGTCCACCAAAGCACTACCATTCCCATCTACTTCAGCTTGCACACCCCACTGACCAACCACTCCATCCACTCGTACATTCCCAACTTTGCCATTCATGTCTCCAATCAAAAGCACTCTGGCTCCTCACAAATTTGTCCATACATGCTTCTACACTCGCCCAAAACTCATCTTTCACTCTCGCCACTTGGTCCTCTGTCAGAGCATACACACATACACTCGCCCACGCTTGTATACCTACTTTCATCCTCACCCATACAATCCTTGCACCCACTGTTACATACTCTCTTATATTCTCCTTTCACTGCTTGCTTATCATCAGACATACTCCCTCTCTTGCTCTCTCATTCTCATGAACTCTCACACATACTGTATACCTAAACCATATTCCCACTCTCTCACCCTTTCACCTCACCATTTAGTTTCAGTCAATCCACATATATCCACTCTTGCATCCTCAAGCACCTGGACAATCTCTCTGTCTTGCACTTCATTATTCACTCCTCTCACATTCCGTGTCCCCACCCTCAGAATGTCCTTTGTCAGTTCCTTAGTCGTCAATGTATGGTCCGTCCTGGTCCAAGGCACATTATTTGCTTGTTTAGTTAGTTCTTTTTACGGGGTGGGGCACTAACCCACTACCAACCCTTTTAGTCACCTCGTATGACAAGCAGGGATACTGGGGGAGTATTCTTGAAACCCCTTTACCCTCAGGGGGGGGTAATCAATAAATTTACAGTTCTTTTCTTTGAGCTTAATGTAATGTATTAACCCGCCCCGTCCCGGAGACGTGAATCCACGTCCTCACATGATGTGCACTCATATCCCGGAGATGTAGATTAAGGCGCAACATTGCAAGGTCCCTAATTTGCACAATTTTCAATTTTTGCGAGTGATTTTTGGCATGTATACAAGGGACACCTTCCTCTACAAGATGCCAGGCAGGGACAATGCCTTACACCGCATAACCTCCTCCCCCCTCCTGCATGACCTTTTCTCAGCAATTCACCTGTTATCAGTGACCTGGCCAGTAAAGCCATGTCATGCCACGGTACGAAACTCAGGGCCAGAGTGATTCCCCAATCGATGACAATGTGGAGGACAAACATTAGAGGAAGAAACAGTCAGAAATAATGATCAGGTAATGTGGCAAAAAAAGGTGAGGAATGGTGATGAGTTAGTGAGTGAAACAATGCTTATAATGCCTATATTACCGTTTGAAAACCAATATACTCTCGTACTACATATAAATTCGTACCAAATGAATAAATAAATACCGTTTACGAGTGGTGTGAAATAGTTACCCTTCCATAGAACTCGTTTTCTTTGCAGCCAGCCTGATAGAAAACCCAGTCAGGTAAGGAGGTACTCCTACCTGGATCGAGTATTTTAAACCTCAGGTGAGCGATTTCTCTATGAATTTTCGATGTTTCTCACCAAAAGTGGAGGTTTGAGCCAAAAAAAAAAAAAGGTCCAAAAAAGTCAGGACTGGGGCATACCACTGCCCAGAAAACGTCGGGATGGGGCGGGTTAATGGTTTTTTACTTCTCAACATTGAGCTTAATTTAGTTTGCGACTCCCAGTTAGTACAAACTTCTTATATGAATCACAACTGGTATTTAGGCCAGTTTTTTAAATCAAAATTTAAATCCGTTGTGCCAGCCAGGAGTTAAGCATCAGCAAGAACTTGTTCATTATTATTATTAATTATTGATTGTCAGGGGGTAAAGATCATACTTTCTCAGAGGCTAACAGTACTAACAGCCAGCATTCGTGAGCGATTAGTCTCCGCTGTGTACTGTTGAGAAAGTTTATGAAATTTTCGTCCTTAGAGAATCGGCGAAGTAAGCCAGTATAAAGTAAAACTCACTACTTGATTTCCGCAAGTCAATTCCGTGTCTTTACTTTCGAGTAATATCAGCATTTTATTCTTAAATTCATCAGTCCCCCTGTGACACCAGCATTTGCCGAATATGTGGAAAACACCTACAAAGAAACTACCCAGGGGAACTCCATTGCCATAGCTATGTAAGCCCTGACTATGACAGCACTGCAACAACAGATCAAATACGAGGCCACCAGTGTAAAACAAGTAGTCTATCCAGATGATCTCACAGGTGTTAGCAAGATGGGAGATGTGAAAAAATGGTGGGACCTTGTAACATCTCATGGCCCTGAAATAGGTTACTACTCTAATGAAAGTAAATCCATCCTGACCCTGGAACCAGCTTACTATCAAGATGCACAGGAGGTCTATAGAGACACAAATATGATAATGACTAAGGAAGGTCAGAGGCATCTAGGTGCTGTGATTGGAACTAAGGAATTCAAAGACCAATATGTGAGTGATAAGGTAAAGACATGGGTACAAGAATTTCATGTACTATCAAGCCACGCAAAAACAGAAACCCATGAAGCATACAGTGGATTTATGTATGGTATAAAGCACAAGTGGACCTTCGTGATGCGGACCATCCCAGACATTGAGTTGCTGCTACAACCACTGAAGGATGATATCAGTGTTCATTCCTCCCATCTCTGACCAATGGCAACATTCCCACACCAGAAGAGAGGGACCATCTGAGGAGTAGACTGTAGCACCAGTCGAGCAGAGCAGTACTCCCAAGGTGGATGGAAAGCTGATGGCAGGGAGATCTGGACCTCACGTTTCATCAGCCCTTGGGACTAGTTCCCGACCATCCCCCTTTCCTGAAAGTTTTCAGTGTCTCAGTAACACAGACAGTAGGCCATCATGCTCTCCAGTACAAGTTTCTCTAACTATCAGCACCAAACTACATGCACAGTACACACCACACTTCCATATTCAAAATCTAAAAATAAATAATCATGGCTTGAAAGCACACAGCCTCGGAGTCCCCAGGGTCTTCCGCCCCTCTCCTGGTGATGACTCGAACTGCTTGGAACCACTGTCTGACTCACTTCTTCATTTCTGCAACATTCGCGGCCTTTCCTCTAACTTTCGCTCTGCTGAGCACCACTTCTTCTCCACTAAACCTCACCTTCTTTTCCTAACTGAGACTCAGCTGTCTGAGGCAACTGACAGCAAACCCTTTTCTGTATCCTCCTACTTTCTCTATACTCGTTTCAAAGCCAAAGGTGGCTGTTGTGTATATATACACAACAACTTATCTTGCTCTCGTGTTCCTGAACTCGACTCTTCTGAATTCTGTACACTCTGGCTTCGGCTTTCCTGTTGTTCTCTGACTAAATATATCTGCGCTGTTTACTTATCCCCTAATTCTACTAACTATGAAAAATTCTTCGACTGTCTTACCTCTACAATGGAATACATTCTATCCTTTTCTCCTTTCTATAAAATCTCCATTCTAGGAGATTTCAATGTTCAACACCAGCTTTAGCTCTCCTCTCCTTTCACTGATCCACCTGGTGAACAAGCCTACATCTTGTCTATCCTTAATGACCAAGAGCAGCTTGTACAGCACCCTATCTGTATCCCTGACTGCCTTGGAGAGAGCTTCAACATACTTGACCTCTTCCTTACAACTAATCCTTGTGCTTACGCTGTTAATCTTGTCTCTCCACTGGGCTCCTCCGATCACAACCTTATCACCGTAACCTGTCCTATCGCTCCGGTATGGCCTGTGGACCCTCCAAAGAAGCGTCGTCTGTGGCACTTTGGAGCTGCGGATTGGGAGGCCCACAGGCAGTACTTCTTTGATTTTCCCTGGATTGATTGTTGCTTCCATGACCGGGAGCCATCTGAGTGTGCCTTGCACAATATGGAGGTTATTCTTTCGGGCATGGAAGCATACATTCCTTTCTCATATCCTTTGACTAATGCAAGAAAGCCTTAGTTTAATCACGTTTGTTATAATGCTGTCCGCAACGAGGAGAGGGCCTATAATAGGTACCAGAGCCAACCCACCCCTGAATCACATCTTTTATACGTTTCTGCCCAGAATTGTGCTAAGTCTGTTCTTCACTCTCCTAAAAATAATTTCATCCGTACTAAATGCTCTCAACTCTCCAACTCGAATTCTTCCCGCTCCCTCTGGCACCTTGCCAAAAACCTTTCTAACAACTTTACCTCATCATCCTTCCTTCCTCTTTTCTACTCTGATGGCTCTGTAGCTATTTCTTCTACTAATAAAGCAGATCTCCTCATTCAGACTTTCTCCTCCAATTCCACCTTAGACGATTCCGGTGCTGTTCTTTCATCATTACCCCCCTCTGATTTCCTCATGGCTGACAGTAAAATTTCTTCAGCTGATGTATTTTCTGCCATCACAGGCCTTAATACTAACAAGGCATATGGGCCTGATGGAGTCCCTCCTGTTGTTCTCAAGAACTGCGCTTCTGTGCCTACACCCTGCCTAGGCATATTCTTTCGCCTTTGTCTATCAACTTGTACCTTTCTCTCTTGATGGAAGTTTGCTCTCATTCAGCCAGTCCCAAAGAAGAGTGACCATTCCCAATCCTCTAACTATCGTCCAATTGCTTTAACATCCTGTATCTCAAAAGTTTTTGAGTCAATTCTTAATAGAGAAATTTTAACGCATCTTTCCTATCACAACCTTCTTTCTGATCGTCAGTATAGGTTCTGTCGTTGACACTCCACTGGCGATCTTCTTACCTACCTTTCAGACACCTGGTCATCCTCCTTTCGGGACTTTGGCAAAAGCTTTGCCATTGTACTTGACATCTCTAAGGCTTTCGATCGAGTCTGGCATAAATCTTTAACTTCCTCATACAGTGTCTATCCATCTCTCTGTGTCTTCATCTCTAGCTTCCTTTCTGGTCGTTCTATAGCTGCTGTCGTAGACGGCCATTGTTCCTCTCCTAGATCTATCAACAATGGTGGTCCTCAGGGCTCTGTCTTATCACCAACTCTCTTCCTTTTATTCATCAATGACCTTCTATGCTGTACGTCTAACCCTATCCACTCATTACCTGATGACTCCACCCTTCAGTTTTCCATTCGGTTCCTGCAACGCCCATCTCAGCACTTATTTCAACAAACAAGGGATGAGGCTATGGCACACCTAATGTCTGACTTGGCTCGTATCTCTGACTGGGGTAGAATTAATCTTGTTGTTTTTAATGCATCAAAGACTCAGTTCTTACACCTATCAACCCGACAAAGTCTTCCACAGGTGTACCCACTAATGTTTAATAATATTCAGCTTAATCCTGCATCATCCTTGAACATGCTTGGGGTTTCATTTACTCGGGACTTGTCTTGGAAAGCTCATATTACATCTCTTGTAAAATCTGCTTCCAAGAGATTAGGTGGCTAAGCCGACTCCATTCCTTCTTTACTCCTTCACAATTGTTGACTCTATACACAGGTCTTATCCGCCCCCATGTTAAGTACGACTCCCATGTGTGGGGAGGTACCCCACATACAGCTCTTCTCAACAGGGTGCAGGCAAAGGCTTTTTGTCTCATTAACTCTCCTCCTCTTACTGACTCCCTTCAACCTCTGTCTCTTCACTGCACTGTTGCATCTTTATCTCTTTTCTATCGCTATTTCAATGGTCACTGCTCCCCTGAACTGTCTGCATGCATTCCTCCACCTCTTGGACGGGTACATAGTACCTGCCTAGCAGCAAACTCCCATCTGTTTTCTGTCCAACTCTCTAATGCAAGAGTCAACCGTTACTCCCAGTCCTTCATTTATGCAACAGGCCAACTCTGGAACTGTCTCCCTCTGTATTTCCTGCTTCCTATGATCTTCAGTCTTTCAAACGCAGTGTGTCCAGGCATCTCGAGATGATCTGATCTTGAATTTGGCTCTCTCTTGTATTTTGTTTTTCCTTGGAAGGAACAGTTATTGTGGGCTCGTGGCCTTTGGTTCCTTCTTTCTCACAAAAAAACTACCACCTAGGATAGAAGGCCTCAGCATTATAAATATAGCAGCCGTGGCAAGCTACAAACATAGAAATTTGCTTAGGCTCACCGAATCCTTGTCACAGATCTGTGCCCAGGTTGAGATGAGTGAAATGGACCACCAAAGGCAGACAGACATAAACATACAGATAAGCAAGAGGTGAGAAGCAGGACAAAAGGACCAGCTGCAGCATGTAACCGACCTTCTAACACCAGACGTATGCAAAAGAGTTGAAACTGCACAGGAGGTTAGGACATCAAACTGGCTATCAACCCTGCCTCTCAAGGCAATGGGCTTCCACTTCAACAAACAAGAATTTATTGATGCCATAGCCTTGAGATATGGGTGGCTAATAGAGAACCTACCTCAACACTATGTCTGTAGCACTGCCTTTGATGCATACCATGAAATGATTTGCAAGAAGGGAGGCTTTGTATGCATCTGACTTGATGAAGTACGAGGCCTCACTGCCAAAAAGCTGCAGAAAATATGCCATAATGTCACCATTGAGCCAGCTCTGCTGCCCCTACATGGCAAAACTTCATCCACAGAACAGCAAATACATCAAAATATGATGCAAGAGTGGCTGTCAGTGCTAGGGGTTTCTGGACACGTGGGCATAAGGCTTTCCTCAACATTAGGATAATTGATCCTATGGCAGCATGTCATCACGAACTGTGTCTCAAGGCTGCACACAAAAGGAATGAAGAGGAAATAAACAGAAACTACCAAGAAAGCATCCAGCATGTGGACCATGGTCGATTCACTCCCCTTGTGTGCATAGCATCAAGTGGAATGGGTCAAGAGGTGGTAAGATTCTACTCGAGATTGCCAGAGGTTCCTTCTGAGAAGTGTCAACCACAGAGTTCTGTTAGAGCCTGGATAAGATGTCGACTGTCATTCTCCCTTGTGATGTCCGCACTCCTATGTCCCAGGGGCACAAGATCATCTGCCCTCAGTCTCCCTGACCGGTATGGATTATGAAGCTACTATGGTCGAGAGTTGCTCTGACCAGCGACTCCAATAAATTAATATCTTAGTTAACACTGTAATGTTAACCCCTAACTGCTTGCTGACGTGTATAGCCGTCACGATTCAGGGCATGGAGCACCACTGGCTGACGGGATATATCACCAGCACCTTTCCACCACCCTTTGAACTCCCGGCCATTTTCTATGACAACGATAGGGTAGGTAGGTACCAAAGGTACCCGACTGATGCATGGCTCAGTCTGTACATGACACTGGTAGAGTGTAGAGTGATGTCTTTCTTATCCTCCTTGTCCGATTCCATCCCTCCATGTGTGGGGCTGACTGCATCATCAACCCCTACAAAAGTAGTGCCCTTACTGCCGGGGAAAGGGCTCCGTGACTGAGCAGGTGTGTAAGAAATTGTAAATGGTAAACAGGTTTGCACAAGTACATTTTTTTTTTTTTTACATAAGTGAAATGTAAATTATTGTGAATTATAAGTTATATCTGTTACTGTAAGTGTTATGAAATAAGTGTTTTATAATGTTTTGTAATAAGTTTTACAGTTCCATAGCAATAAGTTTTACTGCTTAGGGTTATTTGTGAAATAATGATTGGAAATACTTTGAGTAACCATATCTACTACAATGGAAAAAAACTGCATGGGAGAGAAAGAAAATGACCTGGTTGGCTGCAACTAAATTTTTTCCCTTGTTACTCAGAAAACAATGTTGAATACATGTATGTGAACACCAGTGTATTTGTGATGTGAAGTGCAAAAAATGTAAGTTGTATATAACATTAGTAATATTATCACATTGCCCCTGATTAGTACAAATTAGTCACAATTTCTGTACAAGTAATTACCTCATACTCAACCATACTGCGTGAAAGAGGCAGAGCATTTTCTTCTCAAAGTGCAATTACTCGTAATCGTGATGTCAAGTGCAAATGTAATTGCCAGAGTAGAGGGGAAATTATTATAACTGATGCAAGAAGTGAGTAGAGAAAATAAAGAGCTATTAATTTCCCATACATCTACAGGGCATAGTGGCACTATGAAACAGGCAGAAAACCCTATGGGGAGCCACATGGAAGGGATGATGACTCATCTTTATGACGGTGAGAAAAGAAAAGTAAAAAAAAATAATTGGAATATTCCAAGAGGCCAGGCAGTTTTGCAATTACCACTCTGGTTAGTGCTGCCAGCACTAGCAAGCGAGTCCAAGGTCACTGGCAGGGGCGCACAACCGGATTAACCCGCCAAAACACAGAAAACAAGCAATCTTTAACTTATCCTTACTCATTGACGGGACCACCTGGAGACTTCAGGATACTTTCACTTGAAAGAGGAAGAGTTGGTGAGTCTTATGTATACTTACTATTTTCCTCTGGCTATAATATTTTGGCAGATATTAGGATTTGAAGTAAGGGTATTTTTCCCAAAATCTCAGAAATTCCCTGTAAGGAGGAGTGGGCAATGGTGGAATACCCCCAGTGGATTAGGATCAATGAATTTAAAGTAAAGTAATAAAAGTATTAGTAGTAGATGACTGGTAACCACAGCCATTGGTGTGCTTGGGGCCAACGGATTGTAATGAGTGAGTTAGTGTTTACCTTCATTTTACAACTCCAAATGGTGATCTGTATTAGGAAGGTTGGTTTTGATCTTCACAATATAAATACCAAATTAACGGAGGTGACCATATATATATATATATATATATATATATATATATATATATATATATATATATATATATATATATAAAGTAGTAGTAGTGGTAGTAGTAAGAAGTAATAGTAGAAATGGTTACGAGGGGGCAAGCATAGCAAAGCGATGTTTATGTTCAGCTGAGAGATGAGCTGCCCGACACAACACAGCCCAACTGCGATGGTTTTCAGAGGCTAATAACTTTTCTACTGTGTGAGAGAGAAAAGATTCTTTCAGCAAGTAGTAGATATATTCAGTAAGTTCTGTTTTTTGCTATAAAATTACCCATGAGACCAAAGAAACCCCATGGAATACCAGCTTTTCAAGGGAATATACCAAGGGCTTAAACTGACATGTCCCACTATGAATCTGAATTTAAAAAGATTTCCCGTTGTACCATTATGTTTTTATTGTATAAATTTTTTACAATTAAATATCGGATATTACACTCATAATAATACATGAACCTTTTTTCCAAGTTAAGGGGGTGAAATCAGCAAGGATAATTGCCCTATTTCTGGGTTTTATCATTCGATTAATAAACATTTACCGACACGGTTCATTGACTTGGCAAGTTGAAAGCAGAGAACTGAACACTGCACATGTGACAAATGCTATGGTGCCTTGCTATATGCACATCCAGAGAGAAATTGTGAGAGAGGAAGAAAGCGAGAAGTAAATATTTTAGCTCAATTATTCTTCTAATATTGTTCACCTTCCTCACCAGATATGAAAATTTACACCAAGATGAATTTATGATGATACACTTCTGGGGGTCATCTAGGCGAGATATACCTCAAAAAATCATTTTTTGGCCATTTTTTATGAACGCTGCCAGAGAACACGTTGGTATCATGGGTACCTAAAGAAGTATTGCTAAAGCATTATATTACCTAATTTGCAATTATTTTGGTCTTTTTCTTCCGAACGCTGAGGCACGGGTTCCACCTGGACCACGCCCACTTTTCAGTCATATTTTGTGAGGGTTATTTATTAAGTTTTATCCAAAATACAGTGATCAAGATAAAATGGACTTCGGGAGCAATCTGCATCTTTTTGCAGTTTGTTCGTATGTGCATGAGCCAGGAGCAGTGCTTAGGTGGTGACAGGCTAGAGTAATTCAGAACCAGAGGATGCATGCATGTCTTTTTACTAATGAATCCTTTTTTTTTTTTTTTTTTTTTTTTTTTTTTTTGTCCCAATTGATAATTCAAAGTGCCAGATGAACACAGAACACTTGCAATTATCTGATATGTGAAAAGAAGTGGCATCTATCAAACTTACATCATAAATTAGCTCTACAAACACAGCAATAATTTTACCCATCGATATCGCAAAAGTACATTTTAGCAACTTTAAAGTTATCGTGTAGGAAACGTTCTGAGTAGATTTTATTTTTTTTTATTTGAAAGACTAAGGATTGGAGCATATTTTGTAGATTGGATATAGATCTATGTGTAGTACAATTATATCTAGTAGGCCGGTATGAAAAATAAAACTAGACAAAATATATACATAAAATAGAACATGCCAAATGAAAAAGTTTCATATATTAATCGATTTCGGACCTACAGAAACTCTGAAATAGATTGCTCAACTTACCCCTAAAATACTGTAAACATGGACCCACTCATAAGTCAAAGGTTAAAGGTCAAACTATACTGGGTGCACAAAAAAAAAAAAAAAAAAAAAAAAAACAGTAAATCGTTCTAGAGCCAACATTTTTTTTATCCAGTTTCAATGAAAACTGGTAGACAAGTTCACCATGATAGATGATACATCATGTCAAAATTTCAGAGATCCATCAATATTTAGATCTCGCCTGGAAGATCTTATGTACAAATGCTAGTTTGCTCAACACACGCTCACAAAGTGCACTTTACTATATGGGTAAAAAGGTATACATTCTACAAAGAACTTAGTGTTTTGACTTATACAGTGGAGCCTCTTTTATCTGAATATCATGGGACTTTCACAGTTTCGTTTAATCGATTTTTTCAGATAAAAGATACTGAAATAATATGTAGGATACAAGGGAACAGTAATGTACCCACCCATCACCCATCTCTGGCGACGTCTAGCCCGCCACCACCACCACCACCACCCCAAAAGCCACTCAACCATCACCAAAACTGTAATGCTGAGTAGAATTTGGCTCGACTTCTCGTCCCAAATCAACTCAACACTGAGCGGGGTCCTCTTTCGAGACCGAAGCTAGTGCAATGAAGAGAGGCAGGACATAAAAACTTTTGGCAACACCATACACGTGTATTATTTCAGTTAGACACAAGACATCTTAGTAGACATTACATCACAATATAGAGCAATACAAAACCTTATCTAAAATATTGTGTATCTCGCAGGATACTAGCTTCCTAGATATTAATGACAATACAACAAATCTTAGTACTAAGAGTACAGTAAATACCCGTGCGCGCGGAGCGCGTGAGGGCAGAGGGGGGGGTTTTGTGATCTACCTTTTTTTTTTTTTTTTTTTTTTTTGCCTATCGACCATTGGGGCCGGAGCCCCTGGTCATTAAGGCAATATATATATATATATATATATATATATATATATATATATATACGAACATATATATATACATACTTACATACATACACATCCATGCATATGAACATACACACTTTCATGCACACGTACATATATATATAATAATTTTTATTTTATTATTTTTTTGTAGTTTTATTTTTATTATTTTTATTTATTTTTTAATATTTTTAACCTTATATGACTTATAATCAAAAATACCTAATCTAAAGACCCTAAAACTAACCACCTAACAGACAAATCGCTAACCTATACTAAATCCTAAGAGACAAATAACTAGACCTACACTAATGGTAAAAAAAGCCTCGACCAAGAGATCACCATCGACTGCAGATATGTAATGCCTTTCTACATGACATACCTGCACTCATCACCTGGTGACTGTCAGTCAAGGCACAACCTAATATAGGGGACATCAATATATGAAAGGGAACCAGACGAGTCAGGAACATTTCCATATACGTCAGCTGTCGGCCCTAATTAGAATAACTTAAGCAAGATAATATAATGTATTTACATAATTTGTACAAAAAGTGAAGAACCTCGCCCAGCAGACCACCATCGACTGCAAGTGCCCAATACCTTCCTATATTGCACACTTGCACTCATCAGCTGGTGACTGTCAGGCGAGGAACTTGGCTTAATGTAGGGGACATCTATATTAGAAATAGATCAGTGGGAGGAGGAACTATTTAAAATATGTCAACTGTCAACCCTAATTAATATTACAATATATACATATTTACCGTTGATAAAAACCATAACCACACAGTAAAAAAGTCACATCACTCTGATCAGTCCGGTCTCTCTCAAGAAAGCCATCAATTTATCAGTCATAACAATGTCCCCATCACCCAGGATGGTGGAAAGGGTGAAGGGGACGTCTGCTGCGCCGCAGTAATTAATAAGTGAAGCACGTTCACGAATAAATCGCCGACAGCGCAGGATGATATGACTGATAGATAACACCGCATCACAGATGTCACAGTGCGGTGGGAAGCGTCTTTCCATATATGGTTTTATGTGGGTTAAAACGGTGGCATTGAGCCGTAACCGTGCCAACACTTTTTCTTCTAGGCGACTGGGACGGTTGGCAGTGTCCCAGTCGCCTAGGTACGGCTTACAAGTTGGAATATTTAGTCTGGTCCACTGACCTTGCCACAGAAGATTTATTGATTTCTTTCCGAGAGAGAGACTCGACCGCAGATCACGAGGAACGTCCCAAGTCTCCGTGATCTACCAGGAAGGGGGGAGAGGCAGGGAGACACGGAGAATGACTTAAAACGGCGAGGGGGAAGTTATGGTAATATTTAATGAGGCCCGATATTAACAAGGGAGTTTAGGTGTTTTCTGTTGGCAAGAATTCTTTGACAATTAACTCTGGTTCTTATTTGGACTTTAAGAGCGGGGGTGAGGAGTGGAGAGAGTTTTTAGGGATAGCATACGGAACAGGGGAATATAGTTATTACTCGCCGTCCTCGTTGTTTTGGTGACACTAGATTTCTGTCGGCACAACTTATATATTACACATCTCCCCGGTAGGTTATAATATAGACTTGCACTTCTCAACGCGTAACAAAGTCGGAACCCTCGTAAATTCTATTCCACTATATTACTCAGAGCTTAGCCAATAGCACTCCAATAATGTGTTATTCTTTCTTTGGGCTCTAGAGAGAAGTCCTTAGTAAACTCGGGATGGCACTCGCACGTATCTTCACTTGAGGTCTCTACCCATATTCTCGCCCGTTAATGTAGCATTATGTCCTGGGTTACCCCAATGGAAATTACATGAAATCACTGCACTAGTCTTATTCTAAGAGAAAAGGAGTCACACTTAACCTACTTCACAATTACAGGATCACTCGTATCTCTCGTGGAGAGAAACACGGTTACCTCAGTGATGATCCGGTCGGACTGAGGGAGTCGTCAGGGTAGGGCGAGCCGGGAGGGCACGGGGCGACTCACTAGGGCGTCCTCTCACGTCCGGGGGTTTCCGGACTGGGCTCCGGACTGGGTCCGAAGAGGGCCAGGAACCTCTGGGTCAGGTCGCGGCGTCGCGGGGGCGTGGTGAGGTCTCGCCCGGGTGTCCTGGGGCGGGCCGGAAGAGGCGACGGACTGCGGTCTCCTATGGGCAGGGGCGCCGGCAGGGAAGGACTGCGGCAGCGGCTGTCACGGGGGCCCGACAGGTGGGTCTTCTCAAGGGCCTCGCGCAGGGAACAGAGGCCGGGGGAGACAGGGAGGTCTTTCCTCCTCACTTTACCCTGGGAGCGACCATCGATCGTCTCCACCGGGGTGCTGAGGGAGCGACCGTGGATCGTCTCTACCTGAGCTTTCAGGGAGCGACCATTGATCGTCTCTTCCTGATTTTCATGTGAGCGACCATAGATCGTCTCTATCTTTTTTTTATGGGAGTGACCATTGATCGTCTCTACCGGTGTGCTGAGGGAGCGACTGTTGATCGTCTCTACCTGAGCTTTCAGGGGGCAACCATTGATCATCTCTTCCTGATTTTTATGTGAGCGACCATAGATCGTCTCTATCTTTTTTTTATGGGAGCGACCATTGATCGTCTCTACCAGTGTGCTGAGGGAGCGACCGTTGATCGTCTCTACCGGAGCTTTCAGGGAGCGACCATTGATCGTCTCTTCCTGATTTTTATGTGAGCGACCATAGATCGTCTCTATCTTTTTTTTATGGGAGCGACCATTGATCGTCTCTACCAGTGTGCTGAGGGAGCGACCATTGATCGTCTCTACCGGAGCTTTCAGGAAGCGACCATTGATCGTCTCTTCCTGATTTTTATGTGAGCGACCATAGATCGTCTCTATCTTTTTTTTATGGGAGCGACCATTGATCGTCTCTACCTGGTTTTGAAGGGAGCGACCGTTGATCGTCTCTACCTTGTCACTATTAGAGCGACCATAGATCGTCTCTACCTTAGGGGCGCTGTCTGGAGTACAGTTTCTGACTCCACCCCTAGCTAACTCGGTGATTCCGCCACACGAAGGTAGTGTCTTTTGCCTACGGTGGCGGCGGCGTGGTGGTTGAGTGTCACCAGGGCGCACGGCCCGGGCTGACTTACGCCGCTGTTGCCCGGAGTGGTGGTGGCTGGCGGCGGCTACCCCGGGGGGTCCGAGTGGGGGTGTCGGCATTCTTGAGGGCAGACTCCACTGCTCCTGGTCCGCCTTGATGTCGGGGAGACTGCGGTATTCTCCGGAATATTCCGGAGAATCGATGCGGTCAAAACCACGCATTTCAAAAACACTCAATACACTAGAGTAACTATGTATGTAACTGCACTTTTGTAACTGTAATAGAAACTGTCAGCATAAGTAAATCTTCACTCAAATAAACTTAAATAACCCTTCACCAAAACAATTACATAATTCACTTTAAGCGATTCGAACAAATAGTCTTAAACCTAATTGTTTGTTCTTATAGTTTGTTTCCTTATTCAGTCATTTTCACATCATCTACTTGATCTCCCACATCATCCAAATCTTCCGAGGAGGTGGATGCAGGTGAGGGAGTGGGCAACTAGCTCTAGTGACTAGTGGAGCAACCGTAAATTAACGCTAGTGGCGTGAAACAAGCCCGCCGTGTTTGAATTTTTGGACAGATTTCAGATTTTTGCGGTTAATCGAAATGAGAACGTTTTAGTAAAACTTACGGTTAATGGCATATTACGATTAAAAGAAACACGGATAAAAGAGACTCCACTGTATTTTGTATCCACACACACACACACACACACACACACACACACACACACATACATACACAGACACACACACATAGAGAGATTCAACCGAGGTGGACGTGAGACATCGGCGCTCCGTACCGAACCAACACGGCCAGTGGCATTACCTAAATTAGTATCTTTGTATGATTAAGCTCTGTACTAGGTTAGACTAAATGATTTTTCATTATTAAAAGGAAAAAAATAATAAGTTTAAACAAGACTTGTTCCAAGAGGAATGAGAAACAAGACGAAAGAATATGCTGAGTCATCTGAGGTTTGTTTAGACTACAACAACACGGGGATTGTAAGTACATACTTTGCACTTTTAGTATTGCAAAATGGATACATAATTTAGTAAAGCAAATTTGGAAAAGAAAAGGGATAAAGGTAAAAAGCAAAATGATGATTTCTACCAAGAACTGGTTGAAGTGGAGACTCACAACAGACTGGTTGAAAGTGTAAACAAACTAGAAATGGTTTTCAAAAATGAAATTGATGAAATAAAGAAGCAGATGCACTTGCAAAAGGAAGAAATAGAAAAACTAGGAAGGGAGGCCAACAAGAAAGACACAACCATCAGTGAACTAAGAGTGGAATTGAGTACACTTAGGAAGAAAACGAGTGAAATGGCAAGTACAGTAGTCAATCACGAGAGTGTTATGGAAGAGTTAAAAAATGACACAGAGACAATTAGGCAAGTAAGCAGTCTTATAAACCAGAGCAGTGATATTGAGGAGAAGATAACACAGGTGAATGAAGCTGTGCAAAGCTACAAAAATGATGTGAAAACCACGTATGCTGAAATGGTGAAAGTAAAGAAAGACTTAGAAACAAGGGTGGAGGAAAAAAGCATTAAAAAGGAAGTGGAAAGAATAATCCAAAACAATCCAAAGTTAGTCAGAGATTCAGTAGATATAAACAAATATATAGTAATCACTGGTATAGAAGAGGAAGAAGTAAAAAACAAGATCACAAGAGACAAAAAGGAGATGGCAAATGTAATGAGCTTACTGAAGGAAGTATCAGAGGAAATCTGTAGTAAAGACATAGAGGAACACAAAAGGTTAGGGAAATATGAGAAAAGCAAGACAAGACCTCTAAAGGTGACTTTCCAGAGTGTAAACACTGTGGAAGAGATACTAAAAAATGCAAAGAATCTTATGGAAAAAGAAGAGTTCAAAAATGTATGGATAAAAAGATGCCTAACACAAGAGGAACTGGAATTACTGAAAGAGAAAAGGGAGGAAGCAAAAACAAAAAATGAGGGAAGATCAGAAGAGGAGAAGAAGAAATTTTTTTACAAAGTAATAGGATTGCAGGTACGAAAGTGGTACACAAACAGGACGGAATAAAAAGGAGGAAGGTAGTAGAACCATGTCATGACAAGTATATAAACAAGATGATAAAGTTGATGTACTCAACTGTGGATGGAATGGTATCTAAACTACTAGAGGTGAATGATTATGTCAGAGATAATGAACCACAAATAATATGCCTAACTGAAACAAAATTAACACCAAGGATATCCAATGACATACTAAACTTAGAGGAATACAATATATGGAGAAGAGACAGAAATTTAAAAAAAGGAGGAGGAATTATAATATTAACTAAGAAAAATCTAAAAGTCAATGAAATAAAACTAGATATACCATCACAAGTAGAACTAATTGCAGTAAAGATCAACACATCTGAAGGTAAAATAATTGTAGCCAATTTGTACATGCCATCCAGATCAAACACATGGGAAAGAGATGAATATGAGGACCTAGCAGAGAGTACAATTCAGAGTTTAAGATCATTACTACATAAAATGGAAGAGAAATCAGAAAGAATTATACTAACTGGGGATTTCAATACAAATATAGATTGGAATACTCTAGATATAATTAGCCAAGAAAGCTGTTGGGACCAAAAGCTCCTGGATCTCGTACATGAGTTCTTCCTAACGCAACGTGTGAGGGAAACCACCAGAAAAAGAGGACTTGATGTACCTTCAGTGCTAGATCTAATATTTACTAGGCAAGAAAATGATACTGACAGTTTAATATATCACCCTTCACTCGGCAAAAGCGATCATGCAGTACTAAATTATAACTTCAGGATAGCATATGACATAGTAAACAGCAATGATAGTTTTACAAAAAGAGCCTAAACTATAAAAAGGGAAATTATCAAGACCTAAAGAAGTATTTCTTAGAAGCTGATTGGGAAAATGAGCTTAGAGGACAAGATTTAAATGCTCTATATAAAAAATTCTGTGAATTTTATGAAATAGGAGTCCAGAAGTACATCCCACAGCACAAAGAAACAGATAAGAAAATACAGAAATGGTTCAATACAGAATGTAAAAAATCAAAAGAAAGAAGAGATTTGTTGTGGAATAGATACAGAAGACATAATAGTGAAAGGGCGTATAATAATTACAAACAGGCAAGAAACGATTATACAAGAATAAGGAGGGAAGGCCAAAAACAGTTTGAGGAGGATATAATAAATAAAAGTAGTGATCAACCAAAGCTGTTTTACAGCTATATCAGAAGTAAAACCAAAGTAAAAGATATAATACAATCAATTACGGACGAGGGAATCACTTATACATAAGAGAAAGATATTTGTGAAGCACTAAATAAGAATTTCCAATTAGTTTTTACAGAAGAAAAAAATTTTGAGAGGGACTATGTGGAACATGCATGTCCACACATACTACCAGATATGCAAATAGCAGAAAAAGTAATACAGGAGGAGTTAAGTAGATTAGACAGAGGAAAAGCAAGTGGTCCTGATGAAATTTCATGTTGGGTACTACGAGAATGTCCAAAAGAGTTAAGTAAACCATTATTTTTAATTTTCAAGAAATCCTTGAGTCAAGGTAAACTACCTGATATTTGGAAAAAGCAAATATTGTCCCCTTATTCAAGAAAGGAAATAGACAAAATCCACTCAACTACCGACCAGTATCACTGACCAGTGTTGTAAGCAAGGTATTAGAAAAGCTTATAAGAAAAGCTTGGGTAAATCATCTAGAAGAACACAGTATGATAACAGAAAGACAGTTTGGTTTCAGAAAAGGAAAATCATGTGTTACTAATCTGTTGAGCTACTATGACAGAGTAACAAACACAATACAGGAAAGGGAAGGATGGGTGGACAGTATCTATTTAGATTTTAAGAAAGCTTTTGACACAGTACCACACCAAAGACTTTTATGGAAACTGTACCATCAAGGAGGAATTCGAGGCAAACTGTTTTGTTGGATGCAAGACTTTCTCATAAAAAGAGAAATGAGAACAGTACTAAGAGGAAACTACTCGTCATGGAAAGAAGTGACTAGTGGGGTACCACAGGGTTCAGTGCTGGCACCAATCATGTTTGTAGTGTATATAAATGATATAAATAGTAACACTGGAAATGAAAGCTATCTGAATATGTTTGCAGATGATGCAAAAATACAAAGGAGAATTACTAACACTGACTCTTGTAAAGAGCTACAAGAAGAATTAAATAAACTTCATGAATGGAGTAGTATATGGCAAATGGAATTCAATGTGGACAAGTGTCATGTAATCAAGTTTGGTAAAAGTGGAAAAAGACCTGATTGGGATTATAAGTTAGGAAATAAAACCCTATACACATCAGAAAGAGAGAAGGACCTAGGTGTGATTATCAGTAACAGACTATCTCCGGCTGACCACATCAGCGAGAATGTACGGAACATGTATACACTGCTTGCAAATATGAGAATAGCATTCACATACATAAATGAAGACATGCTAAGAAGGATAATAACGGATAATAACATCATTCATTAGACCAACCCTGGAATATGCATCAGTAGTCTGGAGTCTTCATCTCAAAAAGCACATAGACAAGATTTAAAAAGTTCAAAGGGCCGCTACAAGATGGATACCAAGCTTAAGGGACCTAAGCTACGAAGGAAGACTAAATAAACTGAATCTGCCAACACTACAGGAGCGAAGGAAAAGAGGTGACATGATAATGCTATATAAGTGCATATCAGGGAAGGAGAAAATAAACATAAATGATTACTTAACGTATGGAGAAGCATCAGCAAGAGGACACCGCAAAAAACTGCATAAGAAGAGAGGTGATAAAGACGTAAGGAAATTCAGTTTCCCAAACAGAGCAATTGATTAATGGAATATACTACCGAATGAAATAGTGTGTGCCAAAACAATTCACAAATTTAAGGATATGTACGATAAATATGGTTTAAGACACGGGACATTACGAGCTTGACTCATTCCTGTAAAGATACAATTAGGTAAGAACAATTAGGTAAGAACACACCGAGGCACCGAGAGCAGACGCACGTCGACACCGCTCTATACCTGGCCAACTTGGCCAGTGGCATTACCTAACTAAGTATCTTTATATGAGTCAAGCTCTGTACAAGGTTAGACTAAATGGTGTTCTGATATAAAAAAGAAGTTTTAAGTAAGACTTGGTCAAATAGAAAAGTAAACAAGCAGCGCAAGAATGCGCACAATCAGCTGATCGTTGTTTAGTCTACAATCTGCCCCAGGGAATGTACTATATGTGCTTTTAGTACTGCAAAATGACCTCATACTTTAGTAAAGCAAATTTGGAAAAGAAAAGGGATAAAGGTAGAAAGCAGGATGATGATTTCTACCAAGAACTGGTTGAAATGGAGACTCACAACAAACTGGTTGAACGAGTACACAGGTTAGAGATGGCTTTTCAAAATGAGATTGATGAAATTAAGAAACATATGCACTTGCAAAGGGAAGAAATAGAAAAATTAGAAAAGGAAGTCAACAAGAAAGACACAACCATAGATGAGCTAACAGTTGAAGTGGGTACACTTAGGAGGAAAATTAGTGAAACGACAAGTACAGTAGTCAACCACGAGAGTATTATGGAAGATTTCAAAAATGATACAGAGACAATTAGGCAAGTAAGCAGTCTGATAGAACAGAGCAGTGATATTGAGGAGAAGATAACACAGTTGAATGAAGCTGTGCAAATCTACAAAAATGATGTGGAAACCACTTATGCTGAAATGGTGAAAGTAAAGAAAGACTTGGAAACAAGGGTGGAAGAAAAAAGCATTAAAGAGGAAGTGAAAAGAATAATCGAAAACAATCCTAAGTTAGTCAGAGATTCAGTAGATATAAAAAAAATCTCTAGTAATAACTGGTATAGAAGAGAAAGAAGTAAAAAACAAGATCTCAAGAGACAAAATGGAGATGACAAATGTAATGGGCATACTGAAAGAAGTATAAGAGGAAATCTGTAGTAAAGACATAGAGGAACACAAAGGGTTAGGGAAATACGAGAAAAGCAAGTCAAGACCCCTAAAGGTAACCTTCCAGAGTGTAAACACCGTGGAGGAGATACTAAAAAATGCAATGAATCTTATGGAAAAAGAGGAGTTCAAAAATGTATGGATAAAAAGATGCCTAACACAAGAGGAACTGGAATTACTGAAAGAGAAGAGGGAGGAAGCAAAAACAAAAAATGAGGGAAGATCAGAGGAGAAGAATTCATTTTTTTTTTTTTTTAAGTAATTGGATTGCAGGTACGAAAGTGGTACATAAACAGGAGGAAATAAAAAGGAGAAAGGTAGTAGAATCAAATCATGACAAGTATATAAGCAAGATGATTAAGTTGATGTACTCAAATGTGGATGGTATGGTATCTAAATTATTAGAGATGAATGATTATGTCAGAGAAAATGTACCGCATATAATATGCTTAACTGAAACAAAATTAACACCAAGGATATCGAATGACATCCTAAACTTAGAGGAATATAATATACGGAGAAGAGATAGGAACTTAAAAAAAAGGAGGAGGAATTATAATATTAACTAAGAAAAATCTAAAAGTCAAAGAAATAGAATTAGATATACCCTCACAAGTAGAACTGATTGCAGTAGAGATAAATACATCTGAAGGGAAAGTAATTGTAGCCAATTTGTACATGCCACCCAGATCAAACACATGGGAAAGAGACGAATATGAGGACCTGGTGGAGAGTACAATTCAGAGTTTAAGAGCATTACTACATAAAATGGAAGAGAAATAAAAAAGAATTATACTAACTGGAGATTTTAATACAAATATAAATTAGAATACTCTATACATAATAAGCCAAGAAAGCTGTTGGTACCAAAAGCTCCTGGATCTTGTGCAAGAGTTTTTCCTAACGCAACATGTAAGGGAAAGCACCAGAAAAAGAGGACTCGATGTGCCCTCAATGCTAGATCTCATATTTACTAGGCAAGAAAACGATATTGACAATTTAATATTTCACCCTCCATTCGGCAAAAGCGACCATGCAGTACTAAATTGCAATTTCAAGATTGCATATGACATACATAACAGCAATGAAAGTTACAAAAAGAGCCTAAACTATAAAAAGGGAAACTATCACGACCTAAAGAAGAACTTCTTAGAAACTGATTGGGAAAAGAAGCTTAGAGGACAAGATTTAAATGCTATATATGAAAAATTCTGTGAACTTTATGAAATAGGAGTCCAGAAGTACATCCCACAGCACAAAGAAGCAGAAAAGAAAATAAAGAAATGGTTCAATACAGATTGTAAAAAATCAAAAGAAAAAAGAGATTTGTTGTGGAATAGATACAGAAGACACAAGAGAGAAAGGGCATATAATAAGTACAAACAGGCAAGAAACGAATATACAAGAATAAGGAGGGAAGCCCAAAAACAATTTGAGGAGGATATCATAAATAAAAGTAGTGATCAACCAAAGCTATTTTACAGCTACAGCAGAATCAAAACCAAAGTAAAAGATAAAATACAATCCATTACGGACGAGGGAATCACCTATACACAAGAGAAGGATATTTGTGAAGCACTAAATAAGAATTTCCAATCAGTTTTTACAGAGGAAAAAAAAATTTGAGAGGGACTATGTGGAGCATTGATGTCCACACATACTACCAGATATACAAATAGCAGAAAAAGTAATACAGGAGGAGTTAAGTAGATTAGACAGAGGAAAAGCATGTGGTCCTGAAGAAATTTCATGTTGGGTGCTACGTGAATGTGCAAAGGAGTTAAGTAAACCATTATTTTTATTTTTCAAGAAATCCTTGAGTCAGGTAAACTACCTGATATTTGAAAGAAAGCAAACATTGTTCCCTTATTCAAGAAAGGGAATAGACAAAATCCACTCAACTACCGACCAGTATCACTGACCAGTGTTGTAAGCAAGGTATTAGAAGAGCTTATAAGAAAAGCTTGGGTAAATCACCTGGAAGAACACAGTATGATAACAGAAAGACAGTTTGATTTCAGTGAAGGAAAATCATGTGTTACTAATCTGTTGAGCTACCATGACAGAGTAACAGACACATTACAGGAAAGAGAAGGATGGGTGGACAGTATCTATTTAGATTTCAGGAAAGCATTTGACAGAATACCACCCCAAAGACTTTTATGGAAACTGTACCATCAAGTAGGAATTCGAGGCAAACTGTATTGTTGGATGCAAGATTTTCTCATGAAAAGAAAAATGAGAACAGTACTAAGGGGAAATTACTCATCATGGAGAGAAGTGACTAGTGGAGTACCACAGGGTTCAGTGCTGGCACCAATCATGTTTTTAGTTTATATAAATGATATAGACAGTAACACTGGAAATGAAAGCTATCTAAATATGTTTGCAGATGATGCAAAAATACAAAGGAGAATTACTAACACAGACTCTTGTAAAGAGCTACAAAAAGAATTAATTAAACTTCATGAATGGAGTAATACATGGCACATGGAATTCAATGTGGACAAGTGTCATGTAATCAAGTTTGGTAAAAGTGGAAAAAGACCTGATTGGGATTATACATTAGGAAATAAAACCCTACACACATCAGAAAGAGAGAAGGACCAAGGTGTGATTGTCAATAACACACTATCTCCGGCTGACCACATCAGTGAGAAGGTACGGAACATGTATACACTGCTTGCAAATATGAGAATAGCATTTACATACATAAATGAGGACATGCTAAGAAAGATAATAACATCATTCATCAGACCAACCCTGGAGTATGCATCAGTAGTCTGGAGTCCTCATCTCAAAAAACACATACACAAGATTGAAAAAGTTCAAAGGGCCGCTACAAGATGGGTACCAAGCTTAAGGGATCTAAGCTACGAAGAAAGACTAAATAAACTGAATCTACCAACACTACAAGAGAGAAGGAAAAGAGGTGACATGATTTTGCTGTATAAATACATATCAGGGAAGGAGAAAATAGACATAAATGATTACTTAACGTATGGGGAAGCATGAGCAAGAGGACACTACAAAAAACTG
Organism: Coenobita brevimanus; assembly: GCF_032717465.1. NCBI lineage: Eukaryota > Metazoa > Arthropoda > Malacostraca > Decapoda > Coenobitidae > Coenobita > Coenobita brevimanus. Next base: position 12,300,195 of record NC_137020.1, on the reverse strand, counting down.
CATAAAAAGAGAGGTGATAAAGACGTAAGGAAATATAGTTTCCCAAATAGGGCAGTTGATCAGTGGAATGCATTACCGAATGAAATTGTGTGTGCCAAAACAATTAACAAATTTAAGGATATGTACGATAAATATGGTTTAAGACATAGGACAGTACGAGCTTGACTCATTCCTGTAAAGATACAATTAGGTAAGAATTAGGTAAGAACACACACACACACACACACACACACACACACACACACACACACACACACACACACACACACACACACACACACACACACACACACACACACACACACACACACAAAACCTTTTTCCTCTATTAGATTTCAATGAATTCAAGTGTGTAGAATCAGACTTCTTATAAAGCACTGTTGGTATAAATAATTATTAGCCTACAGTACATGCCTTTAAACTTTTGTTAGGGAGACTACACCCACATACTGTCTCTCATTATAAATATTGAGGAAAAGCAAACTTGCCTGTAAATCAAGTGAGCTATACTCAATTCCTACTATTATCCTGACTTATCTCGTATTACTACTCTATTCTCCCTGACTGAAAAGTGAGGGGGGGGGGGGACATTTCCCTCCTTCCCCCCCTTGGATGATACCCATGTGTCCATTTTAGGAAAATACAAAGTGATATAGCGCAATCGTTTTGCTATAGCCTAAGGACAGTATTGCGATGCGACAGGCGGAATACAGTTTATGTAAGCTGCTGTACTGAGTAGGTGAAGCCAGGGACATTTCGTTTTCCTACTTACGTATTCGAGTCGTCTGATTTTAAGGAAATTAATGAAGGAAATAAATATGGAAAAGTACAATATGGTTTATTTCTCCCATCTTTCCTGTCATTTCTTATTGCTTTTCCTTACAGGTGGCTTTACATTGAGTGACAAGCCAAATGGTTTCCTGGAAGCCAAGAAACCATTTACAACGCTGGGTGGTAACCATATAACGAAACTATACGTGCTCCCTACGTGTCAACAAGTGGGTTGGTGAGGGGTTAGTGCCCCTCCCCATAAAACAAATAACTCAAAGTCAAATGGCCACCCCTTATGGGACTATGGTGTCTGGCAATAGATAGATAGATAGACAATATGGTTATGATACTGTGGTAACTTACCAGACATGACAGATAGATAACTTAATATGTTTTATAGTAATAGCGGCACACTGCAATGTGATATTGCCAAGCTCCGAACTTTCTTGGCGCCAAAACTCAGCTGCAGTTACGGAGGAAGGGGGTTGGTTATTTTCAAACTGATTTTGATTCAGGTAGCAAAATTTAGTGCTTCCTTTGTCATACAGAAATTATTTCAAAGTAAAAGCAAATAGTACGATACTAATTCGTGGTAGGGCTCATTATTCTGTCAATAAGAAGAATAATTATCTCAGCCAATCAGCAACGAGCAGAGCACGAAGACGGCGGGGCATTAGTAGGGGCCAGGGCACAAGAGACTGGCTAACGCTACACGTATAGTAATAGTAGCTGTGGCAGTAGTAGTAGGAGTAATAGAAACTGTAGTAGTAGTAGTCGTAGTAGCAGTAGTAGAAACAGTAGTAATAATAGTAAAAGACTAAATCAGGATAACCTATGAATCTCTCTCTCTCTCTCTCTCTCTCTCTCTGCACCTACATTCACCCATGTGTTGCTGAGACGAGCTTCAATCAGCAATAAGAAGAGAGAGAGAGAGAGAGAGAGAGAGAGAGAGAGAGAGAGAGAGAGAATGTGATTAAAGAAAATTAAAAAAAATATTGAGGCAAATAAGATGCAACGCTAATGAAAATCTCTCTCTCTCTCTCTCTCTCTCTCTCTCTCTCTCGCTGCACCTACTTTCACCCATGTTTTGCTGAGAAGAGGTTGAATCAGCAATAAGGAAAGAGAGAGAGAGAGAGAGAGAGAGAGAGAGAGAGAAACGGGAGAGAAAAAAACATGTGAAAGAAGAAAATGAAAAAAAAAATATTGAGGCAAATGAGATGCATCGCTAATGAAAACTCTCTCCTCTCCATCCTTCTCTCTCTCTCTCTCTCTCTCTCTCTCTCTCTCTCTCTCTCTCATGGAAATCATAACTGAGAGATAAAGTATGAGACAGACGGACACATAGAGTGGGGGGCACACAGAGACAGACAAGTCGACATAAAAATATACAGAGAGAGAGAGAGAGAGAGAGACAGACAGACAGACAGACAGAGCGTTAGGTAAGAACAGAGATGGAAGGCTTATGAAAGCTCTCTCTCTCTCTCTCTCTCTCTCTCTCTCGTCTCTATGGATATCTCTACTGTCCCAAGAGAGAGAGAGAGAGAGAGAGAGACAGGGTCGGACACACAGAGACAAATAGCGACAGATAGGCAAACAGACACGCAAAGAGAGAGAGAGAGAGAGAGTGAGAGAGAGAGTGAGAGACCTTGCCTGACTAATGATATTTTCGCTTCATGATTTTAAAGCAGTTTTAATAGACTTTTTCAGCTTGTTTTTCTGGCGTTAAAGCTTTCTCACTTTCGCTCGCTTTCTTTAATTTCTCTCTTGTGAATTCTCACTCTTTTCAACTGATGGGATGGAGAGAGAGTGGAGAGAATAGAAAATGAGAGACTGACTTGAAGGGTGTATGTGAGTGTGAAAAGGAAGGATGGAGTGGAGAGAAAAGGGAGTGTTAGACTGACTAGAAGAGTGTGTTTCTGTGTGGAGGAGGGGAAGACCAAAGATGAGTTGAAGGGGTGGAGTGGAGAGAATGGAGAAGGAGAGACTGATAAGAAGAGTGTATGTGAGTGAGTTGGGGGGGAGAGAATGGGGGTAGAACAATGATGAGATGCAGTGGAGAGAGAGAGAGAGAGAGATGGGGTGTGGTTGGAAGGAGGGTAGCCAAATGGCACACGCAGGGTGACGTGGAGGCGATTTGTTTTTGGCCACCTCTTACGGATTTAAAGCGGCAGGCAACAGGTACATAGACAGATAGCTGAACATGTAAATAAAGAGAGTTAGGTCAGGGTATATATTTACATAGGCAGATAGATAGATAGATAGGTAGGTAGGTAGGTAGATGTAGCTATAGATACACACAAACAGATGGATAAGGACGCAGGCAGACTGATAGAGAGGGGGATAGACAAGTATATAAATAGATAGATACATACATAGATATAGTAGATAGATTTGACGATTTTTCCTCCATGAGTCGATTTTAATGAAGCAGAGAATTAAGTTTCCTCTCTCTCTCTCTCTCTCTCTCTCTCTCTCTCTCTCTCTCTCTCTCTCTCTCTCATTAAATAACCCCAGCTTGTCTATCTGTCTGTCTGTCTATATCTGTCTTCTTGTTACATAGCTCTTTTTCTCTTTTCCTTGTGTATTTTCACCACTTGGGAGAGAGAGAGAGAGAGAGAGAGAGAGAGGGGGGGGAGGGAGAGAGAAATAGAAAGACAGAGATAGATATGGAGTTAGAAATGGAGATGGAGCTTCATACAGGCAGGCAAACAGACATAGACAGATAGACCTTTAAATATATATATATAGATATATATATATATATATATATATATATATATATATATATATATATATCAGCTACTGAGAATTCAGCAGGGAACCTTATGGTTAATATAAACCTGAAAACCAGGACAAGATGTTAAAATCGCGGAATCATTGTTTACACGACTTAAAGCCTTCATTGAATTCCTATGACTCCTCCATTAAGATATTTACCCATTGACTCATTGTGATTCGATTCAGCCGTTTCATACAGCTCAACCAAGTATATTTTTTTTCATTCATATATATGTACTGGTAAGTTTCTTTGTCTCTGAATACGCCTGGCTAAGTATGTCTACTGTATTATATTTTCTTATAATTTGTGAATACATTTGTGAATGGAATGGATTTTTTTGTAACATCGCTTTTTTATATATTTTGTATATTTTTTAGTGTTGGCTGATGGTGAGAATTGGATGAACTCAATAGGTTACTACTGCAATAGACCTTTTCCAGTGATGTCTGAAAAATCACGTGATTTTGTTTACGACTCCATATTGGATGGCAAACTCTTGCAGTAATGGCTGTCCAGACAGCGCTGCCAGAGGTGAAACTGTCAGATATATGCAGAAATCTGAATCAGTGCCACCAAGATTTGTACAGGAACAAGATAATGTGTTTGGGGCTAGATCCTTACTCCATTTCTCGGGAGAAATTCGCCAGTTTCAAGGACTGGGGACCGAAAACAGATGTCTGAAATGGCGATCTCTATCACTATTTGGTAAACACTTCATCAAAGTTTACCGGGGCATTCTTGAAGGTAAACAGACACGTCATATTATATATGCATAATGTAGATAGCAGGAACTGACATTTGGTACTTGCAAATCGTCTTGGGAATCAGTAAATTATTGACGTGGGGCCATTGGGGGAGTAGTTAATGAATGGAATAGGTTTCCCAGTAAGGTACCCTAGTTGCTGTCCCTTATTTAGAAAGTGTCAAGCATAGGCTAGATAGGTGTATGACAGGTATAGGATGCATACAAAATTTTATCATTTTTGTAGTCACACTCCTGTGAGAGCTGCCTAGCATGGGCCTGTATGGACTATTGTAGGGAGGGTAATTTAGTCACACTCTTATGGGAGCTGTCTAGCATGGGCCTATTGGCCCACTGCAATTATCATCTCTTCATGATCCTCAAGTTAGGTCGTAAGTTAGGTTAAGTAATGTTGGTTGTGTTAGCTTGGTTTGGAATAAAAAAAAAAAAAAAGTAATTTCTGACATAAATAAATATCAGATTCAAATTAATCACACTAGAAAACATTAAAAAATTAAAATTCTAAGCTTCAGGGTAAGTTGGGTGTAATTCTGGAAATTTACCAAAAAATTTAGTTATTTTGGATATTTCAGTAATTATAAGCCTAGATACATGCACACAGCCTATATGCTTATGTTTAAAGTAGTTTTACATAAATTTCATAACTGATAGTATATGCCAAAACTGTCAAAATTACTCTTGAAGTTAACTTTTACATTACAACTGAAACAACACTGGCACAGATATAGATTATTTCACGCTGATGAGTAGGCTACCACAACATAAAACTAAAAGACTTCAACAATATAGTTTTATTGATTTTACATTTGATATTACAAAAAAATCTTAGTAGATGCATACCTGGTAAAAGATCAGTATAGGGAGCTGTTGATACAAGTACATTATTTATCCTCTTATTTGTAATTATTTTTGTACTACTGTAAGTGAAAAACGTATATTCAATTGGAGCATATATATATTGACAGTTTTCCTTTATGTGGAGCAACATTCATTTCTAAATAAAATAGAGAAT